>NW_027187330.1:5825122-5936767 GCF_028583685.1 Petaurus breviceps papuanus
CATCACCATCATCACCATCATCATCACCATCATCACCATCATCATCATTACATCTTAGCCCAGAGAAAGAAAGGGAAAGACAGAATGCCATTGAGGCATCTTTAAAATCCATCAGATAAATTCTTTGGTGGTACACTAATGATTTTTTTAAAAGTTAGAACATCTGATCCAGATTTTTAAGTTCTCAAAAAACTATTTGGATAAAGAGAAAATTAGGGAATGGCTATGTTTTATACTCAATATTATGTGTGGAAAGTAAGTCAAGAAAATAACTAGAAAATGCCCTCAGTACTTACTAGAACTAGATCCTCAATTTTTCTTTTTATTTCAAACTGCTAGTGGGTGATCACAGTGCCTGAATTGCCTCCCTCCTCACCTCCTGGGCACTTTTAAATACCTTGGCAGCCTATTTTTTATCTTAACACTGAATTTCTTTTTCTCCTCTGATTTTCCTCCTACTTTTCCTCACTGATTTGCTTTATTTACCCATTTGTTCTTATTAGTCTTGGCTTGCCATATGTATTGTCTTCCTTAATTCTTCCCCCTTTACCATGAGTTCTTTTTTCTTCCTCATCTGTAAAACGGGAATAACATTAACATCTACAACATATTTATTTATATCGTGTTTACTATGGGCCAGACACTACACTAAATGCTTTACAATTATTATCTAATTTGATTCTCACAACTAACCTGGGAGGTCGGAGCTATTATTATCCCCATTTTACAGATGGGTAATGAGGCAAACAAAGGTTAACTCAAGATTACACAGTTAGGAAGCATCTGAAGCTGGATTTGAACTCATATCTTCCTGCCACCAGCCCAAGGGCTCCATGCAGTCTGGTACCCCCTAGTTCTCTGTGTCACAGGGTTGTTGTTAGGAACAAATGAATTAACATAGGTAAGATGCTTTGCAAATCTTAAAGCTGTATATAAAGGCTAGCTATTGCTGACATCAGCATCATTGTCAGCAGCATTTTCTTCTTTTTTCCTCTCCTGCTTTACTATTATGGAAAATTTTGCACTGAAATCATTTCCCTGAACTAGTTATAAAGTGAAATGTTTTATAAATTACCTATTGATTAGATAAGAAGAGTACCTCCTTCAGAGTTTTGATGGATTGCTTAATTTCGTTGCTGTATTTTTCCCGTCTTATTGGTGATCCATTCTTGCCTTCTTCATCTTGTGTGGTTATTGTCCACATCCTCCCAAACAATCATTTATAGATGATCTATACAATATACTGAAGGCTTTCCTCTGGGCATGTTGACATTCTTTGATTACCAGCGACACTGGTTAGTTCTTGTTATTTCTTAATCTCACTGTGTGATCATCTCCAATAACATATTTCCTAGGTGATATCTTTCATGTCATTTTTTACATGTAAGACATTGTTTTCAAAATTCTGAAGCCTATTAACAACTACCATATATACTTATATTACTCTATTGGTCACTTGCATATCCACTAAATTTGATACCATAGTGAATAGTCACAGGGTAGTTAGAATAGAGGTTTAGATAATCAGAAATTCACAGAATATGAAATTCAAGAAATGAGCCAATAATAATACCCATGGCCTCAGAAGTCAAAGTACAAATGCACAAAGTATGATAAGATAACGATCTCAATGAAAGGAGAGAGATTTGACTTCATGAGCATTATTGAGACTTGGTAGGATGGGACTCATGACTAGAAAACAGCAACAACAACAGCTACCATTTATATAGCATTTTAGTTTGCAGAACCCTTTAGAATATTATTTTAGGTACCACATCATCCTTATCAGATTGGCTAACATGACAAAATGGGAAAAAGATAAATGTTAGAGAAGATGTGGAAAAATTGGAACACATGCATTGTTAGTGGAGTTGTTAACTGATCCAACCATTCTGGAGAGCAATTTGGAACCCATTGATACCCATTGTACCAGCAATACCACTTCTAGGTCTGTGTCCCAAAGAGATCATAAAAGTGGGGAAAAGGACCCACATGTAGAGAAATATTTATAGCAGCTTTTTGTGGTGGCAAAGAATTGGAAATTGAGGGATGCCCATCAATTGGGGAATGGCTGGACAAGTTGTGGTATATGTATGTAATGGAATACTATTTTCCACAATAAATGATGAGCAGGAAGACTTCAGAAAGACCTGGGAAGACTTATGTGAACTGATGCTGAATGAAGTGAGAAGAACCAGGATAACATTGTACCCAGTTATAGCCCCATTGTATGATGACTGATTTTGATAGACTTAGCTCTTCTCAGCAATGCAAAGACCTAAGACAGCTCCAAAAGACTCATGATGGAAAATGCTATCTATATCTGGAAAAAGAACTATGGAGTCTGAATGGAGATTGAAAAATACTATTTCTTCTCTCTCTTTTTTTTGTTCTTTCTTTTGGTTCCTCTCATTGGTTCTAATTCTTCTTTATAACATGACTAATGTGAAAATAAGTTTAATATGAATATATATGTAGAGCCCATATCAGATTTCATGCCATCTTGGGGAGGGGAGGGAGGAAGGGAGGAGAAAAAGTGAGTAAGGGAGAGAAAATTTAAAATTAAAAATCTTATAGAAGTGAATATTGAAAATTAAAAATAAATAAATTAATTAAAAATATTATCTTACTTTATCTTCACAACTCCAAGAGGTAGGTGCTATTTACTCATTTTACAGATTAGGAAATTGAGATAGACAGTGGTTAAGTAATTTGCCCAGTGTTACATAGCTAATAAGTGTCTTAGAATGGATCTGGGGGTGGCCAGGTAGCACAGTGAGTAAGAGCACCGGTCCCAGAGTTGGGATGACCTGGGATCAAATCCAGGCTCAGATACTTAGTACCACACCCAGAAATAACTGGCCGTGTAACCTTGAGCAAGTTACTTAACCTCAATTGCTTAAAAAGAATGGATTGGAACTCAGGTCTTCTTGACTTCAGGTCCAATGCTCTATCCAGTATGCTACTCACTGCTTGTATGGCTCTGGAAGGATATACCTTATTCAAAAATAACAAAATAGGTAAGGAGTGGGGGAGAGGAACTAGATTAATTAGTTTTGTGTTACTATTATTAATGACCTGTGATTTCATCAGTATGAGGATCTCTCAGAGAGGAATTGTCTTTAGCAAAACACATCGGTATCTGCTCTGCGACCCATAGTGTTAAGGAGCAGCCAGGGAACATTGGCTGAGAAGCTGAATGACTTGTCCCGGGTCACGCAGCTTGTATATGTCAGAGGCAGGACTTGAGGCCAGTTCCTTCTGACTCTGTGGTTAGCTCCTTCACACCTCTGCCACACTGCTTCATGTGTATGTTAGGAAGAAACTCATGTGAAGAAATCTAGGAAGCAAAGCTGAAAAACATGACAGGAAGCATTTCAGTAAAGATCAGTGGAATCAGAAACAGGAGTGCAGGTGTAATCAGAGTGCAGAATAGATCACAGAGATAGAAAAAGAAAAGAGATGAATAGTTTGAGAAAAATGTTCCAAGCCTGACATAGATGCTGGATCGAATAATGATGGGAAACTTCATTTCTATCTCTCTTTCCTCTCTTTCCGTCTGTCTCTGTCTCCCTCTCCCTCCATCTCTCTATCTCTTCCTTCTCTCTCCCCTCTCTTCCTTCGCTCTCTCTCCTATCTTTTCTCTCTTTTTCTTTATTTTCTCTCTGTCTTTCTTCCTCCCTCCCTATGTTTCTCGCTCTCTTCCCTATATCTCCCTCCCTCCCCCTGTTTCTCCTTCTGCCTCTCTCCTCTCCCTCCCTCTCTCTTTCTCTGTCTTTCTGTCTGTTTCTCTGTCTCCCTCACCCCCAGTCTCTCAAAAGCAGAGCAACTAAGCAGCTAATAATTTCTTGACAATTCCTACATAATAATTTCACCCTTCAAAAGATTCAGAAACCAGTGAAGTGACATTTATGCCACATCTTATTCTGACCAACAAAGAAGAACTGGTTGCTCGAGTCAAAATGATGGGAACATCGTGAGAAAGTTGCCACTTTGTCTTGGAATTTGTGAAAGAGTGTGACTAGAAAACTAAGAATAGTCTGACATGCACCTTTGCTTTTGGGAGAGAAGATTTCAAAGGATTTAGAGAAAGGGTAGGTGGGATTTCACAGACTACAATTCTCTATAAGTCAGCCCAGCAAGGGTGAGGGAGCCCTCAAGAATATGAATTCTGAACAAAGAGAAACAATTTTCATGCATAAGAAATTGGGTTAAATGGGGCGGCTAGGTGGCGCAGTGAATAGAGTACTGGCCCTGGAGTCAGGAGGACCTGAGTTCAAATTTGGCCTCAGACACTTAATACAAAAACTAGTCATGTGACCTTGGGCAAGTCACTTAATCCAAACTGCCCTCCAAAAAGAAAAAAAATTGAAAAATTAAAAAAAAAGAAATTGGGTTAAAGACACTGGCTTAGATGTTCAGGTTGCTCATCAGCAAAGTTAGACTTTTAAAAGTTCATCTTCACAGTATTTTTTGTTTTTGTTTTGTTTTCTTTTGCTTATGCTCATCTGAGTATAGACTTGGGGTGTACAATGGGGTTGACTCCTTTCTACATCTCTCCAAGGAGAACTTGTGAGCCCTCTTTCTATTTAGCTGTAACTTCCTTATATTGTTTGGTTTCATTTATAGCAAGAATGAGGAATGAGTGAGGGGCCCATTCCTGAAATATGTTTAATATGCCCTGCACCACTCCAGTCCAGTTGGAGATTTGGTGAGACTGCTCCTCGGTACAACAATGAAAGAACCCTTTTTCTAACTTCAAAACACATTTAATTGGCTGCTAATTGGAACATGCAGAGGGTTCTGGGAGTGATCTCTTGATCTCTTTCCTGATGGACTATGAGGTAAAAGAATTGCTGTAAACCTTGGGCAGAGATAGGGGCATCATCCTCAACTGCCTTGAATCCTCACCCCATTGACATGTGTCTGTGATGCATGGCTCTTCTGTTCCTGGTGTGTTTCTTCTTAAGTGAATAGGTATCCTGAGATGGGAGGACCAAGGGAACCAGGCCAGTTGGAAGATCTACCAAACTCATCTGACATCCCAACAGTAACTAGAGTCCTGGAGTCTGAGGGCAGTAATAGCCAAGGCTTGCAAAGAGACTGTGCAGCAGGTGATCCATTTGACCCAGTCCAGCAGTGAGATAGCCTAGTTGAGCAAGGCTGCCACGCATTCATTGCTTATGCCCACACTCAGAAGTGAACTTGGTGGGTAATTCTCGAAGGACTCCCAGACCCAGTTAGTACCTCACCACCAGATGGGGGGAAGGAGATGTTTTCTAATAACCATTCTAAGTCTGAGTCCATTCACCCTACAAACCAAGGAGACTTGTAGAGGCATGAATATGGTTTGGGAGACATACTTCAGTCTTTGTTGTACCTTCTCACTATATTATCTCTGTGCAAAAGCTAATTGAAGTCAATTGGTTGATAGATATTGGGGAGCTACCAACTGATTAATCTCTAGGACATGATGACCAGAGGGGGCCTCACAGGCAGTAACAGTACTAAAATCCATCACCTCTCAGTATTTCCACTAGAATCTTAAGGAAAGGAGTATTCAGCCACCCTGTAGGGGCACAACCTAGTGAGCCCAAAGCAAGCGCTTTGGATGTAAATGTTGATTTATTTCTCCAGTTACATCGCAACTGGTTGGTAGAAGGGCAAGGATCTTATATTCAGAGTTCTTATGGTTAAATTTATTTACAAATGATCTTTCAGCTCTTCTGTTGCAATCCTTGCCAAGCAAAAGGGGGAGAAGTTTATATTAGTTTTTAAAATTTTCTTTTTAAAGTTATAAACTTAACAAGTGTGAGCCTTTTAATAAACCAAAAAAAAAAATTGAAAAAAGATCTGTGTATGTAAACTTGAATACCCAGCTTCTTTCTGAAGTGTACTTTAAATTTAATAGACTAGTAACAAAGCTTCTTTACTTGTCTACATTACTCTGAACTTCTTTCTGCTCTCTTCTGTGTATTTTTTAAAAGAATGTTTCATTGATTGTTTTCTCTTTCTTTCCTTTTTCTTTTTGCATTACCTCATTACCTACTAACTCTCCCCTTATTACCAGTCCTATCCCAGCCCCTAATATGACTCCTCCATTATAACCACGTGTGACCAATTGAAACAAATTCACCCATTGTCCATGTCTATAAATGTTTGCCCCATTCTGCATCTTTAACCAGTCACTTCCCTGCCAAGAGGTGGGAAGCATGCTCCCTAATCGGTCCTATGAAGACATGATCAAGTCACTACATTTGTCAGAGCTCTATATTAGTTCAAAGGCATTTTCTTTTACATTTTTGTAGTCATCATATACATTTTGTCCTGGTTCTGCTGACCTTACTCTGCCTCAATTCATACAAATCTCCCTGGTATGAATCAATCATGTTATCATTTCTTACAGTACAATGGTATTCAATTACATTCATATGATAATATTTGTTCATCATTTCCAATGATACCATAACAGTATGACCCTATGCTTTTGGTGCCTTCTATGATGTGTGTGTGTAGAAATATCATGAATCTCTTGATACTTGAAATTTATATTTCCAAACACATCATAAGTGCACACTGTTAAACTCTCAATTGTTGCTGTCTTTGGGGAAGCTTGTTCCCCTGGGCCTCTTATACTCCAGTAACAGGAGAAGTTTACAGCCTGACTATAAAAACCAAGCTCTTCTCTTCCCATCTCCAGCAATTCTTCATATTCCCCTGTGGCCTCAACTCTACCCCAAAATGTCTTTTCATGATTGAATACTGATTACCTCATTGGGATAAGGAAATCAGTCACAGGATTATAGGAGATTTAGAGCTAGAGGGATCATAGGATCATGGAATCTAGGAGTGGCATAGAATAGAGAGCAACTGAGGCTGGAGTCAGGAAGACCCAAGTTCAAATCCTGCCTCAGACACTTTACTAGCTGTATGACCCTGGCAAGTCGCTTAAGCTCTGTCTGCCTCAGATTCTTCATTGGTTAAATAAGGATAACAATGGCACCAAAGCACTTGGCAAAGAAAAAGTGCTATATAATTTCTAGCTATTATCATAAAGGTGAAAGGAACTTGGACCCTATCAAGGACCTCTCATTTTGCAGGTGATGAAACAGAGGCAAGACAATTTAAGGGGCTTCCCTATGTTGGGAAAAGGCAAGATATGAATCCAAGTCCTCATTTCAGGGCACTAGCTGCTATGCCATGCTACCTTTCATCACTTAACAGTTCTCACATTTGGAGTTGCTGGCTCCAAGTCTGTCCTTTGTCAATCACCTCCTCCAAGGAATTCTGATGTCTTACTCATTTATTCCTACGTTTACTCACCTCCCCACCACATCTCCTATGCCTCTTACTTCTTACCCAAACAGAAAAAGAAACACTTAACAATGAGCAAGACTCACGTGTCCTCTATTTTCTCACGTGGTCTATGGTCTTTGCATACTACCCAGGAGCACCGAGACATCACACAATGGACCCCAAACTGGACGATAGTAGTAGGTGGTATTCAAATAGGGCTCTTAAGGTTTTCAAAATCCCTGAGGAGGCTGAATGAATTTAATCCTGATGAGACCATGAGCCAAATCCGAATTCAGGCAGACTGAAACCTCAATAACTTCTTCCTTTCCTTGGGAACTGGAATCGGTTTGAAACTATAGTTTCAACTTGTCCTTCCATGTTGGCCCTCTGCTTCCTGAGAGACCAGAACCCTAAGCAGATGTTGTCCTCCCTGAGACGCTCACCTCTTCCTCGTTAAGGAGGTCTTCTCCATGTCCTTGCCCTCTTTCTTCAATTATGTAGGGCATGATCCCAGTGCTCTTGCTTGTCTGCAAGGTATGAGGTGAGTCTGTGGATCCTTTCCATTCCTTTGGGTGGTACACATGGATGGGAGTTCTTTGTTCTACAAGGAGCCAGCATAGGTGATGGGCGTGGGAGCTGATTGATAGGGAAGGTACCTTTCTCCACTATTTGCCTTTTGGAAGGGGCAATCCCCTGGTACTTTTTATTCTCCAATCTTAGAGTTGCCCCCTTGACCTTCTTGACCTTGATTCTGGCCCTCTTGGAGAATACTCATATAGCCTCTTATTTCTGCTCATCCTGGCTGTTTTTAACCCTAATATTCCTTTGTCAAGATGAAGCCATCTTTGACTTTGTGTTGAGAGTGTTCTAGAAGTATCATAGATTTAGAAGTGGAATGAATCTTAGAGATTGTATAGATCAATATTCTTTTATTTTACAAGTGAGGAAATTCAGACAGTGCATTTCTCAAAGTCACACATATAGAAGTTATTTTTTGAACACTAGGTGGTTTTAGGTTTTGTTTTTTCAATTATGTGTAATGCTGATATAAAAATCTTAAACATATCTTTTTTGGTTGTTTTCCTAATATGATTTATTATATATCATTTATATATAAAATGCATATGATTTATTATATAAATTATGATTTATGGTTTATTCCCAACAAAGGAATTATTGGCTCAATGGTTTGATTAACTTTTAAATTTTCATTTTGTCCTGTTTCCTTTCCAAAAAGATTTTAAAAGTCCACCAACAATGAATGTGTGTATTTGTTTTTACATAACTTCAACAGCCCAGAATTTCACTGCTATTTATTACTTTTACCAATTTTGGGGTACAAGTTGGTACCTAAAAGATTTTGTATCTTTTTGATTACTATGGAAGTTGAACATTTTTTCAAATGATTAGTGTTATTCAGCATCCAGTAATCTCCTTTCCAGAAAAGGGGCTCTGGCTCTGGTTCATCTGGACTAGATTTATTGTAAAGGATCCTCTCCCTAAAAGAAGTCAGGCTTGTCTCAACCTCTTACTTGTCATGTCTTGGCAGAAGAACTCCAGGAAAAATGTCTAAATCTTCAGTATAGCTTTCATCTAGTTTCTCTCCAAAAAGGTATTAATAGGATCCTTTCTAAAAAGGTATTCAATGTACAAAATAGATATCAGGAATAGGACAGCTATTTATTTATTCCACCACAAGATAAATGCTTAAAACACAAAAGAATTGAAATTACACTCTAGTAAAAGACATAAGATAGTAGTCTACCAATAACATACTTTCCCCCAAAGGTTAAGGCACTTTCTGAGATTGCTGAATACACTTTTGCCTCATGTCTGCATTGTCTGAGGAATTTATAAGGACAAGATCTACTAGCCATCAAGGTATGAATTTTTAGTTCACTTAAGGTTCAGTATGATCCTAAGAGTATTTTCTCCTCTGAAAAGTGGTGAGATTATAGGAAGAAGCTTCCAGTAGGCAGCTGGCTCTCCAACTCGCATGGTTACCACAAGGGCCAGAAGCATCTATTTCTCAGAATCATAGTTCTACGATATGGGATCTCTAAACTTAAACACAAAATAGAAGAGGCAGTCAGGAACTTGAGGTCTCACCTCATGCTCACTTAGGCAAGCAAGACTTCTTTTTGTCACATGCTCGGATTGCCAGCCATTGCTTCTGAAAAGGGTGACAAGGTAGGGAGAGAAATCTGCCAAGTTCATTGGAAAGTCCAAGAGATAACAAGCACTGGAGGTATTATAAAAATGAAGTACTTAGAAGACGGTTGGAGTCCTTCTCCTTGCTCCACTTATAACAGCCTAGGCTGGAGGTGGCTAGTTCTGGCTCAGTCACAAATCCTTTTTGACCTAACATCCCAGTCATAGAGATCATTGAAGACTTGTCAAGAGTTACTGGGTCATGCATGTCATTTCACAAGGAGCCAGAGCACATGTCCCACAGAAAAGGACCAGTGCACATGCCCAACTCCAGGCATCATCCTTGGTGCACTAAATTGTTGTTGTTTTTTTTTTTCTGGAGGGGGAGGGAAGAAGTTATCTGTTCATACTTTTGGCCACATCCATTGTGTAAAGTCCTTAAGAGCAGGGGATCTCTCACTTTTATATTTGTATTCTCAATGTCTAACATGGTACCTAGCACATAGTAGGTATTTAATAAATGCTTATTGATTGGTTGCTTGAGTGAATGGGACTTTACACTGACATATAATTTAAATGTTTTTTTCTACCATTTTTTGCTATAAATATTTTTGCCTGTTATTTTCATTTTAAACATATTTTTGTTGCATAGTTTTAAAATTTTAATTTAGTAGAACACATCTATCTTTCCCCTAATCATTTCTTCTATTTGTTGAATCACAAAATATTGTCTTTACCTTCCATAATGGTGACAAATGTTTTATTCCATTTTCTTCCATGTTTTTATAGTGCTTTTTAAAAAAACATTTAAGGCTCTCATCCAGCTGGAATTCACTGAGAGTACATGGTGTAAAATATAAGTCTAAATTCTTTTCCTGCTAGGTTGCCAACAAATTTTCCAAAGTACATTTGTTAAATAATGAATCATTTCCTTAGTTTTTATTTTCTGTAAGTTTGCAAAAAAAATGAATCCTTTGTATATATTTGTTATGTCTAGGGTATCTATCCCATTCCCTTGATCTAGTTCTCTTTCTCTCTCTCACCTAGTACCTTATAGTTTTGATGATAATTACTTAGTAACATGTTTTAATGTTTAGGAGCTATGAGGTGACCTCCATGAACCTTTTTCTTCAATGTAATCCTTGATAATCTTATTTTCTGTTTGTTCTGTATACATTCCATTATGGTTTTGTCTAGTTTTATAAAGAAGATCCTTGGTATTTTGATTGGTGCCTCCAACTTTTCAACTCTCACAGCCCCCAACTTGCCTTTCTTTCCTACCCCATTCCTTTTTTATTCTTCCCTTTTCTCCTTCCTCTACTTTTTGCTTCCTTCCTTCCTTCCTTCCTTCCTCCCTCCCTCCCTCCCTCCCTCCCTCCCTCCCTTTCTTCCTTCCTCCCTCCCTCCCTTCCTTCCTCCCTTCCTCCCTTCCTCCCTCCCTCCCTCCCTTCCTTCCTAACTCATGTATATTTTATATATATGATACACTATGACAAATAACGTAAGAGATAGAAAGAGGAAGAAAACAGCCACTGCCCCGAAGAGACTTGTAGTCAAGTAGAAGAGAAAGACATACACAAATACATGATAGATGGTGAAAATCTAACAAGAAAAGTAGAAACAAAATTCTGTTGCAGTTCAAAAGTGGGAGGAATCAGGGAAGACATGTGGAGGAGGTGACATTTGAGATGGACCTTGAGTGTTGTTGTTTATCCTTCGATTTTAAAGAGGACCAGTGACATCATGGGGTGATATCTTGACTTGTGAGTGAATTGGATTTAAGTGAGTAAAGAGGAACAATGTAGAAAATGGCACAAGTAGGAAACTGAAGACTTATCCTTGGGGAACATAAAATAGTTGTGTTTGCCTACAGTGTAGGGTCCATAAAGGGAAGTAGTGATAAATAAAACTAGAAAGGTAGAGGGCCTTGAATTTTGTGCAAAGAAGTATAAACTTGATTTAGTATGAGGTGGGGAGTCATTGGAAAGCCTGAGTAGCATCTAAGACTGAAACAGAGCTTTGATGACCGTTGACCTGTTTGGTGCCTTTATGCAAGTCATGTTGTAGTCTCAGAGCAAGCACAGAGAAAACCCACATGGGTTTGGCTCTGGTGGAAGGACAAGGGAGTAAGGGAACTTCTAGAATATTGGTGGGATCATTAAAATGGCGGCCTCTGCTGAGTGCCCAGTAAGTGGTAGAGGACATGACTGCTACAAGGGGTTCCAAAAGGGAGGAAGCAATAGGGACTTGAGCCAGGTGGGAAGATGTCAGAGAAGAGGTGGCATGAGGTCAGTCTTGAAGAAAGGCTAAGATATAGAAAAGTGCAAAGTCAGAAAAAGGGAAAAGAATCCCTCCCCCCTCCAGTTAGGGTAAAAGCTGGGAACAAAGGAGGACAGGTTGAAATGTCAGAACAAAGAATTCAGTGTACCAGGAATCTTCAGCATAGAAACTGGCATTCATTAGGTGGCTAAAGAGATGGATCCAGAAAGGAAAGTAGGAATCTGGGGATTGAAGAAACATTGGTATAAAAAGTGAAGGGAAATGGAGTAGTGTGTTGAAAAAGACAAGGACTAAGTCTTATGGATCTAAGTTTGTTAAGATGAACCTCCGGGGCAGCTAGGTGGTGCAGGGAATAGAGCACTGGCCTTGGCGTCAGGAGGATCTGAGTTCAAATACAGCCTCAGACACTTGACACTAGCTGTGTGACCTTGGGCAAGTCACTTAACCCCAATTGCCTTCCCTCCCCCCCCCCCAAAAAAAAGATGAATCTCTGAGAGGCTGGACTGATATTCCTGGGTAGACAGTCCATGATGAAGGGAGGGAGCACAATTTAAATTCCTACCAATTCAACTGAAGAGAGACATGTTCATGACTAGAGAGATGGTCACATCATTTCTGGAGTACTGTGTTTGCTTCTGACCATGATATTTTAGGAAGGACATTGGTAAGATGGAGAGTGTCCAGAGTCTTATAAGGGATGATGGAAGGAACTGGGGTGTTTAGTTAGAAGATATAACTCAATGAGGTGGAGGGGTGAGGCAAGGTAATTATATTCAAGTTTTTGAAGAGCTGTCATGTGAAAGAAAGATGTGGCTTGTTCTGATTGGTGCCAGGGGACAGAATTAGGAACACAAGGATATTGTAGGGAAGTAAATTCTGGTTTAGTGTAAAGAAAAAAAACCCTTTCTAACAATAAGAACTATCCCAAAGTAAAATAGTTTGCCTTCAGAGAAAATGACTTACTCCTCATTGGAGGTCTTCAAGCAAAGGATAGATGACTAATTGTGAGGTAGGTTATAGAGCTGAAATTCTTTCTTACTTGTGGGTTGGACCAGGTGTAGCAGCAAGCACCCCAAGCGTCCTCAGGATTTGCAGCTACCACAGGTTCTTGGATCTGCTTTGTTAAAGGAAAGCAACTCAAAATGGGTTAACAAGCTTACTTTAATCAGTCAGACATATATCGTTTACCTTGTTCAGGAGAAATGGTCAGCACCCTGAACCTCAAAGTATACAGGCATAATTATCAAGACAGAAACATCAAGTAGACAGATTTCCAAACTGTCCAACCATTACATCCATACCCAGTCAACATCTGGGTTTCCACATTCTGGGTTTTTCAAAGCCGGGGGACTCTCAACAACGGCTTCCCAGAATTCAGATCAAATCACAGAACACTTCTCAAAGTGAGTCCCAAAACAAAGCTACACATCAGGACTTATATAGCCTTCTCCTGGCTCAGAGAATGTAACAACCTTATTGACTCACTGGCCAATCAAGAAGTATCTACTGAAAAACAAGCCTCCCACCCCAGGCTTCAGGTGCACATTAGCCTAGGGGCAGGGAAGATCTTTAAAATTTACATTTCCATTACACCAGGTGACAATGGGGGTCCCTTTCCCCAACTATGAAATTCTGTGATTTGGTAACTACAGACAATATCCGTTGCCTGTTCTCCAAAGCAAAGATGCATACATAGGCATAAGTAGAATATTTATGCCCGCCCTGTGGTAGAACATTCTGAGTTCATACTGGTCTGATCAGCCACAGTCAGACGCAATGAAACTTGACTCTAGCATAGTGATGTCATTTTGGTCCTCTTGGAGAACAAAGGACACCAGCCAAGTAGAACATGAAGACACGTATGTCTGAGATCAGCTACAACAGTCATGTGCTTGTTTTGAAATATTCTACAGAAGTTCAAAAAACAGGATGATTTATCTGAAGCAAGCAGGCTAACTACAGGGAGGTGAAGCCAGGTTTTGGATGGGATAGCATGGAATTTATGAGGATGAATGGCCAGATGAGTAACTAAGGCCTCACTTTGCTGGACCTGGCTCCTGTGACACAGTGCTGGTACACCAAAGGCTTAACTGTCTCCAGTCAAACTCTTCTACTAGTTTTCTGATACAGCACAGTTTACATTCTGCCTTCCTCATCCTGAGGGCTGCTATGTTGGATGCACCTTATGGTGTGGTTAGAATAGGTCCTCCTGATTAGATAAACCTCCTTGTTACTGGTCCATGTATCTTGATCCCATCCCTCTACTATGATGCTTCCACAACAGGTCCTTTGTCTGAAAACCATATATATGTAAACCCAAGCCCTCAGAGGCTCTGGACCTTCTGCTAAGGTGCTTAGCATAGCACCTTACACATAGTGGGCTCTTATTGACTGACACAGCTCACACCCCACTGTACATCTGGGCTGACACTCTGCATCCTACCCCATGGGAAGGTGGTGCCCGGGGGGGGTGCCTCATGTGACTCTCCCCTTGACTGAATCACTATCCATCTGTCCATACCCTCTGATCCTGCGTTTGACCATGAGTATCATTAAACCATCTTGACCCAACCTAGTGTTACTATATACCATTCACCCAACTTTCACTCCAAGTTTGTACGACGGGGGAAGAACGTTGGTTTTGAGAATCAAAATCCTCACCCCGTTATTTACTAGTTTCATGATTTTGGCTAAATGACTTCATCTTTCTGAGCCTCAGTTTCCTTCTTTGTCAAATGGGGATGATTGTGCTTTTCTAAGAAGGCTGCTATGAGGAAAAGAGCTTTGTAAACTGGATAGTGCTACATAAATGTGAGCCATTAATGAGTGATGTACTCAGAAAAATAACCCACTTATCTAGTTTAATTGCAAGAGAAAAATTCTCAACTCACCATGTGATCATATTAAGCCCACATAGTTCTCTGCTGTCAAGTATGGTATAATAATTTGTACTCACCATGGAGACCTTAGTTCTAGAAGGCCCCAGAGTACCAAGGGCTATGATTGTGGTCTGCTAATAGAGTGCCCAACCTGCACTTAACTGGCAGCCTAGATTTGCCATACAAGAGCAATGTGTGCAGTTCTTGTCTTCATTAATAATGCTAAATTCCTCCAAAACTTCTAAAAAATTCCATTCAAAGGCTGGCTTGTTTCCAAATGTGAAAATGTAGACCTCAGTTTCTTCATCTGAAAAATAAAGGGTTTAAAGTAAATGACCTCTTAAGTCCCTTCCAGGTTTCATAGTCCCTGTTCCCCTAAGACATTACAAAATTGCCCAACAACTAAAACTAGGTAAACATGAGACATCTCTTTAAAAATCATAAAAGTTCTTGAAAGTCTTGTCTCTGAATGAATAATTTCCAAATTAATTAAGTCTGATTTAAATCAGTAGAATTTTCTCCTATTACAGAAAAATCTCTCAGTTATTCTACCTAATAAGAAAGATCAAACTATTCATTCTTATCTGTCTTTGGAGGCTTCATTTACAGTAAAAAAAAAAAAAAACCAAACTTTTTTTTACAGAATTTTAACCTGATTTTAACTGTTTGTAATATATAATGCAAAGAATATCCCTTAGACATGAAAGTATTTTAACTCTGTGATTGCCAGGAATTTTTTTTCTATTTTTTTGACTGAGCTCTAGAGTTTTGGTAGAGATCAAAATCATGTGGGAACATGAGCCATGTAGCATTCCTGGTGTCTTGTCTGCTACCAGAATGGCACTGGGGTTGTTTTCAATATATCTGTAAAGCAGGGTCCTTTTTTCTTGAGGGGGGAAGGCAAGGCAATTGGGGTTAAGTGACTTGCCCAAGGTCACACAGCTAATAAGTGTCAAATGTCTGAGGCCAGATTTGAAGTCAGATCCTCCTGACTCCAGGGCCGGTGCTCTATTCACTGTGCCACCTAGCAGCCTCGGGTCTGGAAACTTTAAAATATGTTGATAATTTTATTTCAGTATGATTAGTTCCTTTGTAATCCCATGCATTATATTTTGAGCATTTAAAAGCCCTTCTGAGAAGGAATCCACTGGCTTCACTACTCTTCTGCCAAAGGAATCCATAACACACACACAAAGAATAAAAATGCAAGCTATGGATGGTAAATTCACATCCTAATAATTTTATTCAATTGCAAAAAGCAGCTATTTTATTTATAGTATTATTATTAACATATTTTAGTATATATTATTAGCATATTACAGTATATTTTATTAGCATAATATGCAATTAGTGTATTATTTTATATGTTTATTTTTATAGCATTTGTGTGCAATAGTCCACAGAACATTAAATATAAAAGAACAGCAGTATACCAACTTATACCAGAATTATTTTATCTAAACTTTCATTGAAAAAGATGAAAAGAATAAGATCATCATAGTCATAATTTGGAGGTCAAATTGAACTGATGGATGAAGGTGATACTTATAGATACGTTGGTCTCCTCCAGACAAGACATATCAAGTATAAATCCAACCATGAGAAAACTAGCTGAATATATTAAAAGACTATCTGGCACCCTAAAATCAAAGCTTCACAGGAAAAATATAGTTGAAGCAATGAAGACCTATGTAATACTAGTCAATGTACACTTTCAGAATTGTGAAATGGACCAAAGCAGGTTTAGAAAATATCCCAACAAACCCCCTACAATATTAACAAAGCACAGGTTCCATTGCTCTAAGGCAGATTTAGAAAGACTAATACTTCCTCACCAAAAAGAAGAAAAGAGATTGATAGACATTCTCAAAAGAGATAATAAGCAGGTAAAAACCCAACAGAAATTATTTTGAAACAAGCAAACATCAGTTCACTGATCAATAATGAGTATGGACAATAGGCACATGCCATTGAATAGGAACGGCAGCATCTCCTGGTGGATAGAGAGCTGTCTTTGGGATCTTGGAACCTGAAGCCCTGGGCTCCAGTCCTACCTTGACACATACTAGCTGTGCGACACTGAGTGAGTCATTTGACTTTTCATTGTCTCCAGACAACTCTCTACATCTATAAATTGGAGGGCAGGTGCTCATCTACTTTGGTAGACCCTTTGGTTTCATTACAGTAGCTCCCTGCACCAGTGGTGTCCAAATCGAATGGCCATGAGTCCTGCAGGACTGCCTACTGATTTGGAAAACTACCAGTTAACATGATCTATGTTGTATTATATTTTTATTAATTTTGTTAAATGTAATTAAGATTACATTTGAATCTCCTTGGGCTGTATGCTGCTTTTGTAGGCACTTGCCTCTGAGGGCTGTGAATTCGATACCTCTGTCCTACACCAACAAAACGCTTTAAGTCTGGATGAAAAGAAATCAAGAGGTTCACCTCCAGAGGAAGACTATGAAACTACTCACATCGAAAACCAGAAATATGATGACAAGTGTAGGACAAATGGCTGACTCATAAGGATCTGTTTGTACAAGTTGGGGTGGGGGTTATGATGGCAATTCATGACCAGCTCATTGCTACCAGAATTTACAGACTTACTGATCAATGCAAATTATGCAAAGAAACAATAAAAACTGTGCGATAAGTCACTGTAGTTACAAAAATTTAGCACTTGGCATCAACATGACCTGGTGACTAGGATTATACATCAAATATAAAGCCCTACATAAAGATCTCTGTGGGCATAATTTCTAATACATATTGTATTAGAAAACCACATATTAACATTATATATGTTTTGTTGTATTTTTATTTATTTTGTTAAATATTTCCCAATTACATTTGAATCCAATTTAAGTCACACTCAAGGAGTGATGTAGACTACATGCAGCCTGCCAGTCTTATATTTGCTGTGTAGACAGAATTTATTTAGATTTAGTGAAACATCTGATAAATATTCTAATGCTATCTTGTGGGAAAGATGGAGTGCTATGGATTCAATGATGTTACAATTAGGTAAATTCAGAGTTGGTTGAATGGTTAGACTCAAAGAACAGTAAAACTTGGAAATAGCTGACAATAGATTAAGACAGTAATCTGCGTTGCACCCTGTGCTGTTTAATATTTTTATCAGACAGGCAAAAGAAGGTTGAAAAGGCTTATTAAATTTGGAGATGACACAAATATATAGTGATAGGCAAGAGAGGGTTGACAAAGTTAGGATCTAAGCAGATGTTTGATCTTGAAAGGTTAGAACATTAAACCAAATCTAAGGAGTGTAAATTGAACAATTATTACATAGTAAAAATCTTATATTTGGGTTCAAATAATCAATCTTACAAGTAAAAGATGAGGGAGGCCTGGCTAGATAGCAGTTTATCCGCAAAAGATCTGGGGATTTTAATGAAATGGAAATTCAACATGAGTCAGCTTTGTAATTTGGCTACCAAGAAAGTTAATGGGATTTTAGGCTGCATTGAGATGCATAGCAGAGGGACAGTCCTGTGGCACTCTGCCCTGGTCGGATAATATCTGGTAGTCTGTGCTCAGTTCTTGGCATCACATTTAAAGAAGAGAACTGATAAGATGGAGAGCAGCCAGAGGTAGAGAATAACCTTAAATTCATTCCATAGGGGTATAGTTGAAGGAGCTTGGAATGTTAAGGAGACTTAAGGGGGACTGGACAGCTGCCTTTGAGGGCCTGAAGGGCTATCACATAGGAAAGGCATTAGACTTGTTCAGTTTTGCCCCAAGGATGTCAGGAAAATAAATCACCATTTTCAGTTTAAAGCCATCTGGATCAGATTTACAAGTTTTTAGGCAAATAAATTTCAACTGACTCTTGTCAAATATACTGCAAGCTTAGATAGGAAGGAGCCCATCATTCCAGTGCCTTTGTCAGAGATCCAGAAATCCCATCTCTCTCTCAGATACCCTGCTAGTCAACTGTTTGTTTCCCAATTCACCTTTATTGTGGAAGCTCATACTTTTAATTCAGATTGGTTATGAAAACATGCCTGTGTCTCTTAGATCTTCAGTTTCTTTTCCAGAACTTAATAAAGCCTAGTAATGCTTTTAGAGTTCTTTATAGCAGTATAATTAGTCTTCACAGTGAGTAGAGGTCACCAAGTTTGAAAAAATCTTTGAAGCCTCTTGTTCACCTCCCAGATATTCTAGGAAGCCAGAATGCCTCCCTATCGTCCATACGAAACCAACAAAATGAATTGTTATTACAAAGTTGACAATGAGCTACCCCATGGATCAAATATAGTCTTCTGTTTGTGAAGGGCTTTTAAAGCCCTTTACAATCTGACTCCAGCATATATTTCTAGGCTGATTGCAAATTACTCATTTTCATGTGCTCTATAGTCTAGCCATAGTGACCTTCTCACTGTTCCACAGTGACACAATAACAGCCCACCTCCTGTCTCTAAATGCCTTTGTACAGACTGCTCCCTTTGTCCGGAATGCACCACCTCCTCACCTCTAAATCCTAGAACCCTTGGCTCCCTTCAGAATTCAGCTCCCGTGCTTCCTCCTCCTCCGTGATGCCTTTCCTGATTTCCCCCATCTGCTCGTATCTTCCTGAAATTACCTCCGTTTACTTTGTACAGTGTGATTTATAGTTATCTATGTATATGTTGTTTCTCCTCATCGAATGTAAACTCCTTGAGGGCAGGAACTAATTCATGTTTGTCTTTGTATACCCAGAGCCCAGCCTAACGCTTGGTACCTAGTAGTTTAATAAATGCTTACTAATTAATTGATTAATAGACATTTGGCTGCCTCATATCTCCTTGGCAAGGAGTTGTCGATCACTATGCCTTGTTTCTTTCTCTTCTAATCAGTTCCGGTTCGTCTCTTTTATTGTGGAATTCTCACTGTTAGTATACAAACAAAAGTTGATGTATTTGTAAAAGCCATTCTTGGTCACCTATAGGCTGGACTAGAGGGACCTTAACCCTTCCAGATCTGAGGTTCCATGAATCTTCATTATTGTTTGGAGAACAAGGAGTGGCTCCCTCTTAAAGGGTCTAGCTCTAAAGGTTCAGTAAAGATGGCACTATCCATCATACGGTTTAGAGCTGGAAGGGACCTTGGAGATCATTAAACCAAGGGTTTTTAACCTGATATCTGTGAACTTGGTTTTCTAAAAAATATTTTGACAACTTTATTTCAATATAATAGGCTTCCTTTGTAATCTTACACATTTTATTTAAAAAATGTATTCTGAAAAGGAGTCTCTAAGAATTTGCTAGACTGCCAAAGGGGACCATGACACAAACAAGGTTAAGAAACCTTGGTTTAGACCAATCTCATCATTTTACAGATGATGATATTGAACTCACAAAAGTGAAACGGCCTGCTAGTGATTGCACACACAGTAATTAACAGAGTTGGGATTGGAACTTGGAAGTTGTAGATTCTGGGGCCTCGTGACACTTGCTCAGGAAGTTGGCCAGGTTCTCATCCTGAGGTGGTTCTGTGGAGGGTTCCCTGAGTCCAAAGCTAGCTCTCTTTCCAGCATACCCCTTCTCCACATTCTCCCATCCTTCAAACTCTGATGGGGGTTAAGGTTCCCCTCTCTCTCCTCAGACTTTTTTCCTCTTTGTTTTCCTTTGAAGTACTTTTTGTTGATAACTTGAGAGTAGACAGAAGTCCTCCTGACTTGTACCTTCTCTAGTTGGAAGTAGGCATGTCAAAGGCTGGAAACCCTTGACCTTGGGCAGCTCTGGCCATACTCGAAGACAGACCAGGGGAGCACCTTCCTGGTATGATTTCAAGTGTTCTTTACAATCGGCTGCCCACAAAATACATTTCCTATTCCTTGACTAACAAAAAGGAAATTCCACCTTTAAAGCTTCATTCCTTTAGCTTGTTTCCTGAATAGAATAAGCACACTGGTCATGATTCCTAGGTTTTAAGGGAGGGTAGAAGAGTGAGTGAGGGAGTGTGTGTGTGTGTGTGTGTGTGTGTGTGTGTGTGTGAAGACAAAGAGTTTCTAAAGGCAGGTAGGAAAGAGTCATGATAGAGGGATGGATATTAGAGTAAAGGGATGCTGGGGCTCCCCAAGGGCTAAACTGTCTATTTGGCCATCATGTCCTGACCTGGCCCTTTTCTGGGGTTAGTTCCATCTCCTGGGAATGTGACTGACAGAGTTCAAGGTGTGGGTAGGGGTTGGGTAAATATCCTCTGAGGTAAGATCCAAGCCTAAGTTGATAAAATGAAATATCTTTCTGATGAATATCCCATAATTGTCTGGATCTGTTGAACCAAGAGCAGTTTAGGGATGATTTAACTGCGTGTGGCAGCTCAGTAACCAGAAACTATAGCATTTACAGCATGCCTTGGTACTGGTGTTTCAAATCATCCTGAGATGAAAATCCCATGGGCAGTCAACATAAGGGCTCCCACTTGGTTAACAAATTGGTCAGAGTGCGCCATCTAGTGGCTTTGTTTCAATGGCTTCAGTCTGAGCTGAGAAATAAGAAAAAAAAAACTACTGGAATCTGCTTTCAGCTTTATCAGGAGAAAGGACTGAATGGTGTTTCCATTTTATGCCATGTATCATAAGCCAGACCTGATTGGCCAGCTGAGTGCCGCAGGTTTGGAATCAGAACGTCTATCAAACATTTAACAAAAGGTTTAGTTAGCTCTAGCCTGGGAAGCCATTCAGAATTGAGAAGGGGATGTTCATTGAGGACACAACTGATTCATTTAAGCCAAGCTTTCCTATGGTTTTTCTTGGTCTTGCTGCTGGTGTATGAACCAGTGCTTGAGGAAAGAGCTCCAGCCTCCACGATCCTGCCTGGGTTTCTACTCAGATGACCAGGAAGATGTCAAAAATCTGAGACTTAAGTTTCTAGAACCAGTTAAATCTCTGGCCACTTTGAAGAACAAATTGGTCTAATCTGCCTGGGATGGGACCTTTGGAAGTTGCTCCCACCTAACCATGCCTTCCTTTAGCATTGCTATTAATAAAACATTGAATTAATTGAAATGTGTTGGATCTGGAGTCAGAGGACCTGGGTTCCAATTCTAGCTCTGTTATTATGTGACTGTATTACCTGGTTTGGGAATTAAGAGACCTAGCTCCTAGTCCCAGGTTTCCTACTGGGTTTCTGATCTTAAAAACATGTCATTAACCTCTTTGGGTCTTAGTTTATTCATCTGTAAAATGGGCATAGCAGTGATCTCTACTTCTGTCATAAATTGAAGTCTGGTGCTTGCATTCATATCCCTTGCTGTTTACAACAAATAAATAAAAAATGATGTAGGTATTAAGGTTAGAAGGTGGGAGAAGGACAAGAGGGTTAGTTTGAAGAGGAAATGGGTATCTTTTTTAGTAAGAGGAAATTCAAAATGGTGAGTCTGGTTAGACATCCTCAGCAACTACCAGACCTATTTTTGGACCACTAAAAGGAAATGGTAAAGACTCAGATAGAATGAAGAAACCATTGAAATAATGATTAAATTAATTGAGTCTTACCAATGGCAAGATGATTTGATGATGATTCTACTTCAGGGAGGATGTGGCATACATTAAGAAGAGAACAGCCCCATAGAGTGAAGGACTTGGGATCATTGGGTTGGCTCCTTGTCACTGCTCACTGTGTGAACCCATGTTCATGTTGCCTCTCAGACTCAGTTTCCTCTTCTGAAAATGATAACAATAGTGCGAATAATAACTAGGAAGAGGGGGTTAGATTCAGTGGTGTCTAAAGTCCCATCAAGCTCTCAACCTCACCAGGGCTTGCCCCAGGGTCAGAGGAAGGAAGAGGGGTGCGTGAGCGATGTTAGGAAGGTAAAATCGACAGACCCTTGCAACAGACTGGGTAGGGGGTGGTGAGAGAGAGTGAGGAGGCCAGGACAACTCCTCCATCTGGAGCCTTGCTGACTGGGAGGATGGGGGGACCCATTCAGAAATAGGGAAGTTAGGAAGAAGAGAGTTTGAAGGGAAAGATAATGAAGATAAGATACATCTAAGTTAGGAAGATATTGTAAACCTAAGTAACTTTGTACTCCTGAGTAACGTCTCTCAATCATGGTACCATATTTCTATGAACAAATTCTGATGACTGAACAACCTGTGTCCAGGTAGGTGATCTTTCAAAAATTATGCCTCTGCTGCCACCTTCTGGTAGCTCTGAAGCATTGCAGCTTCTGTCCTGGCTTCTTTCAGAAGGCCACAATTTCATTCATCTGTTTCCTTGACTTTTTTTTTTTTTTCCTACTTTCTATTCTCATTGTTAGAAATTACACAGTTACGATTCTTCAGTGTTCAAGGTCCATCTGGGAGTACATCAGAGCCTTCCAACCTTTAGCTACATCTGTACCTTTGAAATGACTTTGTCTCAAGTATGGGATGTGGTTTGGTGTCAAATGTGAACCTGGGTATAGCAGGAAAGATTGTGACATTCGGAACCTCCCCAGGATAGGATCCAAGTCAACTAACTGGGTAAAGAGGTCTGGAATCTATAAGAAGCAATTTCTCATAGCATTTTGTGTCATTCATGCTCTTCTCTGTAATCAAAATTATCTGTGTATGTCTCTCCTGACGATCTTGTTGTGAGCTCCTTAAAGGCAAGGTCTGGGTCTTAGTTTGACTCTCTATTGCCAGTGCCTAGAATAGGCCCTTGCACACAGAAAGCAGTGTTGACCCTCGTTGTTGTGTTAACCTTTGTTCAGTTATTATGCAGTGTGAGCCGTTTAAGAAATCATACTTCTTTGCTTTGATGGAAATAATAATGTTATTACTATAAGGGTAAAGTAATTCTGAGGCAGTTAGGTGGTACCAGGTCTGGAGTCAGGAAGAATTTAAATCCAGTCTCAGACATTCAGTATCTGTGTGACCCTGGGAAAGTCACTTAACCTTGTTTGCCTCAGTTTCCTCATCTATAAAATGAACTGGAGAAGGAAATGGCAAACCACTCCAAGATCTCTGCCAAGAAAACTCCAGATTGGGTCATGCAGAGTCAAACACGACTAAAATGACTGAACAGCAGCAACGTAATTATAAGTCTATCATGACAAAGTTCTAGAAAATTATGCCTTGGTAGACCCCTGTAAAAGGAAAGAAGAGCCAGAGAGAGGGAAGCAATTGTTCCTTTGTATTCTACCCTGGTCAGATGGCACTGGGTTAATGGATTCAGTTCTGGGCACCACAGTGTGAGAAGGACATTGATGAACTGGAGAGAGGAAGACAATGGGAAGAGGGAAGAATGTTGAGTTTGGGCCATGTGAGGATTGGTTAAAGGAGCTGCCCCTAAGCCCCGCTCATTAGCTTTGCCATCTTGGGCAAGTCACCTCATTTCTCCGAGCTTCGTTTTTCCTCATCTGTCAAACAGGAAGGTTGTAGTAGCCATCCTCTTAAAGTCCCTGTTAATACTAAGGCTCAGACACCTTGAGCCCCTTGAAGGTTATGCCTAAAGAAGAGGATATTGGGAGGAGGTAACACCATAGTTGTCTAGACTTTTCTGTTGGAAGCCAGGGGCAGGGGGAGGGGGGGAGCGCAGAATTCAGAGCCATACGTGGACGTTGCGGCTTGATGCCTGGGACATAGTAGGGACCTACTGCCTGTTGATGGATTGATGTAAAGGAAAACTTTCCAGCGATCAGAACTATCCCAAAGTAGAATGGAGTCACTCCTCTGGAGGAGTGAGGTCCTCCTCACTTGAAGACTTAAAGAAAAATCTGGCTGCTTACTTGTTGGGGTGAAGGGGCAAGGTAAGCCCCTCTGTGAGGAATAAGATTATACAAACCAAGGCCCCAACTCAATATGACCTTTCTATTACCCTGAGCTGTTTGGGCACAGAGGATCCTGAGAACATGAGGGCTGCTTCTCTCCTGGGACCCTGGCCAGGTCCTTGAGAAGAGATATGATAACTGCCCAACTCCTGGAACTGGCCACTCCAAGGAGACATCACTCTTGTGGGGGGGGGGGGGCGGCCTTGGAGGGATTGGCCTCCATCCCAGGTCTCATACAAGATACGATGCTTGCTAAAAACACCTGGCAGTATGCCCTCTTTGTTCTCAGCACTACTTAAACTGTAAGATTCAGACCCCAAATTGGAATGTCACCCATGGAGGAGATGTCCTGCCTGGAACCCTCCTGAGTGGGACCCTGACGGCTGTACCTGGGATTTCCCAGCTTGTGTGGTCAGGTGTTGGTGCTTCCATGAATCGGTGATGATTGTAAATATGTGTATATATATATATATATATATGTATATATTAATCATAGTTGCTCTTATCTTACTATTCCTAAGCCTTTTACTCTGTTATCTCCAGTTTCCTTCCCATTTACCTATATTCTAAATAAACTATATTGGATCTTTTGAAGTGCCGAGTGTTCTGTTCACTCAAATCCTGAACCTTCTTAATCAGACATGGGGTTATTGTAGTTTGGATTTTTTTCATATATACATTGGACTAGATGATTTCTGAGGTGTCTTCTGACCTGGGTCATACCTAGGGCCTGGCAATATGAGCTTTGCCTGTGGTGACAAAATTTAGAGATATCCAGCAGTATTCATAGCCATTCATCAGCATAAAAAACAACTGAACATAGCAGCTTGTTAGTAACAACAATTAGTTAAAATTAGGAAGCTATCTGATGGCTTTCAGGGTTTCCTTCTCTCCTCCCTCAGCTGAGGGTGTGATTTACAGTGCTTGCTGGTGTGTCCAGCTCTGAAATTCTATGACTCTAAGATTTGTAGCTGGACCACAAAGGTAACCGAATTTTGATACACAGGCTTGGATACCTCCAGATATCTCCATGGCTTGTCCTGCACAACCTCAAGATCACCTTATCTGACCAGCTGGCTTTTAGCTGGGGCAGCTCACTCAAATATTCCCCGCTTAGTCATTCCCCCAAGGACCTATGTCTTAGGGGTCAGGGTCGATACAGGCAAGATCTTATTCCTCAAGCTGATAGCTGCACCCTCATTGACCTGGCATTAACTCCCTGGGTCCAGGCTGCCTGGTAGCACTCCAGCCCCCACCAGGCCTCCATGGACTGTATGAAGGTTCCCTCTTCTTTCCTTCTTCCTACTCATTCTCCACCTGGGAACCAGGGCAGGAACCATGAAAACTGGGCTCTTGAATAGAGACTTAGTAATTAGGTTTGACTTGTCTGAAGATATAATATACCTCTGTTTCTACATGCATATAAATGTATGTTTATATGTACATATATTTGTATGTACATGGGCATACACACACACACATATATATATATTATATATATATATATATATACATACATATAATTTCACAACAGCAGAACCAAGTGTCTTTCACAGGGGTGGCCTAGATGGAAAGAAATAAAAGACAATTTGTATTTCTAGAAAAACAGGGAAGGTTATAGCTAATAAGAATGATTATAATAACAATAATTAATATTTACATTGCACTTTGAAATGTGCAAAATGGGGTGGCTAGGTGGCACAGTGAACAGAACACCAGCCCTGGAATCAGGAGGACCTGAGTTCAAATCTAGCCTCAGACACTTAACACTTACTAGTCGTGTGACCTTGGGCAAGTCACTTACCCCCAATTGCCCTCCAAAAAGCAAAAAAAAAGTTTAAAAAAATTTGCAAAATGCTTTATATATGCTATATCATTGTCCTCACAGCAAACCCCATGAAGCTATTTTTATTGCCATTTTACAGATGAAGAAATAGAGGCCCAGGGAAGAAGTAACTTGCCCAAGAACATATAGCTAATAAATATCTGGGGCAAGATTTGAACTCGAGACTTGCTGCCTCCTGGTTTGGTGCTTTCTATATTGGACCAACTAGGATGCACCTTGGGTCTAGAGCTGGAAAGGACCTAACGTCCCATATAGTCTACCGGGGTGAGGAACCTTCCATATGTGGCCCTCTAGGTCCTCCAAATTTAGAGTCAAGGGGCTGCACTTGAGAACCTAAAGGGCCACATGGGACTTCGAGACTGCAGGTTCTCCACCCCTGGAAACTTTTCATTTCACAGATGAGGAAACTGAGACCCAGTGAAGTTAAAAGATTTGTCCAAGGTCCCACAGAGAGTAAGCATTAGAAACTGGATTTGAACCCAGGATCTGTAACACCAGAGCCAGTGGTTTTTCCATTATGCTGGAACAGGGAAATAGGAAGGAATGAATGGGGTCAGGAACAGGACCAGTGGTGGAAAAAAAAAAAAGAAATTAATTCCAGGACTGACTGGGGCTTAGATGCTATTACACTATTAGCATATGATGTTCTTTACTTTTGGGGGAGACATTGTTTCATCGATGCATTATTTCTTCTTATTTTGTGGGTAGCAGCCCTCCATTATCTATAAAAGAAAGCAAATGCTTAGTTAACTGAAGCTTTTAATAGTTAAGTAGAGACATGTGTACTTAATTTGTACTTGGGATGTCCTATTTCCTTTAGACCTTGCATTAAGTGGGATATTATGTTTCTTCTAAGTAGGAAGCAGACATTAATCAATACTATATTGATCCGAAAACAGGCTACATTTCCCCTGCCCCCCAAATCTGATTTGTATAAACCTTGAAACATTTTTCTTACCTTATCTCCCATCATCCCCTTTATAGTCCTGTCAAACCAGATAACCAGTTTTTCTTCAAATGCAACTGCCTCCCTTTGTCTCTGCACATGAGTCCCCCTCCCCCACCCCCCCCAGCTGAAAACATTCTCACCCTCCTCCAATTTTCCCAGAGCCCTTTGCCTGATTCCTTGATCCCTCCCTGCTCTGCAGTGACAGACTGGGTCTTATCTCCATCTCTCTGGCACTAGGGCAATACAAGCAAGCCCTCCAAGGGCCAGAGCTGCTGCATTTTTGCCTTTGTAGCCCCAAGTACGGGGCACAGAATAGGCTCTGAATAAGTTTGTGGAATTGAATTAAAGTCAATTGGGACTAGCCTTTGGTCAGTGTTATTTTTCATTGCTCATTATCTATGTTCTTCTCTAAGAGATCTAATTTTAGATAAGTGTTTAGATAAGACACTCAGAAGTGTCCCTTATTCTGATCAATATTGAATATATGCATTTTTCTCCATAGAATTATTTGCTCTTAGGAAGAATAGGGGGGAAGCAGATGGCATTATTTCCCTATTTTGGTGCATTGCCTGTATCTGAAGACAGAAAAAGGGCATTTATTAATTTTGCTGGGTACTGTGTAAGCATCAGAATCTCAACCCTCAAGGAGCCTATGTTTTAATGGGACAATTAGCATTAATAGCTAACATTTATAGCACCTGCTTTGTGACAGACACTTTACAAGTGCCTCATTTGACCCTCACAACAACCCCAGGAGGTAAGTGCTGCTTGTTGTTGTTTAGTCATTTCAGTCACATCTGACCACATTTGGAGGTTTTCTTGGCAAAGATACTGGAATGGTTGGCCATTTCCTTCTCCAGCTTATTTTACAGATAAGGAAACTGAGGCAAATGGGGTTGTGACTTGCCCAGGGTCACACCGTTAGTGTCTAAGGCCAGATTTGAACTCATGAAGATGAGTCTTCCTGATTCCAAGCCCAGTCGCTCTATCCATTTTACCACCTAGCTGCCTATGTGCTATTATTATCCCCATTTTACATTTGAGGAAACTGAGGCAAGCAGTCATTGAATGATTAACCCAAGATTACAGCAAGAGGGCATTTTGTAGTAGAGGAAACTGAGGCAAATAGAGGCTTGCCTTGCCCAAGACTACATTGGAAGCATCTGAGATCAGCTTTGAACTCAGGTCTTCCTGACTCCAAGCCCAGCAGTTTATTCACTGTGCCACCTAGTTGCCTTAATGAAGAAGGGGAAAGAAGAGGGTAGAAAGAGTGCCAAAGTCAAGCCAAGATGATTGGCAAGGAGGTGAGAAAGTCCATTGAGTGAGTCAATCTGGGATTGACATATTACCCAACATTGATTTGGCACTTCCCAAAATGGCGGTCTGGAGAAAGGAGGTGTCAGGGTGGAGCTTTCTCCAAGATGGGAAGGTTGCTGCTGAGGAGGTGGTGGTGACCTGAAGCTGACTCATAGAGTGCAAGAAAGAGTTCATTCTTCTCTGTGGGGTTAACCTTGCACCCTTTAACCTATTTTATATACATAACACAAGGACATGACTTTGCCAACACCATTGCTTGGTGGTGTAGTTTAGTTTTTATAACTTCAGAATAGGATTCAAAGTTAAACCCAGGAATTGTGCTAACAGAGATTCTTTCTAGAGGCAGCTGAGACGGAACTGTTTTAATCATCATGCAAATAGCAGAAAGATACACACACACACGTACAAAGAGATCTTTTTAAAAATCATTTTCCATCACAAAACAAGGGGATACGATCATCCTGGTCTCTGTCACTGCCTCAAATACAGATGAGTGCATGTGTTGTAGGTGATTGACCTCCTTTGACTATAATCCACACTTGTGGGCATAGAGTCACCCATACCTATCAGTCAATATGAAGCAGACAGATAATAATAACAGTATTAACAATATGTATATTGTACTTTATAGGCTTAAAGTTGGGTTTGATTATTTTTGTTGATGGTTACTAAGTTTATAATTTATATATTACCAAGAGAATGCTGCATTCCTCTCTATCTTTTCTTTAGAAGTTCTGGTTCATTCAATTGCTTTCACTATTGTTCTAACCTCATTTTGCATTGTGTGTGTGTGTGTGTGTGTGTGTGTGTGTGTGTGTGTGTGTGTTTTAGCAGGGCCCCACCCATTATAATGCATAGGACAGCTCATTTTAATACATAAAAGACTGGTCAAGCAGATAAGGCCTAATTTATGGGAAGTACCACCAGGTGTCATCTCTGAGCAAAGAAGATTTATTTTGGGGGGTAAAGGGGTGGTTATAACCAATGACAAAACAGACTTCTTTCATTGCATGAAACCCACTTTAAATAATGAATTTGTTTTGCCTTGTTTTGTGTAAGTGTATTAAGACTGTAGCTGTGCATGGAGGTGGGCCAGGTGGGCCCCAGTATGCTGGCACCCTGATCCTCACTCTATGCATACCTATGATTTCACAAATTGCTGAGTTGGTGGACAGAAAAAATGCAGTTGTTAGTTATATTACCCAACTACAAATTTGTTTGTTTGTTTGTTTTACTAGCATCCAGTCTGTTAAAAGGCTATAGGAAAGTTTCACTGAGAGCCTGTTACAGAATGCTGTATACACTGGATTCCACGTTACCCACCTTGCCCTGCAGGCTTAACCAGTGCCTGGGAAGGGCTACTTTTATACTACTTAACTGAACCCAGCCTCTAATTAATAACCTCCTTCTCTACTGTTTGACGATTTCACATGATACACCATGCAGCTACAAACATGTGAAGGACTTCATTATTAAGCCTGTCTCTGTCCCCAGGAAGTAGTGGAAATATTGGCTGAGTGTGCAGCCAGTGACCCAAGTTGACTTGTCAGTTACCAATATGAGAAGCCACTTTGGGAAATGGGACCAACAAGTGAACTGACCAACAGGATGGAGAACTAGACAGGTTCTATAATCCTTACAACCCCTCCAGAATAATAATGGTGTGAAAGCGTTATAGCAATTTCAGTTGTCTCCAGGGTCTAAGACACCAAGAAACATAGCAAGGTCAGTGGAGAAGGCTGATCCCTAGTCCCTAAGAAGGTCTCTCAGTGCACTCTCCCCTACCAGTCATCATGCTGTGGCAGGGCTACCCAAGCTGGTCCATGAGCTTGCAACCAAACTCAGCCTCCCTTTCCACTCCTCCTCCAGGAAAACCAAAAGAAAGATTCTTGGTCTAACTGGATCTTCAGTGTAATAGTGCTCAGAAGAAGAGAAGGACCTGGGGGAAAGACACAGTATGTACGTCTCTCCACTAAACCTAATGGAGAGAGCCCTGGCAGCCTTCAAGTTCCAGCTAAAATCCCACCTTCTATGGGAAGACTTTCCTGATTCCCCTGATTCCCCATCATTCTAACCCTTTGCTTCTCCAGACAGATTAGCTAAGAAACCAGCCTTCCCCCCACTCCCCACAATCTATACTTATAAGAAACATACTTAAAAAACAAAGAAATACACAGAATAAAAATGACGGCCTGGAATAAAATTTACTATGCATGAGGAAAATTGGATGCTTGTTCTGAGGTCTTGACTGAATTTTTATCATCGGTCAGCAATTTATTCACCTGTTGTCTCATGATAGAGGATGAATTCTCACCTGGTTTCTTCATTCGGACTGGGCTTGAATCAGGAATGATCAGAGGCTGTATAATCTCTTCTCAGGTATGTGGTGGAGAGGATTTCTGTGTCAGGTTGTAGTTAGATCAGGGTTGAGGAACCTTTGGCCTCAAGGCTTAAATCAAAGGATTTGTTCTGTAAAACTTGGATTCAGTCAAAAGGCCACATCCAAGGACCTAGCAGGCCATATGTGGCCTGGAGGCCTCAGGTTCCCCACCCCTGAGTTAGACTATATGATCTGTGAGGGAAAAAGAAAGCATAAAAATGGACTCATCTGTTCACCTATCTAACTGAGTTCTATTAATCCTAACTTGCTATTTCCCTTCATTTTACAAATCTCTCAGTAGGCTGGCACCAATTCTCAAGTCAGATTGGGCTAAGGGTTTATTTTGACTGAAAAATAGATACAACTCACAAGATTTTCCTAAGTTTCTACATAAGGTGAAGAAGAGGGAAAAAGGGAGAAAGATCAGTACTCAAGGGAATGAATTAGTTCTCAACCTCTGTTTGCCTTCGTACCAAGAAAGGACATTCTTTGGTTATTATCCTTGTTTTAATCCTCTGAGAAGGTCAAATTTGGAATCAGTTGAAGTCAACAAATATTTATCAATCACCTATAAAATGGCATAGAGTAGGCCTTAGAGTCAGGAAGCTCTGTGTTCATGTCCTGTCTTTGACACATACTGGCTCTGTGGCCATGGGCTATGGGCACTTAATCTCTAAATGCCCCTTTGACAACTCTCTAAGATGATGCGTTACAGGCAAGTTGTTAGTTTGCATTGATAAAGAGAGCTTCCATGCTGAGAGTTCCCCTACATAGACAAAATAACAAATTTAAACAAACAAACAAAATTGTGCAAGGCATTGTGTGGTAATGCTGGGAATATAATCCCTGCCATCAAGGGACTGGAGAAACACAGCATATATACAGGTAAGTAGCTACACACTATATAGGATAAAAGTAATTTCAAGAAAAAGAGAGTGCTAACAACCAGGGGAATCTAGATGGGCTTCCTGTACTAGGTGGCATCAACACAGTGATAAAGCAACAAGAATGTTGATTGTTTGGGTTCTTTTTTTATGCCTTGCTCATATCTATTAACTGTCCTTCACAATAGTTACCCAGTTGCTATCTTCTCAGGCTTCCCTTGTTTTTCTTTGTCTGAGGTAGCACTGATTTGACATGTAGCAACCTTGTATTTTTTTTCAAGTTTTATGATGTCAAAGATGACTCATTAGGTAGACGGGAGCTTTGCTGATTAATCTTACTTATGCACATGTCTTATTTCTCCCTTAAGGTTTACCAAGAGCATTTATTTCTGCCTCACTAGGAACAAAATCCCCAGCAGGTCTCTGGAGCATTACATATTGCCGACTCTATCTCTTTGGCCCTCCACATTAATTTTCTTCAAATGACACCAAGGGGCCAATATGTTGCAGGTACGCCATTGCTTTGACAAAAGTTTTGCTTTTATTTATAATCATTTGTGTAAAAAGCTTCAGTTTAGGTTTGTTTATACCTGTTGGGGAGGGAATTGCTTTCCCTGAGACCACTTCCAAATTGCTTTCACTTTGGATAATTGCTGAGGCTTGTGTTTTCTCTGCTGTAGGAATTGTGTCAGCCAGCCTTTACATTCTTTTATATCACACACACACACACACACACACACACACAGAGCTACATTTTTGTTGTTCGATTCTCTCATTTCCAGCAAAAGAATCTTTCCTAAAAAAGGAGATATGATTTTGTGTCTATAATGCACCTTGGGTATCTGCCCTTGGTCCCAGGTGCATTCCTATGGTCCCTCTTATGAATGTGGTTTTGTGGAAGTGGAATTTTTGCCAAAGAAGATTATGAATTTGATGCCAAATTGTTTGCATCATCTTTTTATTGACTAAAACAGGTCATTGCAAAGCATCATAGTCACCAGTTTTTATTCTGAAATGTCATGTACTTACCTTGTTTAATTTGGTGAATATTTACTCAGTGGAAAAAATGGAACCGTGAGAACAACTTATACAGTGACCATAATAATGTAAAAGATTAGCATTGAAAGAATCAGAACTATGTTCATCTATTTTGCTGATTTTCGTTTCTTCTTTTCTTTCCTTTAAAAATATTTTTGTAAGGGGCAGCCAGGTGGCTCAGCAAGTAAGATCACCAGCTCCAGTGTTGGGATGACCTGGGGATCAAATCCGGGCTCAGATACTTAGCACCACACCCAGAAATAACTGGCTGTGTAACCTTGAGCAAGTTACTTAACCCCGATTGCTTTAAAAAATATATATATTTTTGTAGGGGCGGCTAGGTTGCTCAGTGAATAGAGCACCAGCCCCGGAGTCAGGACAACCTGAGTTCAAAATCGGCCTCAAACACTTAACGCACACACGCACGCACACACACACACACACACACACAAACTAGCCGTGTGACCTTGGGCAAGTCACAACCCCAATTGCCCTCCAAAAAGCAAAAAAACAAAAACAAAAAACTATGATCACCACATGTTTCAATCATGATCCCAGAGTACTGCTAGCCAAGCATGCCTCCTCTCTCAGCGGAGAGGAAAGAGACTCTAGGTGCAAAATGAAATCAGACAATGTTGATTTTGTTTTAATTCCATGCTACTTCTACATAAGAGGTGTGTTCTATTTGCCTGTGGGGTTGGTTTAGAAGTACCTTTGGAAGTCTATATATCTTTTTAAAATAATTTTAAAAACAAAATCAATCATCACCAAAAAACCTCAATGGTTTCTGACATGTAGACAGCGCAGAATAGTGTAAGAGACATCAGGAGGCAGACTAGGATGAAATTTTTGGAAATAAAATTAGGCCAAGCATCAAGAAAACTTCCTTAATTGTGGGATCCATTAAGGGAAGAGAAATTTCCCCCAGAGCAATAGTAGAAGTCTAAAATGTCTGTATTGCACTGGAGAAGGCGTTGGCAATATGCTACTGAACCAACTGGTTTGTATTGATCCCTAGGAGTTGAAATAGATTCTCTACCAGGCCATCTCTGTCCTGATTTTCTTCAGTGACAGAGGTATTATGAAATTATAGCCATTAATGAAACTTGACACTTGACACTTTTTGCATCTAGTTGAAATGGAATGTGTATAGAGTAATGATTAGGCACCGAATAAAATACAGAAGTAGATACAATATTCAGGGCTCTAACTAGGAATTCTCACTGCCAGGACAAATTCGACTGGGGGGACAAAAGCTGGATTTACAAACTAAAGATCAACTGGGCCCACTTGCCTGCAGAAGGCATCATTATATGAATCCAGGCAGGACAGCATTTAATTCCCCAATCAAGTAATAGAAGGACTGTCAATGTACATATAAAGTCTTGGGCTAACATGTTGTCCAACTTTTCACTCCAGTAAGATATATTCTAGGGTCAATTGTACCCCACTCTGTTCCACCTTCCCAGTCTTCAGCTGAATTTATTCTGGAGGCAAGAATTGGAGCATAGCAGTGAGGGAAGCTATGCCAAGAGAGGAGCTCCACAATGACGGGACCCTAGGCTGGCAGGTTTGGTGTTCCTTGGTCTGGGTGAGGGAGTAAGAACAATCACTCTGTGGGCATAGACTGAAGGATGACTTCCATGGAAGGAAAGCACATCATTGAGGATGGTGGCACACTGAGTCAAATCCCTGGTTAAGACTCAAACAGTATTCATGCAGTCTTCCCTTCCTCTCCCTGCTGCCATTTTAAAATGGCATTTTATTGATGCTTATGTTCTTTATGGCAGTCATTTCCTGATATACAGGTTGTCTCTCTAAATAGAATATATGCTCTTTGAGAGGAGGGATGGTTCCATTTTTGTCTTTGTATCACCAGGGCCTAGTACAAAGCCTGACACTTAACAGGTACTTAATAAAGATTTAGAGATTGATTTATTCATTAATAACTTTGCCTTTCTTATTTCAAAGAGAAACAGTTTAGCAAAACCAATGGATACAGCCACCATGTCTGACTATATATCCAATCTTTGGCTACATTCACAGTCCCCTGCTCCTTCAAGGAAAAGGAGGGAGGTACATTTCCTCATTTCATTTTTGGGATCAAGATTGGGGACTATTATTCCATGGTGTTTGACTTCATTTTAGTGTCCTTTTTACTCTGTACCCTCTTATTTGGAGAACTCATCAACACCTATGGATTTAATTGTCATCTTTGTCTAGATGGCATGCATATCCAGATAGAAATATGAATATTTAGGGACAGCTAGGTGTTGCAGTGAATAGAGCACCGGCCCAGGAGTCAGGAGGACCTGGGTTCGGATCTGGCCTCAGACACTTAACACAAAAAATAGCCATGTGACCTTGGGCAAGTCACTTAACCCCAATTGCCCTTCAAAAGCAAAAAAAAGCATATGAGTATTTATTATATATGCATATATGTGCATATACACAATGTACACATTGTATTATATACACACATTATATATACATATTTAGTTATATATATATACATATACAACATTAGTTCCTCTCTGATGATCCAGTCCAATATCACTAAATTTTCTATTGGATATGTTGAAATGGTTATCCTGTAGTATGCAGAATTCAACCTATGATCATTTATACTATTGTACTCCCTGTGCATATTTTTTTCCTGGTTCTGATCACTTCACTATGTATCAGTTCATACAAATATTCATGTGTTTGAATTCTTAATATTCATAGTTTCTTGTGGCTTATTATTTCATGAAATTCATATACAATAATTTGTCCAACTGTTTCCTAATTGATGAGCACCCATTTTGTTTCCAAGTTTAAAATTTTTTTTTTTGCTAATATAAAGTAGTTCTATTAATATGTTGGCATATATGGGACCTTTCTTCCTATCTTTGACCCCATTTAAACAATATGCCCAGCAAGGAGATCAACAGGTCAAAGGATAAGTATAATTTAGTGGCTTTTCTCACATAATTCCAAAATTGTTTTGCAGAATTAGACCATGTGAACCACATTAGAACTTGTGGTTCCATCAACAATGGAGATTTTTGCTTATCCTTCATATAGTCTTTAAAATGGCAAAATTATCCTGGTTAGGGTCTTTGAATTATCCTTATGGCCTGCATAAATTCATATCATGTGACTGATGTAAGTCTCCTTTCTTCAAGCTGAAAGGAAAGAATATGATGCGAAGCAGCGGAAAGGGTACTGGAATAAGTGTCAAAGGAACTGAGGTTGAATCTCAGCTCTGTTACTCTCTGTGTGTCCTTGGACAATTAATTCACTTACCCATTGCAAGACTCAGTTCTGTAATCTGTAAAACAATGGGGTTGGATTAGATGATCTCTAACATTCTTTCCACTTCTAAATCTATTATCCCATAATTGTCATGGGGAGATTAGCTCCAAGCTCAGAGTTTTCTGAGGTTTTCGAAAGAAGAAAAAGTACTGAAAATGTAATTTTTTTTAAAACAATCTTTCTTTCAAGGACAATGCTATGGGTCTATCTGTTGACTGAGAGCACTCCAGACGAGCTGCTTTTCAGCAGGCAACTCACTTTGCAGTGGTTTAACCCCTTTGCCATGAAAGATTTCTTTCTATCACAGGTCGAAAACATTTCTGAAAACTCCATCCTTTTGGTATAATCATAAAACCAGTAAAAGCATCTTTAAAGGACAGTTTGAATCCGGAAATGATTCTCAATCACAATGATGGATGAAAGGCAAATTGCTTCCTCAATCAATGACTTCCATCAGGTTAAGGTTTTGGTGTCTTAGATGAGATGCTAAAGGAATTCTCTGATTATCAGAGGACTGAAGTGCTGCACGTGCCAACAAAAGCTGTGACTACAAGGTGGAGAGTCTGACCAATGGGGTTTGTAAAGAAATCAAGCAGGAGAGCTGATGTAGGCAGGGCTGTATTTGTCTTGCTGATCAAATGGTTTGAAGCAGGGATGGTTGGAAGAAAGTCTTAGCTCAGTCACTTTATAATAATGAATTACAAACCCCAAAGTTGAAGAGATTGCAAGAATCTGTGAAAAAAGGGAGGAATAAAGGTATGAGGAGAACATATGGTTCTCCTCCTCCTATTCCTCTTCCTCTTCTTTTTCCTTCTCCTCCTCCTTCTTCTGATTTTTACCAACCCCTCCCCACACACAAAGGTTTATATTTCCTCCTTCTATTTTTTCTCCATAAGTCAGAATATGGCTAGCAATTTTGTATCTAGGGCAAGAAGCAGGGGTAAGGAGCTGGTAGGTTCTCTTAGGCTATGGCTTCTAGGGGTAGAACGGTGCCTTAGGATACCATAAATTTTCTAAGTTGAAGGGGTGTGGAAAGAGGGGAAAGAGTTCCCAGAATGCAGCCTACATTGATGCAGTGGGAGTGGGACAAAGCAGGGGAGGAAACATAACATGAGAGAGTGATCTCATCACCCTCTAAGTTTCCCACATTGTGACAAAATTCAGATGGCCATTCCCTAGTTGTGGCTCTGAAATCCACAATTCAATAATCTAATTTCTACCTTCAATACTCTTATGAAAACTTGTCTTTAAAGTTTCTGGACGTCAGCTAATTTTCTAATCCAGTGTGCTCTACTCAGTCCTCATTTTCCTTGACATTTTCTGTGTCCTTTGGTGTTGCCAACTACAAATTTATTGCAACTTTTTTCTTTGTTCTTTTCTAGGTCAGTGAGTTATCTTTACTCTTTGGGGAAATTTTGGCAGATATCTTTGATAATATAATTGAGGAAATGATTCCTTCTTGACACACTGATTTAGGATAGACAACTTGCCAAAAAAAAATGCAAACTATTAGCAACCAATTGGAAAATGTGCCAAACTACTACTAATAAGATAAATGCAAATTAAAATGTTCAAGGTTTCACACCATATCCATAAAATTAGCAAAAACTTGATAAAGATAAAAGATGAACATAGCCAGTATTGGAAAGGCCATGGGATGTTAGGCAAATTAAGATAGTTGATGGGGCTGCAAGTTACTTCTAGGAAACAATTTGAAGGTATGTGGGAAAAAAGTTACTAAGCTTCATATCAATTGTCTCAACAATCTTACTATTGCGTATGTTCCCCAAGGAAGTCAACAACAGGAAGTTTCCTTATATGTAAAAATAATCTCCTCAGAACTTTTTGTGGTAGCAAAAACTGGACATAAAGTAGGTGCCCACAGTTGTGGAATGGTTGGACAAATTGTGGCATATTAATGTAATGGAACATAATATACTATAATAAATGACAAATATGAGGAATTCATTTAAATGAAAGAAGACTCTTAAGAACTGATGCAGAAGGATATATGTAGAACCAGAAGAACAATAGATGTGCCCATCATAATAGTGTCATTGAAAACAATACAAAAAGACAACCGAACTTTGAACAAATACAATGATCAGTATTGATTCTAGGAGTCAGGTAACTTCAAATACTGGACATGACATAAGCAGACATAGTTGCTGCATTGGTTGGTTTTGCTTAACTGTTTTTATTTGTTACAAAGGGGGTTTGTGGGGAGAGAGGAGAGAAGAGTAGATTATGAAATAAAAAATGAAGACATCAAAAATGTTTGTTTAAACAAACCAATTCAAGGATGTCTGTTTAATTGTGTTATTTTTCTTACATGTTTCTCTATAGCAAACATAGACATTAAAGAACAAGTTCTTGGCCTTTGGGTTGTTTTCAAGATTGGAGTCCATTGCATCAACTAATGATGCCTAATATAAATGGGTAAGTCAGTAAGTAGGCCATGCTCTGACTATGCACATCCCTTTAATTGCCCTATTAAAAGTCCTATCTCCTTTTATTGTAAGCCCTTTAAGGATTACAACAGTGGTTTATGCCTCTATCAATCAATAAACATTTTAAGTGCCTACTATGTGCCAGGCACTATGGTATGCATCCTTAACACCTTGTCTATTGCCTAGCACATAGAAGGTATTCAAAAGTGTCTGCACGTTCATTGCATAATTGGTTTGTCATAATATTTAAATATGAAAAGAAAAAAGGGGAGCCCAGAAAGATTCAGTTCTGTTGGCAATTTCTTCAGAGTCCTTTGCTACTTTCCTTGCCTTCTCTCTAGCCTGGCTCATTTCAGGTTCAATTCTATTCGTAAATTCCCTCTCTCTTTTCTTCCTTTCTTGCCCTTACCTCTTGGTCCTGAGAGAGGAATAAAATAAGCTATTGGAACAGGCCACATTCAAGAGCCATACGTGACTATGATTCACACTCATAAGGAATAATGGCAACTTGCCATTGATGTTCTTCTCATTGGCAACTAGAGAATCATCAGACTTCCCAGAAAATAGGATGGTTGTGGAGAATCACTCCAAATGGACCATTTCCCTGAAATGGTTTGTCTTGTCCATACCCAAAGGTGTTCCTCTTTTGAAATGTAATAGCTGACATTTATATAGCATTGTAAAGTTGGAAATGACTTTATATTCATTATCTTCTTTAAGTTCCACAACAACTATGAGGCATTATTATCCCAATTTTACAGTTGAGGAAACCAAGTCTCTGAGAAGTTAAGTGGTATTTCCATGGTCATTCATATAATGTGTAAGAGGCAGAATGTGAATGAAGTTTCATGGCCAATGCTCTATCCATTACACCATGGCAGAGACACGTTCATTCATTAGGAAAAACCATGATTTAGGTATGCTAAGGATTTGAAAGTAAAGTTTCTAGGTTTATTTCTGATTCTACCACAAATGCTATAAAACTTTGGTTGAGAGGATTATTGTGCATAGTTATTTATTGGGCTTTTAAGATATGAATAACATGAAGAACAGAGGAAAATAACTGAATCTCTCTAAAATAGAAAAGTAAGACAGATGAAAATGGCTAGCCAGTGTCTGACACAGCAGTCATCATGTATGGGATGGAAATACTGAGTGAGTCATCTTTTTATGGCAATATGTATAGTGTCACAGAAAATGCTGTTCTTCCCAAGATCTCTTTTAGGGTTTTGCCTGTCTCCAGCCTGGTATGAGGAAGAACCAGAGAATATTAGAAAGTCTCTGGGAGGGAATATAGTCCAGTACCAGTAATTCCTTCTGTAACATCCCTGATAAATGGTCATCTAGCCTGCACTGAACCCCTTCTAGTGATGGAGAACTAACTCATTGCCTACATTAACAAGCATCCTAGCACACCCAGGATGGCCTGCTAGCACAGGTTCTTTGATCTGCTTTGTTAAAGGAAAGACAACTTTCAAAGGGGTCAACAAGCTTACTTTAACTACAGATAAGTAGAAAATACAAGCAAAGAAATTAGCACAGAGATTCAACAGACAGGGCTCCTACTGTCTGAGCAAAGTAATCCAACTACCTACTTACATACACCACAGGATGGGGAGAGCATGAACTTCTGAGTAGTCAGGAGGCTCTTAACAAATGGCTGCTCAGAGTCCCATTCAGGGAATCAAAAGGTACTTCTCATAAGCAATCCCCCAAAGTAAAATAACAGCTTCCCAGTATTATGTAGTTTTCAACTAATAGGCTCAGAGCCAGAAGGCACCACAACCCTCCTAACTCAGCGCCTAATTAGCTTAGACTCAAAAGGTATGAAAACCTTCCTGCAAGCAAGCTTCCCCTAAGCAAGTTCCTCCTTAGGCAAATTCCTCCCCAATGGGCTCGGTGTGACTCAGGATGTATCACAGCTGGGTCAGAGCTCAAAGCAGTAAGACAGCAGTGATTGAACACATGTGGCCTATTGATGGAAGGGGAAGATCTTCATATTTCCTTAACATTACATTGCCTCATTAAGTAATCCTCTCCATTACTGATGTACTTCCAATTTTACTCTAGGTATCACGGCTTCAACAAGATCACTAATTCTAAGAAAGCTATCAGAAGGGGTTGAAAGACAAGAGGCAAGCCAAGTAGAGTTATTAAAATATAGGAACGTGTGTCATGAGGAAAAAAAAAAGGTGAGAGGAAGAGTTAAAAAAGGAAAGAACTTTCATAGAGGGTTGTGAGGTCTGTGGTACAATTCTTGAAAGTGGCATGGAGCTGAAAAAAGAAAGGAGGTTTACTAATATCCACAAGGCCACACAGGTAGTAAGTGGCATGGTCAGAATCCGAACCCTGGTTTTCCAAGTCAGGATATTGTTGTAAAGTGTTGGCATTCAGGAGTTGGGTTTCTCTGGGGTAGCTAATTTGTTATGTGGAAAGGTGTCCCCCAAATCATAGAATCTCAAATTTGTAAGGGACTTCAGAGGCCAACTAGCTTAACACATACCTGAACAGGAATCCCTCTGACAACATTCCTGACAAGCAGTCATCTCTTCTCTGCTTGAATATCTCCAGGATGGAAAACCCACCATCTCTTGGAAGACCCCATTTCACTTCTGGATAGCTTTGGTGTTTAATTAGAAATGTGCCTCCCTCCAAATTCTGTTTATTGCTTCTAGGAGTCAAACTGAGCAAGTTAGAGCCCTTTTCTAGATGCCAGCCCCCCACTAAGTCTTCTTTCCAGGCTGAACATCCCAGGTTCCTCCACCTGACCCTCATACAGCATACTCCTGGTCTATTCACTATTCTGATCACTCATCTCTGGACATCCTCCATCTTGTCAAGGTTCTGTTGAAACTGTGGTTCTCAGAACTGAGCTGTGCCCCAGACATGGCCTGAACAGGACAGAGCACAATGGGACTGTCTCCTTCTTCCTTTCAGGAAGTTCCAAAGTGTCTTGTATCTTCATTGAGAGGGCAATGACCCCAAGAAAATGAGCTCAGGAAAGGGTTACCATGGAATTGCCACAACTCCAATCAAGCCGACTTGCAGAGTACAAACTTAGAGAGAGCTAGCTCATTGTGCCCCTGTTTTTGCTGCCCCGACACTTCTGCTAAAACATCTCATTCCCTGTGACATTTTAATTATTTACAGCACCAAGGCCCTCCAAGTAGAACATACCATGTATTCTCCATTCACTCATTCATTAGTTTTAATTAAACCCTTTAATTTTATTTATGCTGTCATGGACTGATTAACAATTTGCCAGCATAAACCAGGAAGTCTTAAAAAGCACCTTGAGAAATCTGTCGATCTCTAAGCAGAAATCTTACATAGGCACAGAACTGCAGGGATGATCGGCTGAAATGCAAAAGGAAGCACATTACTAGACTTCCCAGTGCAATTTTCTTTTAGCTGTGCAACCAGAAACCACAGCTCAAAGTATGAAATGAGTGTCAGAAAGCCTAAGGCATACCGGAGCCATGGGAGGCAACAGACGGAAGGGGCCTTAGGTAACATGTAATTTGAGTCATAGCTACAGTGCTTTCTTGAAAGATCAAGCAGCATCTATCTAGACTGAGATCCCTGAGAATAAAAAAAGGGGTGGTGGGTCCACACACACCCACAGCAGACAGTGTAAAGGGAATACACACAGAGGATTCGGTGACCTAGTTCTAGGGAAAATGATTCCATTAATGAGGTACACAAGGAAAGAATGCTGACTTTGGAGTCAAAGAACCCAGGTTGGAAGCTCAACTCTCCAATTTTACTATGTATATGACCTTGTGGAAATCACTTTGTCTCTTGGGACTCATCTGTAAAATGAAGGACTAGATTTTCCCTTTGGTACCTTCCAGCTGTAGGTCTGTGAGCCCAAGGGTTCTTTCTACCTTATTCTCCATCACAGTATTCCTGAGATTCTTCAAAATGTAGGGACACCTCTTCTAAGAGTCTACATTGTACTCCTGTTCTGAGGATACCAGTATGGTGAGAAATAGAGAACTGGCTGTTATATTCCTAATAGCTTTTAAAGCATCAAGGGATTCATCCATGTTTGTCTGAAGAAGAGATGTTGCCTGGAAAGAAGGCAACAAATGTTTATTAAATACTTCCATGTGCCAAGCACTGTGCTACTGCCCTTTAGGAAGTGGTGAACCACGTTATTACACTGTCATGCTGCCATCCCTAAGCTTCTGGCTGTAATGGAAGTTGCAATGTGTACTGGCGGAAACGGGGTCAGCAGAGTGTAGCTCGTGGTAAGAACATCCATGAAAGTGAAGCACTTTGCAAACTTTCTTGTACTTGTGTCAGGCAAAGAGCCCTACACCTGGAATCAGGCAGTCTTGTCCAAGTATTGATATTGATGACTAATGACAATGATCAGGATGATGGTGTCAATTGCTAACATTTATAATGTACTTAAAGGTTTGCAAAGAGATTTGCATACATTATCTCATTTGATAGAAACAGCCTTGTGATTTAGGTACTATTATTAATATTTTTGCAAATCAGGAAACTGAGGCTCCGAGAGCCAGGTCACACAGCTGGTGTCAGAGGCTGAATTTGAACTCAAATCCTCCCAAATTCAGTCCCAGTGCTCTTTGTACTTTACACATAGAAGGCCTCAGTTTCTTCACCTATAAAACGAAGGGGTTGAACTATGTTATTTCTGAGGACTAACCTTAGTTCTAACATTCCCTGACTCTGTGGGTCTGGTCCCAGCATTCTATTTTTCTACATAGGAGATGATTAATAAATGTTTTAAAATGTTAATTTTGTTGATTTTTCTTAGGTTAACCTACTTTCATCAGACTGTGAAGGAGCCCTAGGGTTCTGTCTATAGACTTCTGCTCTTCTTCTGATATCCCTGGATGTTTTTTGTAAACTTCTCTCTCCCATTTCAGAAGCATTAGCTCCAGCTTGTCCCCATCCCCCACCACTCTGCTTTTTTGCTTTCCTCCCAATGCACTGAATTGTTTCACAGTGCAAGAGCCATCCTTATAGTCCACTGAGGTCTGACTTATTCACTGAGTGCAAATGATGCCCCATGTTCCTACATAGTTCCTTTGCTCTGATGTGTGTGTCTCCAGTTCTGTGACCTACCTTTCAGTTGAATATTTTTGCATTTTGGTTTCCTTCTGCCATCCTCTGCCCTCTGCTTTTAGCATAGTATGTCCTTTGTCCCTTAGTTTGGAGTTTGAGGCTACTGCTTTCACAGGGCCAATGGAACAGTAACATGGCCGAGTACAAGAAAAGCGAAAAACTCTGAGGGATGGAAAAGACCTCAGAGATTCCAAGATGGGTGAGCCCAGCCAGGTTATGTCCCACCTTTGGCTGAATCACAGGATCTCAGAGTTGGAAGAGCTTTCAGTGGCTTAAGACAAATGATAACTGGTGGTCAGATGGCAGTTGCTGTAGAGAGAAGCTCAAATAGTCAGGTGAATCATCCTGAGATTTCTGAAACTAGTTAGTTGTTAATTGTTAGTTAATTAGATGATAGTGGTTAATTGCTAGTTCTCTGTTTCTGCTTGCTGCTGCCTGAGACAGTGAGGTAGGGCACTGAAGAGAGTGCTGGCCACAGAGTCAGGAGGACCCAAGTTTGAACCCTGCTTCAGCCACCTTGGCTTACTTGGCTGTCCGAGTCTGGTCAAGTCAATTATTTTTCTTAGTCTCTTCATTTGTAAAATGGAGATAATAGTAGCATACCCCTCACTGGGTTGTCGTTATAAAGATCAAATGAGATTATGTTTGTGTGTTTGTATATGTAGTGTGTACATATGTATGTAGGCAGCTAGATGGTTCAGTGGATAGAGTGCTAGACCTGGAGTCAGGAAGACTTGAGTTCAAATCCAGACTCAGACACCTACTAGCTGAGTGACCCTGGACAAGTCACTTAACTTCTTTTTACCTTAATCCACTGGAAAAGGAAATGGCAAACCACCCTACCTTGCCAAGTAAACCTCATGGACAGTATAGTCTCGAGCTGGACATGGCTGAATGACAAAACAACAACAAATGACATTCTGTCTGTGTGACCCTGGGCAAGTCACTTAACTTTCCTAAGCCTCATTTTCATCATCTACAAAATGAAAATTGCAATATTTGCACTGGCTCTCTCCTAGTGCTTTTACCTTAAAGAAGCATAAAATCTTGTTAACATACTGAGTTCACATTGTCAGGCAGGTTTATAATTATGCCTGTTTTACAGATATATCTAGATATGTCTGTTTATCTCTCTGCCTCTGTTTTCTGGCTCTCTTTCTTGGCTTGAGATCTCCATCTTATCCCACAAGTACCTGTTACTCAACCCCACCTTCTTCTCCTTCTCCATAAGGCCATAAATGGACTCTTATCCCCTGACATCTCTTTTCCCATCCTGCACAGGTGACACAACCACTTCTGTTTTTCCTTTTTGCAGATGAAGAGACAGAGGCCCAGAGAGATTCAGTGATTTGCCCAGGGGTCACAGTGGGTTCCTGGCAGGACTGTGACTGGCAGTCAGCTCTCTAGCTTTGTAGTCCAGAGGTCTCTGTAGTTAGAGCACCATGCCGGCATACTCTCATTCCTTAGTTTTCCTTAAATCATAGAACCTTAGAGTTAGAAGGAACCTAGAGTCTCTGGACCCTGGGTGGACTGTGATTTTCCCAGTGGGCTAAATGGAGCTTGCCAGACCTTGAAATGTGGCTCTGAGATTCTGAAGGAAAAACCCCACCTGATTACCTTTTCCATAGGTAGAGCCTAGCCCCATCTGCCAGTCACTACTATTGTGAAACTGTAGATTTCTAGGTAACAGTAGATATTTAATAGGCCTGGATTAATTAGTAATCACAGTAAAAGTCAATGTTCATTGCTAAAATTTTCTGTTAATGTGGTGTTCTACTGCAAAAACAAAGAAACAATCTTAGTTAATGATCTAACTGGAAAGGTGGTTAAAGATTACATAGGGTAAACTAGCCATGTGACCTTGGGCAAGTCACTTAACCCCAATTGCCCTCCAAATAGCAAAAAAAAAAAGAATTTTTTGGGGCAGCTAGGTGGCATAGTGACTAGAGCACTGGCCCTGAAGTCAGGAGGACCTGAGTTCAAATCCGGCCACAGACACTTAACACACTTACTAGCTGTGTGACTTTGGGCAAGTCACTTAACCCAAATTGCCCTCCAAAAAAGCAAAAAAAAAAAAAAAGATTACATAGGGTCACAGAATCTCAGAATTTGAATTAACCTCCAAAGTTATCTAATTCTACCCATCCAAGAACAATTCCCTCTATTGACATATCCAAGTACAATCTCATTTTACAAATGAGGAAACTGAGGCCCAGAGAGGTCTAATAAATTGCCCAAGGTGTTAGTAAGTGGCAGGACTAGAATTCAAACCTGGGTCTTACTCCCTACAACCAAGAGTAAGCCTTATCTCTATGATCAGATCATATTGACCTAATTTGACAGGTTGAATGTTGGCATTTTCCACTATAGCCTTTGATTCTCTGTTTCTAGGTCATAGAATTATATCTTCAATGTTAGAAAGAAACTTCAAGTTATCAGTACCAACTCCTCACTTTTCAGCTGAGGAAACTGAGTGAGCCCAAACAGTCTGAGAGTTGTCCAAATTCACAAAGGTAGGAAGTAATAAAGTCAGGATTTGATCCCAGGTCCTTTGACTTCTACTCTATTGCTTTTTTCACTGTATCAACACTTTTGTTCCTGGTTATTTTCTTTAAAAAACATCAGCCTTCTATGATTCCCTCTTCCTCTTCCCCAGTTTCTCTTGATGAATAGGACAAAGATGGGGCGGCCAGGTGGTACAGTGAGTAAGAGCGCCAGCCCCATAGTTAGGAGACCTGGGATTGGTTCTGGCCTCAGATACTTGGCACCCACACAAAAATAACTGGCCGTGTAACCTTGAGCAAGTTACTTAACCCCAATTGTTTAGGGGCAGCCAGGTGGCACAGTGAGTAAGAGTACCAGCCCCAGCGTCGGAAGACCTGGGATCGGTTCCGGCCTCAGATACTCGGCACCCACACAAAAATAACTGGCCATGTAACCTTTAGCAAGTTACTTAACCCTGATTGCTTTTAAAAATATATAAAAAAAAGAATAGGATAAAGGTCAAGCCTTTGTGATTTCTGTTTCATTTCTCAAAATGCAAGACAATTTTTGTAGAAATTTTCTCCATGATCAAGTTGCCTTGCAAAATGAGATAATACTCTTTTCTAAAGTTACCTCCTTAGCTGAGAGAGAACATGACCCAATGAATAGAGGGGCAGCTCTGGAGTCAGGAAGACCCAGAGTTCAGGCCTTGTGTCTGGCACACACTAGCTATACGACAGTGGACAAATCACTCAATGTCTTTATTGGTTAGGCATCTCTCTAAAACAACGAGCAACTGATGAGATGCAGAATAGGAATGTCTACACTGGAAGTTTCCTACACTGCACTGATGAAATTGCAGGTCTGGATCAACTCTCACCCTCAACACATGAACACACACAATTTAATTAGCCATTTTAAAAACCTGGTATTATAACCCTGTCAAAGTTCAGATAGGTACTTTCCCTCTCCATGTTTCAGCTTACTAATCTATAAAATGTAGAAATTAGACTAAATGATTTCTGAAGTCTTCTTCTAAAAATCAAGGTTTCCCTTGCTGTGCTGCTCTCCTTTTGGCTAACAAAATGCACGTGAAAAGAGGATTATCCACAATATTTGGGTTTAATGTGTTTTAGAACAAACAGATTGGATTTTATTTCAATCTCTAACTAGTGCCTCTGTTATTCTACAGATGAGGAAAGTCTGTGTGTGTGTGTGTGTGTGTGTGTGTGTGTGTGTAGGAGGTATCCTAAATTCTCATTTGTGCAAATTGAAACTCAGATAAACACACCATTTAAATCTATTAAGCACCTCACAATATATTTCAATGCTATATATGTGCATATACATATATCTATTTAATAGTGAGATGGAGAAATCACCTCAAACCTGTTTAGTAATCTTTGCTGCATTCTCTTTTAAGGTTTTAAAAATGTTAAGCTCTGTGAAAAGGTCATGATGTCTCTATTAGAGGTCAGGGTTTCAGAGGCACAGCAGATCTGGGATGTAATAAATTGGGCAAGGTACTAATCTCTCTAGGCCTCTATTTCCTAATATATAAAATGAAAGTACAAATCCTGTGATCTAGAAAATTTAAGTATTATATGCAGATTAGGAATATTTTAAATTATAACTTCAAAAGGTAAAGGACTAAAGAAGAAAAACATCTGATGAAGCAGGCTGCCAAACCTGTCTTTTGTTGGGAAAAAGATAGCCAAAGGAGAGTTACATTGACAAATACAGGTGTTAGGATCATAAAATCATAGGGTTTAGAGTTGGAAAAAATCGGACATCATACAGAGGTGTTACAGTCCTGTGCAGCTGAACCACATTAAAATGTATATAATTGGAAAATATTTAATAAAATAAATTTAAAATATAATAAAACATAGATAACATTACATTTTAAAACTAGGTCAACATGCAGCCTGCATATCGTGTGGTTTAGTAGCCTGCCCTTCTTCTATTTGAAATTGCTATCACTTATCGAGTCCAATATACTTATTTTACAGATGAAGAGACTGAGGCTCAGTGTGGTCAGTAATTTACTCAGTCACACATTTGCAATATGTAGCTGAGCCAGGATTTGGACCCAAAACTCGTGATCCAGTTTGTTCATGACCTTTTCCTTTCTTCTGTGTATAGAAGAAAAGATGTAGGAATCCTATTCTTCCTTGGAATTAGCAGAGAGTATTCATATTAATATTCAGTTTCAAACCTTGAAAGAAGCAAGTGGAGAAGAAACCAATCCAGGGATGAGTGTGAAAAGTTGTGCTGAGTAGGTGAGACCAGAGAAGACAGAGGGTGGCAAGGTCAACTCTTAAAACAGAGTCAATGAAAGCCATCTACAAGGACTCTGAGCATAAACCTGGCTAGTGATCTCAGAACTACAGAGAAGCTCTGAATAGTCACACGCATGAGGAGATGGGTTATGGGGGAGTTAGGTCTATTCAAAATGGGGTGGGGGTGGGAAATTAGATTAGTTTAAGTGGTTGTTCACAATAGTGAAACAGGAATGAGTAAGGTGCCCAAATGTACCTTAGATACAATTGCAATCATTGTACCTAGTTGTCTGTATTTCTTTAATCTCTCTCTAAATTATATGTCCTATTTAAACATAGCAAATATAATATTGCTATGTTCCTTGGCTTTAAAGAAGTGATGCATTGGAAAGTAAAGCATAATTGAATGTAAAATCTATATTAAAAGGTTGACACAAAGCCCATTATTCACACTGGATATTTTGTTGGAGCTAAATAAATATAAAGATTTATATTATATTATGTTTAACGTCTATACTGATTTATAGATCCCTTGCAACAACTCTGAAGCCTCCCAGGAGTTGTGGATCTGTAGGTTAGGAACCACTGAAATATAATCATATATGAAATGAAGTCATGTATTGCACAATGTCTCAGACTTGGAGGGGATGTGAAAAAGTATCTCCTCTACGACATAACTCTGCTTGAAGACTTCTTGGGAGAGGGAATTTAACTACTGCAACGCAGTGGATGAGTGCAGGAGGTGGGGAATGGGGGAGAGGGACTTAGAGTTAAAGATACCTAAGTTCGAATCCAGCCTCAGACACTTGATAGCTAGTTGACCCTGGGTAAGTCAGTTAACCTCTGTCTGCCTCAGTTTTCTCAACTATAAAATGAGGATAATAATAGCACTTAGCTCACAGGGTTGTCTTAAGAAATAAATGAGATATTGGTAAAAGAACTTGGCATATAATAGGTGCTTAATAAAGGCTTGTTTCATTCCTTCCCAAGACATCCTATTTATTTTCAGATAGCTCTTATTGTTAAGATGTTTTCCCTTAAATCTCTTTCTAAATTTATCTCTCTCAAACTGTTACCTGATTCTGGCCTCTGAGGCCAAGAAGAAAAGTGTAATCTTTCTTCTGCATTTCAGTGATCAAATGATACACATACAGAAGTCCCTACAGAACACCCTTCAATGCATATCCATTTGTGCTAGATGAATGGCCAAGACACCCCACTCACTCATTACAGGTACCTTGTGGAGGAGGGATAGGCTGGTAAAAATGATGCATGTGCTGCTAGGTTTGCCACATTTGTTTAGAAGGCTTCCCTAGGCTGTTTGCCTTATCTGTCCAGGGAAATTTACTAGAGGCATGTGATTGAACTCTATGCATACTCTCTTATTTACAGATACCTATACAATTTGTTCATCTTGGGCAGATTTTGCTTCTTCAGCCGGTGTTAGTAGCCTTAGAGAAATGGGGGGGGGGGGGAGATATACTTTTATACTCATCAGCATAGAGCCATGCATAATATGCAATTTGCGTAATTATATGAATGATTCTGTCCTAGAAAAGGAGCATTCTTTAGGGTGACAATCACAAATATTTTCTAACGATGATAATTTTACAAATGATGGCTCATCTCAGTCTGGTTTTCCTCACATGAATGACTCCCTCTAGTGTTCAACATTTGACAGGCTTTGAGATTATATTATCTGCCTTCTTTCCTAAGGAGAAGGAAAGCCCAGGTTCCTTCCTTTTATGAAGTCCTTTCCAGAGGTGAGAAGTGTTTCATGTCAGTGTGGTTTCCATAGATTGCATTGCTTTAGATTGATAATGTGGCGGGTTTTAATTGCTGCTATGCATTGTACATGTCCGTCAAAGAAAAAGGGAAAGCTGAAAAGATGAAGAGGGAGGTATGTCTGTCTAGGCACCCTTATGAAGAAAGCAGAAAATATTAAGCATGCACCTCCATATTGATATTGGGGTAGGGTGAATGGTGAGTTTGTAAAGTGGAGAGGACTGAATGGATATCCTCAAACTATATCTAGAATATCTCTCAACAGTATGGGAGCTGAGGGCATCAAAAAGGAAAATAAATTTCAGAACCAGAGCTAGGGTCTGGTGACTGGGGTTCCCCCCCCGACCTGCACTGAATTTAGAAGGTGCTGTTGATAATTGTGTTTCAGTAGTATAAAAATAACAACTTAGGGGCAGCTAGGTGGCACAGTGAATAGAGCACCAGCCCCGGAGTCAGGAGGACCTGAGTTCAAATCCAGCCTCAGACACTTAACACTTACTAGCCTGGTGACCTTGAGCAAGTCACTTAATCCCAATTGCCCTGCCCTCCAAAAAACAAACAAAAAAAACCAAACAAAAAAACAGCTTAGCATCTAGTTAGCTAGAATAATTAGTTAAAACAGGGAGCTTACCACATGGTAGGCTGAGATGACATCTTTCCAGAACCAGCCCATTCTCCCCATCAATTGAAGGTGCAATCCTTGCTGCTTGCCTTGGGTATCATATGTTCTGGGTACAAAAATTCCTAGTTATAGCTATGGTAAATATGCTTTTATCTCCTTCTGGAGTTAGGAAAACCTCTTTGTGTTTGTTACTATAGAAAGAATGAAACAAGACTGTTACTTCTCAATAATATTCTGCCGCCTGTCAAGTATCCAAATTAACTCGATACAATTCAACATCCATTCCCATATCAGGATTTATTATCTCGATTACACTGGCATGACTTGCAAAGAGATTCAGTTGCTTGTGGTACCAAGAGAATCAACAACTTGATTGTTGTGGCTGGAATTCCCACTCATGCCAGTATTGCCAGGAACCAGCTCCGTGTGCTCTTGAAAAGCGATTTGGCTGCCACCAAATCATCCAGCTCCTTTTGTATTGGGGTTTGGGGGCTTTTACTGTGTATTTTCACAGCCCCAGTGTGATAGAGTGCAGCATCTTCTCACAAGACACCGGACTGTGAGTTCCCATCTGAGCTCAGAGGTGGTAAAATACTACCAGCCCCAGGGGGAGCTGGAAGAACCATCCAACAGTAATGCAAAGCAAAGACCCCTTCTGTAGGGTGCCTACAAGTATTCACCAATCCACCCCACCCCTGTGGTTGATTAATTCAGCTGCAAAAGTGCCTGTGCTAACAGTGACAATATAATTGTGGAATTAGTTCTTTCCTGTGGAATTGGTTCTCCCATTCATAGGTCTCAAAGTATTCTCACTAATGTAGAGAAGTTGATTATTGCTAAGCACATTTCTTCCCCCTTTGAAAAGAAAGAAGTGTTGTCCTGCTTGTGATAGTGTAAGTTACAAGTCTTGTACAAGGTAAAAAAGGGGAACTGTTTGGCAGAGTGAGCTGTGGTCCAGAGGGTGACAAGTTCATTGACCCTGTTGTTAGAGAATCTAGACTCAGATCCTGGTCCTGCTACTAACTGCCTATGTGACCTTGGACAGGTCACTTGACTTCTCTTAGGCACAGTTTCCTTACATGTGAAGTGGAGTGGAAGATAGACTACATGATCCAGGAGCCTTTCTAGTTTGAAACCCCACACAATGATTAGAGTCCACTTAGATTAGACCTGAAATCCTGATTCTAAGTCCTCTGTGATGACTATTCTTCATGGTTCTTTTTGTTGCCCATTTTTTTAAGATAGTACATCCACTGTCCCTAAGTAGTTGAAAAAGCTCTTTCCTCTCCAGGCTATATTCCTAACTCTCTCAGTCTTTGTCCTTAATGCTTCAGAAACCTCTTCTTTCTGGAAGCTCATTCTACCTCTGGACTTCATGCATTGGAAACTCCCTGCCCCTCATCCCCCATGTGCATGAAGCATATGGCTAGTGATGAGTGATGGAAATCTTTCTGTCTTATAGAGCACACTTCAGAATTGCTCATGAGTGTGCCCATCTCATATGTGTTCTAGAAGAAAATCCAAGACACATATAATATATAGTCTGATAAGAAGGAAATTGAAGGGGCGGCTAGGTGGTGCAGTGAATAGAGCACCGGCCCTGGAGTCAGGAGGACTTGAGTTCAAATCCGGCCTCAGACACTTGACACACTTACTAGCCGTGTGACTTTGGGCAAGTCACTTAACCCCAATTGCCCTCCAAAAAGAAAAAAAAAAGAAGGAAATTGAAGAATGCTCCAAAACCAAGTTACTTTGGAGTTATTCTCACCAGAGGAAAGGGCTGGTACCCTCTTACTAGACAATTTTTTTTCTTTTTCTATTAAAAGACACACAACTCACACAGTTGTGGGTGGTTGGCCCAGGAAGAACCCATATATACTAAAAGATAGAGGAATTAATCCTTAAAAATAAAATAAGCTGTGTGCTAGGGTAACTACTTGGATTGTTTCTTCTACAGATATCATAGAAAAATATTTTGGTGATGATAATAGAATCATAGAAGGGGTATTAGATATCATCTAGGCCAACACACTGATATTTATTTATTTATTTTTTAAAGCAATTGGGGTTAAGTAACTTGCTCAAGGTTACACGGCCAGTTATTTCTGGGTGTGGTGCTGAGTATCTGAGCCCGGATTTGATCCCCAGGTCATCCCGACACTGGAGCCGGTGCTCTTACTCGCTGTGGTACCTGGCCGCCCCTATTTATTTATTTTTTAACAAATGAGCAAACCAAAACCAATACATTTTCAGTGACTTTACCCACGCTCATACTAGTAGCAAATGGCCGAGGTGGGCTTTGAACCTGGACCTTCTGACTTCAAATCCAATATTCTTTCCACAACAGCATGCTATGATTGGTTGTTTCAGTCATGTCTGACTCTTTGTGACTGACTCCATTTGGGGTCTTATTGGCAAAGATATTAGAGTGGTTTACCATTTCCTTATCCAGCTCATTTTACAGGTGAGGAAACTGAGGCAAAGTGTTTAGTGACTTGGCCAGGCTCCCACAGCTTATAAGTATCTGAGACTGGATTTGAAGTCAGCCCTTCCTGACTTCAGGCCCAGTGCTCTATCTCCTGTGCCATCTAGCAGCCCACAACATGTTGACTCTCATATTAAAAACATTTACTCAACAAATACCTGCAAAAGGCATTATGTGCAAAGTACTGAATGAGATGCGGCACCTATCCTACAGAAGCTGACAATATGGCCTAGAAAATTAGGTTTGTAAGTTGTCTTGTCCTATGCTTTCTCTATAATTTAAACATTTCAGTCTTTTCCTCTAGATGATTTATCTCGTGAGTAATAAGTAGAGGTCATGAATAAAAAAGATTTGGTGTCAGATCTCCTTCCTCCCTTCCTCTTTGTGCTAAAAATTGTGTCTTGTTCTGGTCCCCCTGCCCACCCTGCCCCTCTCTAGTCAGTATAGTAAGTTTATAAGTAATCAGTATAAAATAGCAAAAGCAGGAAGTAAGATTGCAAAGGGGAACCTAGAAGTCACATACAAACTGTCCCGAAGATGAAAGGAGCATAATGTGAAAATTGTATTCTACATTAACCAAAAATCACATCCTGGTAATTTGTGCTAAAAAGTGAAAGCCATCAAAGCTTTTTGGTCCTATGATACATAAATCTCAGCTACATTCTAGACATTCTCGGTAAGGCCAGCAGAACACTGAATGTTACTGATAACTTGAAATGATGTGGCTATGTTAATGAACTAAACCCCAGGTGATATGGACAGCGATCTGTTCCCCCTAAAAAACCCTACAAAACGAGACCTCAAACTCCTGCCCTCCAAGTCCTCTTCCACCTCCTAAGGGTGTATGCTTCTGAATGCTCCCAACCCGAATCCATGGTTATGTGAGAGGTTTTCTGTACCTTTCCCCTTCTCCATTCTCTTCCCAGGTTTCCTGCCTTTCTCTACCACCCTAACCCTGTCCCTGTGCTATCTACTTTTGTACCCCTTTTCACTGCTGCTATTTGTGCTTATTCACCCACTTGCTCTCTGTGCCTTTTAAAAGCATGATTGCAGTCTCACTTTTGGCTAACATCATGGTCTTTCCTGGCAAGCACCCAAAGAACCAGGAGTATCTGTCCCACTTGATAAATTATCAATTCATTCCATCTCTTCCTTCCTTCCTTTCTCCATCCCTCCCTTTTTTGCTTGCTTGCTTCCTTTCTTTTCTTCCTTTTTCTTTCCATCCTTCCTTTCTTCTCTTCCTTCTTCCTCTCTCCCTCTTTTTCTCCCTTCCTCCCTTCCTTCCTCCTTTCCTCCCTCCCTCCCTCCCTCCCTCCCTCCCTCTCTCCCTTCCTTCCTTCCTTCCTTCCTTCCTTTCTTCCTTCCTTCCTTCCTTCCTTCCTTCTTTCCTTCCTTCCTTCCTTCCCTTCTTCCTTCCCCATGGCACTGGGCTAGAAAAAAGGCCCTTTATACTTTTGACTGGAGTAGAAAATGAATAGAATTGGGATTCAGGACAACAAATGCTAGTCCCAGAGCATCTTCTAATTTGTGCAACCTAGATTTCATTTTCCTTATATCCAACATGGTTGATTATATAGAACTATATGAATTCCGAGGATACTTCCAACTCTGGCATTTAATGAATACTGTGAAAAGAAAGAGGTCTAGACAAGACAAATCTGTAAGGTTGTATTCTATGGCTGAAAACAGAATGGAAGAGGATGCTGCTGTCCCTTTAAATCTTGTCCACCAGAATGAAGAGCCTCCTTTTAATTACTGGATATGGGAACTGTGCTCTGAGTTGCTTTCTTTCCAAGTTGTTATCCTATTTGAGTTTCCTTGTAGGCATCTGCTCAAATGCTGCCTCTTCAGCCATCCAGCTCTGCCTCCAAACCTGACAGCTGTGCTCTGAGCTATGCCTCCCATGCTTTGCCAGCATCCATTCTACTAACCCCTCAAGATTGCAAGGGGGGAGAGAAAGCCCGGTACAATTTAATTTCCCAGTCTTGCTAGTTCATTTCGAACAGCATAATTACTCTTCTTCCAGCTGCCCACACTATTTCACCTCCTCTGCCAAAATGGGATCTGGGAGGCAATGAAAATGATGGTACCTGGACAAGGCTAATTTAAAAGAGAGGAAAAGATACAGGGAATCTACAGAGCCAAGGGAAAAAGAAAGGAAGAAAGAAAGAAAATAAGGAAAGAGGGAATGAAGGAAGAGAAAGGAAGAAAATAAGGAGAGGAGGAAGAGAGGAAGAAAGAAAAGGAGAGAAAAGAAGGAAGAGAAAGAAAGGATAGAAGAAAGGAAGAAAATAAGAATGGAGGGGAGGAAGGAATAGAAAGGAATGAAGGAAAGAAAAAGAAAGAGAAAGAAAGGAAGGAAGGAAGAAGGAAGTTGGTTGAGAAACTAGACACTGAGTCACATTAAGGAGCCATACATTTGTTCTGTTTTTCCCCCTAAGTTTATTATTGCATTGCTGCTCTTATCCTATGAGGGATACACCCCAAAGCTTACTACTTTTTGCAGTTAAAATAATGGGTTAGGGTAATAGGCTATAGGAAAGAGGTTCATCCATGGCTTTCACAACTTATTCCTTACTTCTACACCAAACTAACTTGATTAGGCTTAGTCCTCTTGTCCCTGAAGGACAGAACAAGGACCAATGGTCAGAAGCTACAAGAGGTCAACTTTGAGCCATATCAATAAAGAAAAAGAGGAAACAAGCCACAGAGCCAGAAATCAGAGTTTGCCTCTGAACTCTTTTTCTGACTGCATTCATCATTCTTTCGTTATCTGTTCTTTCTGTGATTTGATTTCCCAGAACTTCTCCTGGGTTGGGGAACCTGTGACCTCGAGGCCACATGTGGTCCTCTAGTTCCTCAAAATGGCCCTTTGAGGATCTAGAGGGCCCCACGTGACCTCAGGATCTCAGGTTCCTCAACCCTATAATATCACCAGTTAACTCAGATCAAATAACTTGCCTTTCAAAACATGGTATATTTGACATCATTCAGGTGGAGCACCTGGGGTTAGAAATGGAATTTTGGTTAAGATTGGAAACATCACAGAAAAGCTATTCCCATCGCCAAATAACAGCAGAAAACGTCACTGTCTCCCTGAATAGGCAAAATCAAAACTCTAGATTAGACAATGTTTCTCTTTTTTTCAGGCGTAGGATGTAAATAAGCATTTATTAAATGCCTACTATGTACCAGGCACTGTGCTAAGAGTTTTACAAATATATTACCTCAGTTGATCCTCACAACAACCCTGCAGGTGGCATATTATTATCCCATTTCACAGATGAGGAAATTGAAGCAGATAAAGGTTGAGTGACTTGCCCACTGACAGCTAGTCAGTGTCTGAGGTAGGATTTGAACTCAGGTGTTCCTGACTCCAGGCCCTATACTCTATCATATCTACTTTCTTTTCCAGGGATATTGTAAATAGATTAATTATTCTTATCCCTACTTTTAGCTAATAAATCAGGCTTCCCCCCCCCCCCCGCACTCCCCCCTTCTCATAACAGTTTCCTCCTTTCCCATGCCAAATTATCTGGTTTGAAACTTAGTTCCTTCTTACTAAGCTAATGGACCTCCAGGGAAGTGACCCTTAGTCATGCTAATCAGAAGCCAGAGGAATTTTAGGCTATAACTAGGTGGCAGATGTGATTATAACTTAAGGTTAACTACTGATTGAATTTGCTGCAAAAGACAGCAGCCCAGATTCATCCTTAATGCCATATCCTTTTCAAGGAGGAAGCATGGCATAGTGGGTGGGGTGCTGAATCCCCAGTCAGGAAGGTCTAGGTTCACTAGACACTCACTAACCTTGTGACCTGGGGCAAGTCCCTTAACTGCTATCTGCTTCAGTTTCCTCATGTGCCAAACTGAGATGATCATAGTTTCAAAAGCCACAGTGTTTGGAAGGTGCTTTGCAGATTTTAAAGCACTATGTGAATGTGAATGATTGGGAAAAATTGTTAAATTTTATGTGCTGAGAAATTTAAATGAAAAGCAAAGACAGTCCCTGACCTCAAGGGCTTCACATTCTACCTGAGGTTTACAGCACCCATGGGGGAGTCGTGGGAGTGGGGGCAGCTTTGGCTAGGAAAGTTACTGGGAGGGGGTCATAAGGAAGTAGACTGACACACTTTTTCCAAGAACAGTGGCTGAGTTGATTTGATCATGGTTTTGGAATTGGAAGAGTAAGGTGGAGAGGGTAGGAGCATGGGAAGTAAGGCTGTTATCTGGAAGATGGGCAAGGAGTAGGAGATGAAATGAAGTATCGCTAGGGTCTTCTAGGAGTTTGCTAGTAAATGTTTAACAACCAGCTTTCCAGAATAAAAATTTACTTATGACACACTTTTAAATTTAATTTAAATTATTAACATTTTCTCTATGACTTTTCTTAGCTTATACAATCAACAAAACATGCCCTGATTTGGAGCATTTGCCAGTTTCTCAGGTTTAAATGTTCACACTGAAAATGCTCCAGCACAACCCTTGGGTCTTCCTGAAATAGCGGGCCAGCAGGAGCCCAGGATGGACATTCCAGAGATGAACAGGTTAAATAAAGCCTCCAGGATGTAGTTTCTGGTCCAAGAGGCCAGACTGCTGGTCAAGTTGTCAAGAAGATGGAGGAGGAGTAGGGAATGAGTTATTATTAAAGTATCAATTATTCTTTTTTTTCTGTCATGGTATCATTAATACTAAAATTAAACTAGAAATGAACAAAATTTTCATAATCAATTGGCTGCTAAATTTAACTGGTTTATTGGTACTTATTGAACATGGTAAGACTTGGACCTACTACAGATATTATAATCCATCTACCTCCCGGGATCCTAAGCTTCAGAGCAAGAAAGATCCTTAGAGATAAAGTAATGTAACCTTTGGATCCTACGGATGAGAAAATGGAGGCCCATGGATTGTATAAATCATAGATTTGGAAGGGTCATTAAAGGCCATCTACTTTAGCCGCCTCATTTTACAGATAAGGAAACCTTGACCCACAGAAGTTAAATGACTAGGCCAAGGTTCATATAGATAGAGGCAATGAATTTAAGAGGCTTGCCTGTTGTCACATCAAACCTAGCACCAGTGATTCCAAATTCAACATTCATCCTACTATACTTCAGCTGCCTCTATGCAGGTGCACATTTATTCATTGATTTATTCATTCAGCAAATATTTATTGAGCAGCTAATGAAATGGAGAAATCAGACATGAGAAATAGTCTGAGGAAAAGCATCACATCCTGATATGGCAGAGTCGTGGAGAACATAAAAGAGACTCATGGCTTTGTTTAGAGCAAATCTAATGGAAAACATAAAACCAATGACATGGTGAATTATAGAACTCTAGAGTTTTTCTAACTCAAAGAAAGGTTCTTAACTTGGGATCAGTGAACTTTTTTTTTTTTTTAGCATTTCCATAAGTATATTTCTATATCATTGGTTTCTTTCACAATCCTATGCATTTTATTCTGTGCATTTAAAAACATTCTTCTGAGAAGGGGCCTTCAGGGTTTGACAGTCTGCCAGGCAGTGCTTCTTAAACTGCGGGCTGTGACCCCATGGGGTTGTGAAAAATTTGGCAACAGTAAAAGGTTTCTGAACATGCAAAGACCAAAAATTAATTAAAAATCAAACATGTAATGAATCTGAGGTGTTTTCTGGCAGCGCTTGCCTGTGTTGCATTGGGCAACTTCATTGCAGCCTTAGTTCTGAACATAAAGCATGCACACTTTGCACTAAGTGTGCCCTCAGGCCACACAACACCAACAAATGAATCAGGGAAAAGGGGTCACAAGCCGAAAAAATTTAAGAAGCCTTGTGCTAGAGGGATCCATAAAGTTATTAGTCTCTAACTAGTTGACACAACTAATTAGTAGTGGTGCCAAGATTCTTCAGAGACTATTGGGTTAGGGGTGGAGAATTGCTCAGAGGGGTTTATGTGATTATCTTCAGGTATGTGAAAGGTTGTCCCATGGAAGCGGCAACAAAAGTTATCCTTGTCCTCAGAGGGCAGAACTAGCAGAAATAGGAAGACATTACAAAGAGATGAATTTAGAATCAGTGGAACTGAGTGCAAAATCTGACTTAATAATTGTGTGACCTTAAGCAATTCAATTCATATTTTGGGGGTTTAGTTTCATCTATAAAATGAGGTGCTTACAGCATGTTGGCCTTTTAGAATTGGAAGGGATCCTTCGTTTTCAGTTGTGTCTGACTTCTGTGGCCCCTTTTGAAGTTTTCTTGGTGAAGATACTGGAGTGGTTTGCCATTTCCTTCTCCAGCTCATTTTATAGATGAGGAAACTGAGCAAAACAGGGTTAAGTGACTTGTCAAGGGTCACACAGCTAATAAGTGTCTGAGGATAGATTTGAATTTAGAAAGATGAGTCTTCCTGAATCCAGGCTGTGCACAATGGCACCACTTAGCTGCCTTAGAAGGGATCTAGATTGGACACTTATCTAGTCCAACTCATACTCCAGAGGACTCACCATGCTCTATTTGCAGAGCTTTAATGAAGGAGGTCGACCTCTCTTCTGTGGCCAAACAGAACAAGTCTAACCCTTCCTACCCAACAGCCCTTCAAATTCTTGAATACAGCTATTAGGTCCCTTCTTTTCTGGGCTATAATATCCATTTCTTCAACCAATCCTTCTATGGCATGGGCCAAAGACCCTTCTCCATCCTGTGGCCCTCGCTATGCCTTATGCTCTCTAGTTTACAAGTGACCTTACATTGGTATTCTCTGTTCTCTCATATTTCTTTGGGCTCCAGCTTGGCCTTGTAAATGTTTGCTTCTTTTCTACATAAGCACTTATATAGTTGTATAAAGGAGAATTTTAGAACAGTAACAAGTATCTTCTTCAAGGCCCTCACACATTTACTGAGGAACTTCATGGAAAATACCATGTGTATTGTTCTGTGACAGACTTTGATGGGAGAATTACAGATGAATGTTGCATGGTTTTTATTATGCCCAATTTTTTTTAATGCTATTTTGAGATCCTAGGTAGAATTTGGTCCCAGAATTGCTTGTTCATTTGTAGAGGGGGATGTGTCTATACTCCCCAGCTAGAACAGAAGGCAGAGGGGAAGTCAGTTAATGCTGCCTCAGGTTCCAAGTGGACATTTTCCTATTTTCAAATGACATAAAACTTTGAGGGATAGGTGGATGACAGATCCTAAAGTCAAGATCTCCATAGACTAGAATTATGTGCCAAACCTAATAAGATGAAATATAATGTATATATATATATATATATATATACTATATTTATATTATATGTAACATAACATATGTATGTGTGTACAGATTGCTGTGAGGGTGCATCCACAGAGTTTTATTGTGTTAAGGTAAATAAAAGTGTTGATGAGAAGGTCATGAGACATACAAGTTTTCAGTAGTAAGTGAGCCTTGCTATTGTTGTTTCTGATGACATTTCTTCCAAGGATTCCTTGCCCATGTCTAATAGACTGTGCCTACTATGATATCAAAGTCGCCCAGAATTACAAGCTTGTCCTATTTTGGCACATTGATGATGAGGACTACCAGGTCTTCATAAAATTTTTCTTTGACCTCATCAGGGTTCATCACATTGGGAGCATGTCCACTCATTATGGCGGCATGGTGCTTTCCTGCAAGTGTCAATTGCATTGTCATGAGCCTGTTGTTCACTCCTTTGGGGAGGTATACAAGCTTGTTGACTAGATTAGTTTTGATTGTGAAACCTACACCAGCTTACCAGCACTTCCCAACAGTGCAGCGCCTCCAGAAAAACATGTATCCAGCTCTGACTTCAGTAAGCTGGCCTTCATTTCCCAGCCTTGTTTGACTGAGGGCTGCAGAATTCTCTCACAAAAAGAGAGGTTCATCCAGTTCTACTGGATTCCTTGTACATGAGTGCACACACATTCCATGTAGCAAAGGTGAGTAGAATCATCTTTGCAAAAGTTTTTTTGTACATTTTTATTTTGCATTTCAACCTCAGGGTGGGATTCCTGCCTGCCTCAGTATGCAGTCCAGGGTTAGGGTAGGTGAAGCAGACAATTTTTAGGGCACCTTTTCTAGCCCCTCCCTCATGCCAGGAGGTGAGCAATGCAGCCCTTTACAAAGGCTACTCAGACACCTGCCAAATCCCACTGCTGCCTCAGTCTGGTGAGATGATTGGGCTTCCTGTGTGCAGGGTTGTGACTACAGCAACAGTGTATCTGCACCTGATGCTTCCTTCCTCACTTGCCTGTTGCCACAGGACTTTGAGCTAGGTAACAATGGTAAAATGGTATGGGTGATGTCTTTTGACTCATGCATAAATTTGATTTAAGTGAGGCAGAATTGCATGAATTCATTAGCCTCACTCTCTTTTCCAGGGTCATGAGGTCCAGTGGCATCTTTGGTGTCTAACCAAGCTCTAAGAGTTCCATAGCTTCTGCTTATGGTCTGTTGGAACAAAGTGCTCAATCTGACCTTTCTGCCGGGGAAGTCTCCACATGCTTGGTTAGACACCCCTTTGACTCCCCAATAAGTTTGAGGCTTGTTGGTTACCCTTAACCTGGTTTAGCCCATCTGTTGAGATGGTCTACCAGGGTGGACCACTGGGCATGCTATAGGTTTCTTATATAGGCATTGCTATATTTAAAGCCACAGGTGAGAGTTTGGGTGAATTAGGTGGACACAGCCCTGAAAAGGGCTCACTCATCCCAGAGTGCCATGGGCTGCTAAGTGTCCAGCACTTAGTATGATCCGGAGACGTGAATAAGAAATGACCAAGCCATGTGGGTTGTTCAAGGAAGAATGATGAACTCCATTTATTGATTCTTAGGACAAGGTTTTTATAGAGCAATGAGACAAAGGAAGGGATCTCAAGTATTCATATCATTATCTTAGTCTGTCTTATCCTGGAAGTAGCATGGAAGTGAGATCTTTTGTTCTCTAGGTGCCAGAAAGTCTTAGGAAGAGCCAGTTAACTCCTTTCATATGCAGTCACATTACAAAGGATGCTCCTGAGAGCTGGCTTCAAGGCCTAAAACCAAAGCCGCATCATCAAGTACATCTGCACAGGAACTGACCACCTAAGAATTCAAATATTTTGGTTTTGAACAACTAAAGTCTCGGGGCAGAGCCTGATGGTCTCAGAACTCAAACAACATCCTTATAAGTGTAACCCTTATCAAAAGAACTCAGGAGTGGGCGGCCAGGTAGTACAGTGAGTAAGAGCACTGGCTCCAGTGTTGGGATGACCTGGAGATCGAATCCTGGGCTCAGACATTCAGCACCACACCCAGAAATAACTGGCTGTGTAACCTTGAGCAAGTTACTTAACCCTGATTGCTTAAAAAAAAAAAAAGTATCATCTATATGAAGGGAAAAAAAACAACAACAACTCAGGAGCTAACTTGAGGAAAAGTCGCTTCTCAAAGAGGTCTTTGATATTCGGGTCCACTGATATCAAGGTAATTATCTGAAGTCCTGGCTGAGGCCTCTTTAGCTCCCGACACCAGAGGTACTAATCTTCTCTGAACACCCACATACCCCATTAGATACCCCCAAAAGATCTGGGGGCTTTTGTGGATTGCACCCTCCACATGAATCAAAAGGGTGAGATGGTGCCCCAAAGCTAATGCAGCCTTAGGCTACAGTTCAACAAGATAAGCATAGTTTCCCAGGACTTGGGAAGTTATAGCTCCACTGAAGTAACTCTGCTTTGCCTATCTACATCTGGAGTGTTGCATACAGCTCTGGGTACCACATTTGAAGAAGGACATTGATGAAATGGAGACCGCCCAAAGGAATGTCATGGGGACAACAAAACTCTTTTAATGACTCTGAGTTTCCATTAGAAACCAAGACCCATTGTTCCAATGCCAACATTCCACTGGTATTATGTGTGGGTGGCAAGACATGGAATCCAACAGTCTCTGAAGAATTTACAAAATAAGTGACAAAGCTTGGTTGGCATTCCATGCTAGCCAAGGAATATTTAGCTTGGAGAAAAGATAACTCAGGGGATGGAGGTACTTGAGAGCTATGTTCAATATCTGAAAGACTTTCATGTGATGAGAGAGATCACTCATTCTGCTTGGTCCCAGAAAGTAGAACTAGGCACAATAGGTACAAGATTCAGAGAGAAAGATTTCAGCTTAATGCAGACCAAAACTTCCTACCTTATAAGAGAAGAATGGGCTGCCTTAAGAGGCAAGAAGGTCCCCATCACTGAAAGTTTTCAGTTCAATTAATAAGCAGTGCCAGGCACTGAGGATACTCTGTGACCTCCCTGGCTTAAAAGTTCCCTCCAGTGACATATATTATAACCCATCCAGGCCTACTCATCACACATGATTTTTGTCTGTGGTCTCCCATAAATTCACCACAAGTATCCGCCCAACATCCCAGACATCGTCCTTGATTTCTCCTGACATTGTAAGGGAGCACTCTGGCTGTCCATCTGTTATCTTTTGACATGTGACCAGCCCATATATTTAATTGATAATGTCCTTTGCCTCTGCTCTTCTTTGAAGCGCGTCCCTGGGTCTAAGTTGTAGCTTGCTCACATGCACTATGTACCTCTTCTCCATACTTTGCCACCACTCAGAAACTCCAATATAATGCTGGCATTACAAGAATAGGTCTTTCTTTGCATGATAAATTTGGAATCATTAAAAGAATTTGGCAATTTTCTTTCCTTTTTAGAAGAAAAACATTTTATTTTCCTCTGAGGGATTCAGGAGTCTTGATGCATAGATTACTCTGCCCATGGCTTTTCAGAGTAGGTCTAGGGGAAGCACAGACAGGTGTGAGGTGGGATGGGGTTGTACAATCTTTTAATGCATCAGAGGATTGGTTCCTCATTACCCAAATGCCAGTTTCCTTTCTTTCTCCTCTGCAACTCTGGGCCCAGCTTGTACGTCTTTTTTTCTGTCCCAGATATACACATAAGCTCCTTAGGTCTTCAATCCAAATGACATAATCAGGGCAACAGGCTTTCTATATTCACTTAGTCTTTCCTGTGTAGATGAGTAGTGGGTCCAAGGTCTTTTGAAGGCTTATAGATATCTTCCAGAAAGCTCTGTAGAGTTCCGGGGCTTGATGTGATGACTACAAGCTTATTCACAAATCTATAGAAAATTTCTTTTTGATACGGACTCTGGCTTGGACCTCTGTAACTGTAGTGATAAAATTTTTGATAAACCTTTGATAAAAATGTTTCTTCCTGCTTTCTGCCTGGCCTGATGTTTATGTCATTGAACAGGGTTATTTCTTTTTTTTTTTTTTAAAGCAATTGGGGTTAAGTAACTTGCTCAAGGTTACACGGCTAGTTATTATTTCTGCGTGTGGTGCTGAGTATCTGAGCCCGGATTTGATCCAGGTCATCCCGACACTGGAGCCGGTGCTCTTACTCGCTTAGCCACCTGGCTGCTCCTAAACAGGGTTATTTCTATTGTTATGTTCTTCAAGGAACCTCCCAAGTCTTTGATGTACAGGTGGAAAACATCTTGTTGAAAAGAGACTTTTAGGTGGTGTCTTTCTCTACTGAATCAAGTGATAAAGAATTGGAAAGCATTGTACGCCAAGTAAAAAATGAAATAGAATCCATTTTAACATACAGGTAAATACTTGTCATTGACGTGAGAGTTTTCCTTGAATTAGCTCTCTGTACACAGTCAGAGCATTGATTTGTCAGGGCCAAGATCAAAAGGAGAAGAATGAGAAAAACAAGGCATAAAGTTTGAAATAATTCAATCTTGAACTATTTAAATTAGTTATCAACAATGAGAAGTGGGGAAATAGACATCAGAAATGACATCAACGCTGATTACAATAATTTTATACACAATTTTAACCACTGGAAATACATTGCCACAAAAACTACCGAAGACCCTAGAGCCCAGAAAGGGCCTTGGTTAGCAAACATTTGACTTACTTGCTAAGTAAACAAAGATGACGGTCAAAGACTATGTTGGTTCAGGATATAAAATTATTTGTAATTTCTTATAAAGAAGGATTGTGGATAATTATGAGCAAAATCGCCTCATAAGGCAGAAAGAGGCAATGGAGGATAAAATCAGTTTATTTATTTATTTTTAAATGTTAGATGCTTTTTTTCCCCTTAACCTGGGTTAGTTTACCCCTCCTTAGGCAATCTGGTGTCTTTCTCCTAATTCTATCCCCCACCCCACCACACAGGGGATCACCATATTAATGCTGAATTTAGTGTGGACACCAAATAGTTTAGCTCACTGCAGCTCAAAACTCAGGCTCAAGAGATCCTCTAGTGTCCATCTCCCCAGCATCAGAGGTTACAGGTGTTCAAACCATGCCTGTTGATAAAACCATTTAAAGAAATCTTTGTAAGAGATCCAACTAAGTAAAGTCATCTCAAGGACACTTAGAGATAAAAATACAAAGAAGACACCAAATAGAAGAAAAATGAAAAAGATCTACAAAGCTTATCATAATGAATATTTTTTACTCTGATAGAACACTTGGATGCTAGAGTTACAATCTTTGATGTGCTTATGATAGAGGAAGGAATGGTGACAAGCAACAAAGATGGGAAAAGCAGACAGATTGGACCAAGTGTATGTAAAAGATAGCCATGTTGGAAAGGAAACAATTGTGAGGACACTGAAGGATTAATAAGCAAGATATCTGCAAGAGGGAAGATACCAAAGATATTGAAAGACTCTCAGGCATTATTAATAACAACAACAAAGAAAAGAAACTGAGATATCAACAAACAGTGGTTTATATTATGTGCTTATTCATCTACCTACATAAAATCTTTACGGTTTCTCTGCGTGAATAGAGGGCACCCTCAATGAGATGACAATCCATCAGTTAACAAGTATTTATTAAAGGCTTACTACGGGCCAGGCACTGGGAATAGAAAAAAAGGTAAAAACATGATTCATGTCCTCAAGAAGCTTACATTCTAATGGGGGAGACAACATTCAAACAATAATGTACATACACGATAAATATAGTGTAGAGGGAAAATAATCCTGGAGGAAAGGCACCTGCAAGGCAGGAGGAGGAGCTCACGGGGAAGGTCTGGGAAAGGTCTCCTGAAGAAGGTGAGATTTGAGCTGAGTCTTCAAGGAAGAGAGAAAATGAGGTGAGGAGGTGAGGAGGCAGAAAATTCCAGGCATGGGGCAGCCAGAGAAAAGTCACTGAATCAGGAGGTGGAGTACTGTGGGAAAGGAGTAGCAAGTTGTAATGACATGCACAAGCATCTTTCCAGATGAATGCTGCTGTGAACAGCTTTTAAGGTTCTGATTATACAGTGTAGTGATCACTCTATTCCACAACAAAAGCAAAACATCCACAGAAAATCAAGGTATAGCATTCACAATATTACAGCTTATCACAGAAAATCACAATATAATATTCACAACAGTCTCAAAGTAAAATAGTCACTCTTAAGTTAACTCAATCAGTCACTTATCAGTAGTCTCAAAGTAGATAGTCTTCCACTCTTGGGGCAAAGTCTTGATTAACTCAATCAGCCACTTATTCAGCAATCAATTACTAAGTATCATACACAAAACCCTCCACTCCTTAGGACATTAGTAAACTATAATTCCATAATTACTTAGTACCCAAGGAGAGGTCTTTTCATCTTGACTTGGGGCCTGTTCTCAGATTCCCTGGATCCCCTTCCATGGTCCCAGATTCTACCTGGATTCACCAGACAGTCACCTGGGTTCAAGGGCAGACAGCTCCCAGTTCCTCGACCAGCTCTCTGGGTAGGTCCTGCTCCACACTGAAGTTCACAGGGTCTGGTCCATGTCAGATCCTTCACCATTGCTGCTCCAGAGAATTTAAGGCTCAACCAAGCCACAAACAAAGTCTCAGCATCCCAGTCATGCTTCATTCACCTGGGCTCCTGGGCTCCGGGCTCCTGTCCAGAAGAAGCTCCACCACCACAGGCTCCCAGGAAATTCTGGGTCAGTTTTCCAGTCAGTTTCTCTTTTGTAGCTGCTCTGTCACCAGATCTTAGTCTCAAGAAATTCTGACTGTGCCTCTCTGGGGCCTTTCTTACATATATACAGTATCACCTACTTCCTTCAGCCAACCCTTTCCTGTTATGTCAGTTAACAGGAGATAGGAGTTCATACCTTCTGTTTCCCCAATCAGAGGCTTGATCAGTTACTAAGTATTAAGTACCTGCTACTTTTGCCAAGACAAAGGGATCTTCAAATTCAAATTACATTACTGTTACACAAGTAAGGCCAGGATAGCTGGAATGATACTTGAGGAGGGGAGTAAAATATTAGAAGACTGAAAAGTAAATGCCAAATGAGGAATTTTATATTTGGTCCTGGTGAGTAATAGTTTATTGAAAGGGGTAGTGACACAGTCAGACCTATGCTTTAGGAAAATCACTTTGGCAGCTGGGAGGAGGACAAATGAGACTGTGTGAAGACTTGGGGCAGGAAGACCAGCCAGAAAGCTATTGCTATAGTTCAGATGTAAGGTGATGAGAGCCTGTGCCAAGTAGTGTTTTTTCCCCCCACAATGGGGGTGAAATAGACTGAGAGAAAATAGATGTTTGCTAGTTTAAAAAGATAATTAAAAACAAGCTTTTAAAAAAAGAAGGAAGGGGCGGGTGGGAGTTCTGTTTTGAGCATGTTGAGTTTGAGGTGCCTATAGGACAGCCAGTTTGAGATGCCTATGGGACAGACAGTTTGAGATATCCACAAGACAACTGGTGATAGGAGAATAGAGCTGAGGAAAAAGTATGGATGTGGGAATCATAAATAGAAATGCTAATTGAATTGATGAGATCACCTATTGAGATAGGATAGAGGAGGAAAGAAGAGGAGTGGCCAGGCATGGAGGAGAAGAATTAGGGGAGATCAGTGTCCTGAAGATTGAGAGAGGAGAGAATTTCCAGGAGAGGGAGATCGATGGTGTCCAAAGTTAAAAATGTTAAAAAGGATGAGGCATGAGAAAAAGCCATTAGGTTTGTCAAGAGATCTTGAACTTTCTCCCCTCTCTAGGATACTGCTGTATGTTTCCTTCCCATAATCCAGGCATATTTGGAACCCAGCATCTGAGTTCCCTCTTAAAATCTCCAACCTCTAAGAGACATTGGTGGAGAAGAATCTTTAAAACCATTGATGTCATTAAGCAAAAGTAGGAGAAAGGGTAGAGGGGGGAAGGAGGGAAAGGCAGAAGCAAAAGGAGGGGGAAAGAAAGATCTGCTGGGAGTGGAATGAGGATGGATTGGGAGAGGAAAGGAGAGACTTGGGGGAAAGAGACAGGGAGTGTGGCAGAGTGGAGTGAGCAGGAGACTTGGGATCAGAAGCCTCAGGCTCTTCCAACTTATTTATTGCCTCAGTTTTCTCAACTGTAAAGTAAAAATGCTTTTCAGGTATAATCTGTCATTATGTTTCCATGAAGGAACGGGGAATAATTTCTCCTATTCCCTTTGGTGAGAGAGGGATGAAGAATAAAACCTTTCAAATTTGAATTCTGTTCACCTTGGGGAGGGGAGCAGACTCTACAAAGATACATATTTCTTGGCTCTAGTCCTCATTCTTGCTGCTCTCCTTGGGGACATACTGGAGAGCCTTTCATCCTAGAATGATCTTGGTGGGAGACAGATGTGACAGATGCTCGACTGGGAAACACTTGAAATGACCAAATTACCTTTTTTCATTCTTTCCATTCCTAGAGACCTAGCAGTCAGGACCCTAGCTTGTGATGACAGCACTGAACATTCCTCCTTCTACCACTTCAACTAGGAGCAGTGAATGGACTGAAGTTAAAGCTCTCTCTAGAGCTCCAGAAGTGGCTTCCCAGGGATAAAAGAGGTGGTTACTAACCCTGGCTGTAGCCCCTTGGGCCCCCTTAGGAATAGCTCAGCCACAGCTTAGATTTGGCTGAAGGGGTGGTGAATCACACCTCTTTACTATAGGCAAAGAGTCGAGTTGAGGCATAGGAATATCTGCTCCTTGAGGAGGGGCACTGTGCTCTGCCTTGATCAGTATCTGGGAACAACCTGGAAATGGGCCCTACTCCCATGGCTGAGGTAGAGAGACAGAGACTCTGGTTAAAGATGCTGCTGGTCAGCTAATTTTGACTACATGAAATTGAAAAGCTTCTGTACAAACAAAGCCAATGTAACTAAGATTAAGAGGGAGGTGGGAAATTGGGAAAGAATCTTTATAACATATATCTCTGACAAAGAACTCATTTCTAAAATATACAGAGAATTGAGTCAAATTTATAAGAATGCAGGTCATTCCCCAATTGATAAATGGTCAAAGGATATGAACAGGCAATTTTCAGAGAAAGAAATTAAAGGTATCTATAAGCACATGAAGAAATGCTCTAAATCACTATTGATTAGAGAAATGCAGATCAAAACAACTCTGAGGTACCACATCTCACCAGTCAGATTGGCTAAGATGACAAAACAGGAAAATGACAAATGTTGGAGAGGATGTGTGCAAATTGGAACACTAATGCATTGCTGGTGGAGTTGTGAACTGATCCAGCCTTTCTGGAGAGCAATCTGGAATTATGCCCAAAGAGCTATAAATAATTTTATATCCTTTGACCCAGTAATACCATTCCTAGGGTTATATCCCAAAGAGATCATAAAAGTGGGAGGAAGGCCCATATGTACAAAAATGTTTATAGCAGCTCTTTTTGTGGTGGTAAAGAATTAGAAATTAAGGGAGTGCCCATCAATTGGGGAATGGCTGAACAAGTTGTGGTATATGCATGTTATGGAATACTATTGTGCTATAAGAAACGAGGACCAGATGGACTTCATATTTACCTGGAGAGGCTTATATGAACTGATGCTGAGTGAGAAGAGTAGAACCAGGAGAAATTTGTACACAATTACAGACACAACATATGTGTGATGACCAACTTTGATAGACTGGACTGTTTTCAGCAATGCAGTGATATAAGTCAATCCCAAAAGACTCATGACGGAGAGAAATGTGTGCATCCAGAGAAAGAACTAGAAAGAACTGAGTTTATATTCAGATGGAAGCAAAATACCTGATCTTTTTCTTTTTCTTGTTTGGTTTTATGTCCTCTTTACCATTTTTCATTCCATCTGATAAAATCCATCTTTATAACCTGACTAATGTATAATGTGAAAGTATTTACAGATCCTATACTTGACTATATGCTGCCATGGGGGGAGGGGAGGGAGGGGGACAAAATGTGAAACTTAAGGAATTGTGGAATTGAATCCTGTAAACTAAAAGTAAACAAACTAATTAAAAAAAAAATATATATATATATATATATAAAGATGCTGCTGGTCCAGTGATGAAGCAGTGACCACATGTCTCCAGGTCTGGCTGAGGACAGCTATCTCCGGGAGGCTACACCCATGGGGGGGGGAGGAGCCTAACCAGCTGTTCTCCTGTATTACTCTCAAGTATCATTATATTATAGCTTTCCTGAGATTTCTGCTATAGACTTCTCTCTGACCTGCATGTCCCAAGGGAGGGTACGGTTCATGCACATAGTGTGAACTACTAAGGCTGCTCCAGGGACTTCATCTTGAACCAACCATGCTCCCTTCTTTCACTGGAACAATGATCACAGCCCACCACGGGCAGAGAGCCCACTCTATAAAATGACCCTTTACAGGGGTAGCATCTCCCTGATGACCCTTAATTGCTTTATTTTATTTTTTTCTTGGGTTAACAATCTTGCTTTAATCAATCAAACATATCATTTACCTAGTTCAGGGGGAAAAGTCAGTGCCCCGAACTTCAGAGTATACAGATAGGAACATTTCAAGGAGACAGGCCTCCAACTGTCCATCTATTACATCCATACCAAATCACAGTTACCAGAGAGGGAAGCATCAACATCTGGGTTTTTCAAAGCTGGGGGGGCTCTCAACAGCTGCCCAGAGTCTCGTCTGATCAAATCACACAACACTTTTCAAAGTGAGCCCCCCCTTATTACTTTATACTGTGGTATACAGCATACCTCACTTCTTTGGAGGGAGCACCTAGGTGGGCAGTAATCTTGGGGTCCTTGTCATGACTACCTTCTGTTCCTGGGGCTAAAGGTTGACCCCCTATCTGCAGTATGACAACATTAGAACAAAGACGAAGTTCTCTGATTCCACAAAAAAAGTGATGCTATAATGAGATTTATCTGGACTGATAGGGTAGAAGTAGGGGACCATGAATTTGGAACTCTCAGTACACCATCACAGGGGGCTGATCTGTGGGCTAGTTTGCTGAACTGCTTTTTCTCTCTTTGTTACAAGTTTTGGCTTGCTGGTCAGAGGCAGTGAGAGTGATGTACTCAGAAATGAAGGTAATATAAAAACAAAAGAGCTGTGAAAACAATAAAGGCAAATGGATCATCTACAAATATTTTTGTATGCATTAAAAGAGCGAGAGAGATCATTGGTGACTTTGAAGAGAGCAGTTTCAATTAAATGGCGAGGTCAGAAGCCAGATTGCTGAGGGCTGAGAGATGTCATGGAGGCTTTGGGCATAAAAATGCTGTCTCAAGTTTAGCTGAGAAAGGAAGACGAGATATAAAATGATAGCTACCAAGGATGGTTGGATCAATCCAAGATTTTTTAAAGTACAGAAATTACATGGATGTGTTTGTAGGCAGAAAAAAAGGAGCAGAGAGAGAGAGAGAGAGAGAGAGAGAGAGAGAGAGAGAGAGAGAGAACAATCTGCAATCTGCAAGTTTTCTCAAACAATATTCAATAGTGGACTACTTTTGGGGGTGGCTAGGTGACGCAGTGAATAGAGCACTGGCCCTAGAGTCAAGAGGACCTGAGTTTAAATATGACCCCAGACACTTAACACAAAAACTAGCTGTGTGACCTTGGGCAAGTCACTTAACCCCAATTGCCCTCCAAAGAGCAAAAATTAAAAAAAAATACTTAAAACAAATATTGGACTACTCGGGCAGCCAATAAACATTTATTAAATACTATGTTCAGCATTGGGGGTTAAAAAAAAAAGGCAAAGCCAAACACTGCCCTTGAGGAGCTCACATTTTTATTAGAAAGATAATATGTAAATACCTATATACATACAATTTTTCTAAGATGGGAAAGTGATCTCAGAAGCTCTGAGCAGGTAGGTGGCACAGTGGATGGAGTCTTAGGCCTGGCGTTAGAAGGACCTGAGTTCAAATGTGACCTCAGATACTTAGTAGCTGTGTGACCCTGGGCAAGTCATTTAACCCTGTTTGACTCAGTTCCTCATGTATAAAAATGACTTGGAGAAGGAAATGGCAAACCATTCCAGTTATCTTTGCCAAGAAAACTCCAAACCGGGTCAGGGAGTGTCAGACAGGACTGACAAAATTGAACAATCTCAGAAGGGCAGGCACTAGAAACACTGAAAAGACTAGGGGGAGCCGTTCAGCTCAACTCCTACTGGTCAAGAATCTCCTGAAGGAAATTTCCTGGAGTGAAGTATAAAGGGGAAAAGGGGCATTTCATTCAGAAGAATACTCTCTGAGTGGGACAAGATGTCCTCTAAAGGTCTGTAATTGTGGTGCAATCCATAAAGCTCTGAACCTGCAGTCGGAAAAGATCTGAGTTCAAATCCAGCCCCATATACTCATTAGTCATGAGACCCTGGACAAGTCACTTAACTGCTCTCTGCCTCAATTTCCTCGCCTGCGAAAAGGGCATGGCATCTACCTTCCAAGCCCATTGTGAGTATCCTTGAGGTGGCACAATGGATGGTCCTGTAATCAGGGAGGCCTCAGGGTGCCTTTAGACCTTTACCTTCAGATGTGTGACCCTGGGCAAGTCAATCTACCCGTCTCAGAACTTTCTTCCCAGATTTGTTGTGAGGATCAAACGAGATAACAACCGCAAAGCTTTTCACAAGGTGTCTAATAAGCAATTTTAAAGTCATGTGGCAAACTTAAAATATGTTACATTTATTTAGCACCTCCTATGCGCCAGGCACCGTGACAAATGCTTTGCAAATATTACTCCATTTGAGCCTCACTCCTCGGAGGTGGGTGTCATTACTATCCCCATGTTACAGATGAGGAAACTGAGGCAGACAGCGGTAGAGTGACTGGCCCAGGGTCACACAACTAACAGGGGTCTAAGGCTGCATTTGAACTCTGGTCCGCTCCAGAGCTCCAGGGCTCCTATCCGTTTGTCACGTTATTATTCTGCCTGTCCCCTCCCGGGTGCGCGTCGTCACACACCCACACGAAAATGAGTCAGTAACTCGCCAGGTGCTTCCAAGTACGGCTGCGCATGCGTCGTCAGGAGCGACTGACGCGCTTCCTTGCCAGGACCCCCTGCGCATGCGCAGTAGCCCTCCCCGGCGTCCAGCCCCCTTCCTGAGGAACTGCTGCGAACTACTGCGAGCGGCGGCGACTGCGGCGGCGACTCTTTCATCCGGGTCTCCAGGGCTCCCGTGAGTGTTCTCGCAGTCCGGGACTCCCCCACCCCCACCCCCCCCGGGCGACCCTCCCCGTCTCCGCGCCGCCCGAAGTGTGGCCTATAGTCTTTGCCCGGGCAAGAACACGGTTACCCCGGACCGGCCGCAGACCTTTGTCCGCCGCGAACCCGGCCCCGGGTCCGAGGTTGCGGCGCCGGGGGAGAGATTCCGGGCCTGCAGCCTCTGCCGCGGGAGCGGGGAGGGGGCGGGGAGTCAAGGCCAGATCCCCCGAGCCTGTCACTGTCCCCTGCGGGGCCCGGGGCAGCCCTCTGAGAGGGCACGATGTACGCGAGTGGAGACCCCGGCGGGTCCCGGCTGCTCCAGCCCCTCACCCAGCAGCCGCCTCCACAGACCACCCCCGCCCCTTGTCCCGAGGTGGTGGCCGTGGGCGTTTGGGGTCCGAGGAGCTCCCTGGGAGGACGCCGGGAGCCGTGGCCCCCGAGGGGCGGCGGGGCACCGGGGCGGGGAAAGGCTCCCGTCCGGCCGAGCTCGGGCTGCAGCCCCGCGGATCCCCGGGCGCCCCTGCCCCAGTCACGTTCTACACGCCCGAAAAGAAGTGCCTGGAGTTAGGGAGGTGGGCGGGTGGGGACCCCCGGGCCTCCCCCACTGCAGGGTGCCCCGGCCCCCTGGAGGGGGCTTTCGCGGCTGTCCCCGCCGCATCTCTGCCGGGGCCGCTTCCACCCCTCCTTCCTTGGGGATGTCAGTTGCGTGGCAGACTTCAAGCCAGCTGATCCCAGGGTTTTGTAGTTAGGGTCCAACCAAGTAGGGTATGTTGAGGACTTTATAAGCGTTAGCTGAAGCGTGATTGAAAGGTGGGCTCTATGTACGTAAGACGTGGGGTACTCAGCCTGTCCAGCCTCACATCATCTCCAAGAATCCAATACTTTACGTAATTTTATGTAGACTTATGATTTTCAGGGGCGGCTAGGTGGCGCCCTGGAATCTGGAGGGCCTGAGTTCAAATCCACCCTCAGACACTTAACACTTACTAGCCGGGTGACCTTGGGCAAGCTGCTTAACCCCAATTTCCCTGCCTTCCCTCCTCCAAAAAAAGAGTAAATTTGTGATTTTCCACGTATAAGGGAATTTGATAGTTTTGCTGCATTACTGAACTTTGCTATTTCCTGAAAAATCACATGCTGACAGTTGTGATAGTCCGTATTTTATGTTGAGCCATCTCTGTTGATGAGATTTCCCAACATTAGTTATTGAAGTGGTATTGGTAGTAGAGCTTTTGAAGGCACTCGAGATGAATCACTCTCACTTTCTAAAGATTGGTGTCTTTTGTGTGTGGAATACACCTTACCAACTGCTTTCATGAACTTTGTCTTTTTTGATCCTCATAACATGCTGTAATGTAGATAGGGCAAGTAGTATTATTACTTAATTTTATAGGTGGAAAAAAAAAAAAACCTTAGACTTAGAGAAATTAAGCAACTTGTCCAGCCTTGAACAAGCAGTAATTGGCATAGTTAAGACTAGAACCCAGGTCTTTTGTCTTTTGAATCCTCTTCTATGCTACTTCTTTTATATGTTGTTCTGGTATTGGCTTTTTTCCCACTTTGTCTCTATTAGGTGGTTGATCAGCATATAGGGTCTTAGGGTTAGAATACTACGAGACTTTTTTCCCCGTTTTGGATTTAGATGTTGATTTTTAAAAGCTAGGATTTGCTTATCACACAACACATAGTGAAAATGCTAATTTGAGTGATTCTAATTGATAACTTCTTTCTTGGTCAGCTGAATAGACTTTTGTAATTGAGAGTACAAAACATAACATAACTTAGTTTTAGATAACTAACTTTCTACTCTAGGTATCAGCATTATCTGTAGTATTGTTGCATTTATTTGTTTCAAAATTATAGCCCAATAAAGTTTCTAAAGAAAATTCATATGTATTTGAAATCCTGACTTTATAAAATGATAAATCACACAATCATTATTTGTGACCTTTCAGAAAAGTTGGTTTATGTTTTCAGTAACAAGGGAAATAAGATGCTTGAGCTTTGTTGCAACCAAGATTTAACTTATAAGTTTCTTTTTTTTTTCAGATATTATGCAGAGGATGCCAAATGAGACTACTCAGCACTCAGATCAAACTGAAGAGAAAGATTATTTAAATGGCCAGTTTTTCAGCAATGCTGAAGAAACAGCCTTTGATCCAGAAAATGGTGGAGCTCTTGATAAAATGGGAGAAAGTTTTACCTTTTCTGCTTTTGATAATAGGCCATCTACTTCTTCAGTAGTTGGTATGTTTGAAGTCCCAAGGAAAGGACAGCCCTTGTTGCATATAAACAGACAGCAAATCCAGTCTGTGGAGCACAGTGCTCAAGCAGTTGAACTTAAAGGTTTGGGAGTTGATGTCTATGACCAAGATGTGTTAGAGCAAGGAGTGCTTCAACAGGTAGATAATGCAATTAATGAAGCCAACAGGGCAGCTCAACTAGCTGAAGCAGAAAAAGAATACCATTCAGTTTTAGATGATCTCAGGTAAGTGAATACAGTCTTTGACTCAGAGTTTGTGTTTAAGAATGTGTGAAAAAATTAAAAAGCCATAGATTTTAGAAGTTAGAGAAGATTCAAATATGTACTATTTAAAATAGAATTTATTGTTTACTTTTAAGTTTTATTGAATTCTATCCTGAACAAGTTAAGTTGATGACAGATTAATTTCTGCTGAACTCTTTATTTGACTTGGAAATTTGTTTTTTGTATTAAATACTTATTGGTCAATTCATAGGATCATAGACTTTATGGTGGAAAGGGTCTTAGGTCACTAGTCAAGTTTTGCAGGTGAGGAGGCAATCCCAGCAGCTCTTACCCTTAGTATGTAATTCAGCAGGGATTGAACTTGGTATCTTATCTGAAATCAGATACAGTCCTCTTTGTAATTCCATGCACCACCTTTTGAGAACCATCCTTGTCATCCATTTCCATTCTGCCTTGGCCATTTCAGCATTTTATCTGCATTATTGGGTTTTTTTTTTTAATTGGAGGAAAAGCACTTTGTACTTTTCCAGTCATATTACAATACTGACTTGACTGATTGAATTAGAATCATTGAATTTTAGAGTGGAAAGGGACCTTAAAAAACATAGTCAAATGCCCTCACTTTGAAGGTGAGACATCTGAGGCCTAGAAGGTCTAGAGTTGCCCAGCATTATATAGCAAGTTAGTGGTAAAGGTAAGAGGAGACTAAAACCTGGCACTCTTGACTGTCTTTATACCACAGTTACTTAATAGCTTTAATAGGCTTTTTATGTTTTAAGTGATTGATCTGAATAATAAATAGGATAGGATTGGAGAGTTAGAAACACTATGACACATAGACCTCAGGAAAAAAAATCTGATAAATTATTGGGTTGTTTTAGTTTAAATGCATTTTCCATTTTAAATAATTTCAGTGAAAATACTTCCAACTTTTAGACCCTGTTATCCTAAGAGATAATTTCTTTTTCATAATATCTTTTAAAAAATCTTAAGAAAGGATATAAACACACTAAATTGCATAGATGTCAGGCAGATAGAATTTTAATCTGCATTATGAAAATTGAAACCTGTATTTTAGAAATAATGTCGCGGGCGGCTAAGTGGCACAGTGAATAGAGCATGAGCCCTGGAATCAGGAGGGCCTGAGTTCAAATCTGGCCTCAGACACTTATTACAAAATCTAGCTAGACATTATCACAAAAATCTAGCCGTGTGACCTTGGGCAAGTCACTTGACCCCAGTTGCCCTCCAAAAAAAAGAAAGAAAAAAAAAAGAAAAGTCATGATGGCAATTGACCGTATATAGGGCAATAAAATTCCTTCTCTTAAAGAGATATAAAATTTATTTTTGTTATTGGAGAAAGTTATTAAAGTTTAAAAACTGCCCAAGGACTTTATGACAATGCTATAATATATGTATGAAGTATAAGGTCAAGCAATACTATAAAACCCCCTCAGTGCATATACTTGTTTGACCTGTTTTTGTTTAATCATATGAAATAATCTCATAATTCTAGCCCAGCATCCTCAGTGTCAGTAGCATTTAAAGCAAATTGAATTTTCATCTCGTAGCAAATGTGGATTTTGGTTCTGCTAGGTAAAGGACACTTTACTTTCTCATTTTATGATGACCATTTTGTCAGAGACTCTGAAATGAGAGTATATTACATATAAGCTTATATATAGTTCAGCAGTCTGACCAATTACCATTAAATGCTATTTACATATTCTTTTTGTCATATCTATAATCTATGCCCTTAAAAGGGTAAAAATATACAGGATTTTTGTGAAAGCTCTGTATAAATTAAATTTTTTTTTCCTTTTGAATGAGATTGTGTGAAAAGAACTGGAAGTATAGGGGCGACTAGGTGGTGCAGTGAATAGAGCACCGGCCCCGGAGTCAGGAGGACCTGGGTTTGGATCTGGCCTCAGACACTTAACACAAAAACTAGTCGTGTGACCTTGGTCACTTAACCCCAATTGCCCTCCAAAAAGCAAAAAAAAAACCAAAAACTGGAAGTATAATGTCAAATGTAGTAATGAGTTGCCCATCAGTCCCTTGTAAAAATCAGCCTCATTACTTTAAAAATTACATCTCACATTAAATCATTTAATTCTGACTGGGCATGATGCCACATACCTGTGACTGAAGCTGGTGTATCACTTGAGTTAAGGAGCTCTGAGCTGCAGTAGGACTAAAGCTGATAGGGTGTGACTACTAAGTCTGGCTCTGATATGATGAGACCCCCATATCAGGGTGCTGTTAAGCTGCATCAGTTGGGGCAAACTGGCAATTTTCATGTTGGGATCTCTTTTAGGAGGTGATTGGTGGATTCTTTTGATTTCTATTTTACCTTCTGGATCTAAGATATCAGGGCAGTTTTACTATATAATTTCTTGAAGTGTGGTGTTTAGGTTCTTTTTTTCATCATGAGTTTCAGCTAGTCCAGTAATTCTTAAATTATCTCTCCTAGATCTGTTTTCAGATCAGCTGTTTTTCCAGTGAGCTGTTTCACATTTTCTACTATTTTTTCATTATTTTGATTTTGTTTTATTGTTTCTTGATGTGTCCTGGAATCATTAACTTTCATTTGCCGAATTCTGGTTTTTAGGGAATTATTTTATTCAGTGAGATTTTGTACTTCTTTTTCCATTTATCCAATTCAGCTTTTTTTTTTTTTTTAAAGCAATCAGGGTTAAGTAATGCTCAAGGTTACACAGCCAGTTATTTCTGGGTGTGGTGCTAAGTGTCTGCGCCTGGATTTGATCCCCAGGTCATCCTGACACTGGAGCCGGTCCTCTTACTTGCTGAGCCACCTGGCCACCCCAACCAATTCATATTTTTAAAGAGTTCTTTTCTTCATTGAATTTTTATGCCTCTTTTTACCATTAGGCCAATTCTGGTTTTTAAGGTGTTATTTTCTTCATTATTTTTTGTGCCTTTTTAAAAAACCAACTTGTCAATTCTCTTTTCATGATTTTTTTGCATCACTCTCATTTCTTTTCCCAATTTTTCCTTTGCCACTAATCTCTTTAACTCTTCCAGGAATTCTTGTGGAGTTTGTGTCCAATTAACATTTTTATTTGAGGCTTTGGTTGTAGGGGTTTTCTCATTGTTGTTTTCTTTTGAGTTTTGTCTTCTTCCCTGCCAACATGGTAGCTTTGTATGTTTAACTTCTATTTTTCTTGTTTGCTCATTTTCGCTCATGTTAAAAGTTGGGCTCTGCTTACCTGTCCCAAGCTTCAGGCTTTTTTGTGATGCTGTTTTCAAAGCAAATTCTGGGGGTCTGCAAGATTTTAGTGCTTCCAAGGTGGTATGATCCAGGGAGAAGCTGTCCTGATCTGTGTTCTGGTCTTTGCCAGGAAGCTGCTCCCTTGTGACCAACCCTCCATGCTCATCTCTGTCCTGGAACTTTGACCCAGATCTGCAGATGGGCAATAGATTTGCCAATCAGTGCCAGCTTCACCCAGTTGTCAGCAAAGGGTCCCATGTAATCTCTTTAACTAGTTGTCTGATCCCCTTACCTAAGAACTCTTCATTTTATTCAACTCTTAGACCCCTCGTTTATATTTTCATCATAAAGACTTGGATTTCTAATAAATAATTACATGGACATGTAGTGCACAGAGTATTGCAGAATAATAAAGAACATGAATTATGGAATAATGCTTAATGTGAAGATCTGAGTTTGAATCTTCCCTTAGAAACTTTTTAGCTGTGGGATCTTGGGCAATTCACTTAAGCTCTTAGCCTCAGTTTCTTTATTTGTAAAATGAGAATAATAATAGGTAAGTTGTCAGGAGGATCAAATAAGATAATATGAGAGAGGTTCTCACATTGTACTTTCACAAATAATTCACATTTTAGAAACATCTAAAAAGTCTTTGTATAGGGAACTCTCTGAGTTGATATTTAAAAAGGATGTTTACAAATGATGGAAGTGTGAACGTGAAAAGTGATAATCCAAAAGAATTTCTTGGACCTATCTTAGAAAAGTTAATGCCCAGGAAGATCTAAAGCTCATAAGAAAATGTTAAACGCCATTAAAATGACTATTTTGGGTTCCTTTGCAACAAGAATGGGGAAGGAATTGAACCCATTCTTTGGGGGCAGATGTATTGTTAACAGGACAAAGAATTGAGTCTAGCGACTCTTAATTATTTTATATTTCCTGTGCTAAGATAAATGATATTTAAACTGGAAAATGTAGAACAAACCTAGTAAAAAAGAAATAAAACTTAAGATTGGTAAGGAGATAAGAGACCACCCAGTTGTTGTTCTAAATGGGTTTAAGTCTCCCAGCTTGTATGAATTCTGTACCAGGGCACTGAGGTAATTTGTCAGTAAGATTTCTAGAGAAAGTGAAGCATGAGAGACATTTCCAAAGCTTCATATCTTGTTTTTTTTTAAAGAGGGAAAGAAGTAGATTCTGTAAAATACTACTGGTGACTTTAATTTTAATTCCCAACAAAATTCTGGAACAGATTAGTAAGCAGATGGTTTGTGAACACTTAGAAAGAAAAGCTGTGGTCTCTAAGAGCCAGGATGAATGCATTAAAAACAAATTACACAAAATTATCCTTTCATTTTGAGGAGATTACTATCCTGGTAGATGAGGGAAGTTGATCTAGTTGTTTAGTCGTGTCTGACTCTTTGTGATCCTATTTGGGGTTTTCTTGGCAAAGACACTTGATGAAACTTACATGAGGAAACTGAGGCAAATAGGGCTTAGTGACTTTCCCAGGGTCATACAACTAGTAAGTGTCTGAAGCCAGGTTTGAATTCAGAAAGATGAGTCTTCTGACTCCAGACCCAGCCCTCTATACATTGCACCTAAGTGGCTCTAGAAGTGGCAGATAGTTCAGTAAGGCATTTGAGTTTATCTTGATATCCTTGTAGACAAGATAGAAAAATTTGGGTTTGGGCTAGATGATAGTTGAGTAGGATGGATTTTTAATTGGTTGAACAACTGTATCCAGCATCTGCTAATTAATTATTTGTTATAAACCTGAAAGGAGATACCTTGTGGCATGCTGCAGAACTCAGTTCTTTGCCCTGTTAAATTCATTTTTTTCAAATTATTTTTATGTCATGCTTATCAAATTTATGGGTATCCCTAAGCTGGGAGAGAGAGTTAATATGTTTTATGACAAAATCAGGATCTAAAAGATCTTGTTAGAGTAGAATGATGGACCAAATATATAATGATTTAGATAAATATCAAGTCCTCCTCAGGCTTATCATGACTTATGTTCAAAAATCAACTTTGCAAATATTAAGAGAATTGGGAATTTCATGGGGGAAATACTTGGGAATTTTAGTTGACTACAAGCTCATTATGAGTCATTAGTGTAGTTGACTGAAAAACAAACAAAAACACAATCCTAATGTGATTAATATTGACCAGAATAAGGGAAGCTAATAGTTCTTTTTTATTCTCCGATGAGACCATGTCTCTGAGGATTCCTGATTCACATTTTATGTAGTGAGTTCACATATTTTAACACTGCTGTAATGATTAGCTTTTTTTTAAGACTAGGGACAATATAGTGGTCCCTAAGGTCCATGTAGTTTCCTTCTCTGCTAGAAGTTTCTAGTAGACAAAAAGTTAGAGGAATATAATCACAATTGTTTTGAATCTTCAGTTCCTATGTTCCTAGGAAAGTTCCTAACATTTATAGAAGTTTAGTTCTCTGATTTAACTTACAATGTATGTCTATCTCTAGTTAATTCCTGACCAGTTTGTGATTGAGACAAAGTTCAAGTTACTGGAAACATTTGGGTAAAGAAGCTGCAAAATATATCATAATGTCTGCTGATGGTGTCCTAGCAGGAGAAACTGGGAAAGGAGCAGATCTTTTCTTGCAACTTGTCTTGTTCTTTGAGGAAGCACTGGTGTCAGTTCTAAGTCTTCTGCTCTGAGATCCCTGTTGACCTGACAGCCCTCCTTAGCATCTCCCTTGTGAGGTATTGCTGAGGAGTACTTTCTGCTTCTGGCCATGCTTGAGCTCTTGATTGTTTCTGGCTCATCTCTAGGTGGACTCACTCTTTCTCTGCTGCCGGCCCCTCAAATGTCCTTTGCTAAGTGCTCAAATCCTGAGGTATGTCCAGAGGAAACCCACCTGTGTGGTGGATTTCTGTTATCTCGGTTAACAGCTGAATGAAGTGGGGGCAATTAGCTTGGAAAAGGCTAGATCTTAGGGAGACATTATATTTTAAAGTTTCTGTGTAACAGAAAGGGAAAACTTTACAACAAAAATGAAAGGAACCACTCTGTAGGTGATACTGAGGCTGGTAAGTCTACAAGCATTTATTGGTCATTCACTGTGATTATTTCGAGGTTGGCTGGCTACTTATCAGAAATGTTAAAGTAGGCATTCATGTATTAGGAAGGGTTGTTGTAGTAGATTAATTTAAGAGTTCTTTCTGGTGCTTAGATTCTTTGTCTAAGAGCTAATAGCTTTTTAACACATTTCATTATGAATGTTTAACAAGGATACAAAACATAGCAAATTACATGAATCTTCTTCATGAAAATTAAAATGGTATTTCTAGTTATTTTAGAAATAATATTAGATGGCTATTTGGCATACATTGGACAATGAATTTTCTCTTTTCAAGATGGAATAACAAAAATTTAAGGAAGGAATTAGTAATTTTGAGGGGATAATTCAAGGTTGTTTTTACTTATTTTTATTCACATGTTCTAGAGGAACAATCATAAAATCAGAGTTCTGTGAATTACTTGGTAAGGGAATTCCTTCCATTAGTACACAGGGCCCATGTGTTGCTTACTAAGTAAGGATTAGGGAGTTATCTGAGGCTGAGAATGTGGGTGACTTGTTTGTGGTCACATGGTTAGCAAAAATTGTGATTTGACTTGTCATTCTGACTCCCAAGTGGATTTGATTCTAGTCATTCTGACTCCAAACGCCACACTCTATCCACTGCACCTGTGGTGTCAAACTCAAATAGAAACAGGGCCCTTGGACAGCATGGTGACTTAGAAAACCACAAATTAACATTATCTATGTTCTGTTGTATTTTTGTTTATTTCATTTAACGTTTCCCAATTACATTTAAATCTGGTTTGGGGTACAAGTGAGTTTGACACCTCTGACTACAATGTGCTGCCTCTTTTGTGCTACATATAACCAGATGTGATACTAAAAGAGTTGTTTTGCAACAAGAGATAGAAAGAGAAATTCCATTTAAAGTTACTGCAAACATTATAAATATTTGGGAGTCTACCTGCCAAGACAAACCCAGGGACTGTATGAGCACAATTACAAAACACTTTTCACACAAATAAAGACAGATCTAAATAATTGGAAAAATATCAGTTGCTCATGAGTAAGCGGAGCTAATATAATAAAAATGACAATTCTAATTAAATTAATTTACTTATTCAGTGCCATACCAATTAGACTACCAAAAAATTATTTTAACAAAAATCATCTGGAAGAACAAAAGGTTTGGAATGTCAAGGCAATTAATGAAAAGAAATGCAAGGGAAGATGGCCTAGCCATACCAGATCTTAAATTATATTATAAAGCGGCAATCATCAAAACTGCTTGATACTGTCTAAGAAGAAATAAGAGTGGTGGATCAGTGGAATAGGTTAGGTACACAAGACACAGTAGTCAGTGTCTATAGTAAGCTACTGTTTGATAAACCCAAAGACTCCAGCTTCTGGGATAAGAACTCACTGTTTAACAAAATCTGCTGGGAAAACTGGAAAATTGTATGGTAGAAACTAGGCATAGACTAACACATTACACTGTATACCAAGATAAAGTCAAAATGGGTACACGATTTAGATATAAAGGCTGGTAGTATAAGCAGACTAGTAGAGCAAGGAATAGTTTACCTGTCAGATTTGTGGAGAATATGACCGAACAAGAGGTAGAGAAACATTATGAACATGATCATATGGATAATTTTGATTACCTTAAAGTGAATTTTTTGCATAAACAGAGTCAATGCAACTAAGATTAGAAGTGAAGCAGAAAGCTGGGAAACAATTTTTATAATCAGCGTCCCTGATTTCTCAGATATATAGAGAACTGAGTAAAATTTATAAGAATACAAGTCATTCCCCAGTTGATAAATGGTCAAAGGATATGAGCAGTCAGTTTTCAGATGAAGAAATTTAAAGCTATGAATAGTCATGAAAAAATGCTCTGAATCATTATTCATTAGAGAAATGCAAATCAAAACAACTCTTGAGGTACCACATCACACCTATCAGATTGGCTAACATGATAAAATAGTCAAATGAGAAATGTTGGAAAAGATGTGGGGAAATTGGAATACTAATGCATTGTTGGTGGAGTTGTGAACTGATCCAGCCATTCTAGAGAACAATTTGGTACTGTGTTCAAAAGGCTATAAAATTGTGCATAACCAGTAACCCAGCAGTACTACTACTAGGTCTTTATCCCAAAGGAATCATACAAATGGGAAAAGGACCCACATATACAAAAATATTTATAGCAGGCTTTTTTATGGTGGCCAAGAATTGGAAATTGAGGGGAGGGCCATCAATTGGGGAATGACTGAACAAGTTGTGGTATATGAATATAATGTAATACTGTTGTTCCTTAAGACATGATGAGCAGGCGGATTTCAGAAAAAACTGAAAAGACTTACATGAACTGATGCTGAGTGAATTGAGCAGAACTAGGAGAAAGAACATTGTACACAGTAAGAGCCACATTGTGGGATGACTAACTTTGATGAACTTAGCTCTTCTCAGCAATGCAAGAATCTAAGACAACTCCAAAGATTCATGATGGAAAATGCTATCTATATCTGGAAAAACAACTATGCAGTCTGAATGCAGATCAAAGCTTACTATTTGCTCCTCCCTCTTTTTTTTCTTTGTTTCTTCTTTTTCGTGATTTTTCCCTTTCGTTCTGATCCTTCTTTTACAGCATGAGTAATGTGAAAGTACGTTTAATGTGAATGTATATATAGCGCTTATGTCAGATTTCAATTTGGGGAGGGTAGGGAGAGGGAGAAAATTTAGAAATTAAAATCTTATGGAAGTGAGTGTTGAAAACTAAAAAAAAAAAATCATCTCAAAAAAAAGGTTCATTCTATCCTTAAAAAATAGTTGTTTTGGGCAGAAGAAAAGTAAACAATTCTTTTGTCACTTACACAATTCAAATATTAGTGGTCATTTAAAAATTCGGAGAAAATTTGGTAGTCTTCCATGATGAGTATTTAATACTTGTGCTTGCTTTCTATAGTATTAATGGACAGTTCCTTTTATATGGCTTACAAATGGTAATGACTTTATTGTTTTTTAATATGTGCTGAATTTAAAATAGTCATTGAGATGAAAATTAGCAGGTTTGGGCCTCTGGTAATTCTTTAAGTTATTTTTGTATCTAACAGTAAGAATTCTGGCTTATTTTATATCTACTTAATATTGTATGGAATGTTTTTGGTTCTGGCGTCTTTCTATTATTAAAACTGAAAAATACCTACCATAGAGTGGAAAATAATTTTTTTTCTTATTTTTTCAGGTCATGTACAACATCTCTAAAGCAAATTGATACAATTATTGAGCATCTTAGTCCTCAAGCTGTCGACAACAAAGACATCAACAGAAAACTAGATTCTGTAAAGAGACAGAAATGTAATAAGGTGATTGGAGAAAAGTGTTCAGTGTTTTCTAGCATTAAAAATGATAGCATCTGGAATTATTTGCTCATTTCTGGAGCATTGTACAAAGTATATACATTTTTCAAAGGAAGTTAGTTTGTAGTTAGCTTAAATTTTTTTTAAGTTCTGATATTTTAATTCTCTTGTCCATAACATTGCATTGATATGTCGAACATACACAGAAACATAGAAATTTCTTCACTGAATTTATTTATACCAACTTGGGGTTTATATAGAATGAATAACCTGAGATTAACCACTTACTTTTCCTTTGCTTGTATATTCTCTCTGGCTCACCCATTTTCACATTCAAAGACCTCCTGCATTCACTCAATGCAATGCAAACACTTTTGTCTCTTGCCCCTTATGTCCTGTTTTCCTGTCTTGTGTGTGAACCATAGTATTTTTCCTGCAAGGCGTAATGGAAGCTTTGCTTTCTACATGGGCCTTTTTCCCTAGCTACCTTAACTCTCCCACCTTACCCCCATACCTTCTTTGTATTTTGTATCTAGTTATGTATATACTTGTTTGTCTTCCCCCATAGAATGTAGACTCCTTGAGGGTTGGACTCTTTCACTTTATTTTGTCTCTAGTGTCTAGCATGGTGGCTGGTACATAGTATGTGCTTAATAAATACTTATTGATTAATTCATATGATATGAAACACTTTTAGGTTTTCTGTTAGCTGTACCTTCACAAAAATTCACTGTAGCATTTAGACCTGACTAAGCCTTTATGTCATTTCAATTCTTTCTGTATACTAAAAGGAGCTGACAGACATCATTGTTCTCAAAACAGATTTATTATTAGTGAATTAGATTCATCTAATCTTTTATTTTTGTCCTGTCAGTGAAAACGTAGACCTGGCATACCTTACCTGCCTTCTTACTTTCTGTCATCCAGAGCTGTTATTAATGTCTTTCAGTTTCTTTCACCCAGCTTTCTTTTGATTTGCTATGGTGGCTAGAATATCTAGACACAATGGGCTATGATATTCTCAGAAGGTATTATGGGATGAGGGGATGGGAAGGAATAGGAATTACAGAAATCAGAGAGGTAGCTACCTGTCAGCTTATGGAGCCACAGTATGAAGAATTGTGTAGGGGTTAGAGATGGTGGAGATACTGGCCATTTCATTTTAGAGGAGATAGTGCAGCAATTAGAAATGACCGAGTGGTAGACTGGTTTAGGTATCTAATAGGTAGTCAAGTGGGTGAAGTGAGACACCCTAACTATTCTGGGGAAGGGAGACAACTTAGTTCAGAGAAGAAGAGTCAGGATTAGAAGTAGGGTTTGCAATACTTGAAGTTAAATAGATGTATCAGGTGGTTCTCCAGTGTAGATAGTGGTGGTCTTAGGCAAACAAATAAAGGTAGAATGGGTCCCAACACTATTTGGTATGAGTACCCCTGAGAGAGGTAGAAGGAAAAAAAACATTGTTAGGTGAGAGAGTAAGTAGTAAGGGATGGGGGTACTTATCTCTGAACCAATCATTTTATTGGGTGACAGTACAACAGAATTGTGAAAATTGTTTATTCTCTCTTTACTAGTATAATTTGCTACCATTTCCCTGCTAAAATGGAAGGGGAGAGTTTTGCAGGCATGTTGGTATGAAACTGCTTACCATTCTTAGAAACCTTTTTAGTCTGTAAAATTCTCACCTCTGCTTTCTAAAGAACAGTGACTCGAACAGTTATAAAATTTATTCATCTTAATATCCTTATTTTTTTTCTTTCACCAGTTTCTTTGTTTAGAATAACAACATTGGGAAGGAGGGGGGGGGGAGAGAGAGAGAGAGAGAGAGAGAGAAGAGTAATCTAGAGAGGAACATTATAAGCAATTGAAAGGTGGTAATTTGATTCAGAATTGCCTTTCTTTTCAACTTTTATTCAAGCTTATATCCCAAAGACTCAGGGTAGGAAGACCCAAGAAATTATTTCATACATAGCTCTCTGTCTCTGTTATCTCTTTATAGGGTTGGAGGTACATTGTGGGGCAACAACCTTGTATTCTTGGTCTAGGGGAATATAAATGGAGAGATGGGATAAAAAGGGAGATGTTAGGGAGAAGACTGTACTTTAGTACTTCAAGGATTGGTTATTTATATTGATATGGGTACTTCATCCACCAATGCTGATCATAGTCCTTCCTTAGATGATCTTTGTGTATTGTTATAGTTAACAGATTCATCATCCAGTGGGCCAACTTGTTGATAAATCTTACGGTCCCCAGATGATCTTGACAGGATTTTGTCATCAGTTCTGTACTTGAATTATCTTTAGGTTGGGAGGATCTCCCAGAGCTTGGACTTTACTGGCATAGTCTTTGAGAACCTAGAACTGTTACCTCTACATGAATCACCAAAATAGGATTTTAGTGGAGAGGGTGGAATGTTATGTAGGAAAAATGTATTTGATTTTTTTTCTCAAAATATGAGAAAAATGCAAGTAGCAATATAGTTGATAATCAAAGTTAGCTAATCATTTTTACTACTTGAACATTTGTTTCTATAGTATATATTTTTATCCCTATTTTAGTGAAGGTCTCTCAAAGAGGTTTATTTACTCAATAGTGAAATAATATAGATTAATAATTCTAAGTTCCAGCTGAGTAAATTTATAATTCTGAAAAATTAAAAGTTGTGGTAAGGGACTTGTAAAAATGCTTTTGCAGATAGGGAAGTGAGCATAACTTTAGAAAATATTATGTCTTTTATGTATCAAACTATGCTTGTATGTCTTATGTAAATACTCCATTGTTAGATTATGACTATTATATATTTCATGATGTTAATCATTTAATTGTCATGCCACTGTCTTGGAGTGAGTGTGGAAATTACACTTGAGAAATAGAAGCTGGCAATAGTTTTCAAGTCTACTGTGTACCAAGCTTGCTGAAGCTTCATATCACCATATTTTACACATTAACTTGATGATTATAGCATGGGAATGATAGTATTTTGAATATCAGTAGTTAAAACAATTACTATTAATCTGAGGTTGAGAATATATCTGCATAAGGTTCCTCTTTTTCACTTTGACTTATATTTCAAAGTTTTATAGATATTAATGCTAACCTTTGGAATTTAAGAGAAAGAAACTTCCCTGGTATTTTTTTCTGAATTGGATATTTGTTATTCAAGGAAAAACAACTAAAGAAGATTAAAGCCAAACAAAAACGTCTTCAAGCCATCCTTGGTGGAACAGAGAGAGATATTGAAACAAATCTTGTGGATTTAGAAGAAGATGAAGGTGAGAGAACAAAAGTGTCTTTCTCTGTGTTATTATCATTTGTCTCCTGCCTTTGTCATAGAAGGATAATAAGGATAATAGAGCGAGATTATCCGAGTTTTTGCCAGTGTGATTGAGTAATACAGTTATTATTAGATGTTTTGAGACATGGGGAAGTTTATGTGAAATACCCTAGTTAAGGCTTAAGTCATTACTTAAAAACTTAAAAGCATGGGAGAGCAGATACAGAGGAGGGGTACAGAGAAAGGATACAGCCAGATCTTATACACAGGAGGGGAAAGTAGCACAACTGATTATTGGCCACTTTGTGTGTTCTCCAGTGAGGAAAGAAGTATTTCTGTGCCTTGAGTCTTATGTAGTTTGATGATTGACCTTGGACTTGGCAAATCCAGGCTATGCCAAAGTTTCTAAAGCCTTTGTTATCTGATGATGCACCCTAAGTTTTATAGGGAACAGGTGAGGGGTTTGTTCATATATTTCTTAGAGAAACATGATTAGTATAGTCCTTGGACAGCTGGATCATTGTTAGAGATCTTCTAGTCCAACCCCCTTACTTTATAGATGAAGACACAGAGTCCTAGAGAGGCGCATCGGTTTATTTGCTAGGGTCACACAGGTAAAGTACTGAGTCTAAATCAAGTTTCTTTTCATGCTGTGCCATGCCTAGTTTTCCCTTTCTGATGATAGGAAGGGGAGGCACCAACAATTGATTAGGGGAAGCCTCTGATGTCCAGACATGGAACATATACTTTCAGTAATCTCTAGAGAAGGACAAGAAGAGGGGGAATATCTAAAGCAGAAGCAGTTTGCTGTAAGGGAAGCTTGATTAAAAAAAAAAAAAAGAACTTAGGGGCAAGTTCTGTTGTCACAATAAATTTAGAAAATTTTCCAAACCTGCAAAGTCACATATATCTGTTAAATTATATAGTTTTTTAAAGAGGGAAAGTAAGATTCTTGCTCAGTGCATTAGAGGCTGTAGATACACTAACTGTTGTGTTTAATGAAATACCAATCTTAACACCATAAATAGTTTAATCAACGTAACTTAACTTACTGAATTGTATAGTATAAGTCTTATATCATGAATCCATACTCTGAATACTCTCTAATGAGTTTATGGGAAGTAGGCCATACTCAACAAAAATCAGGTTTTATAAAGAAGTGTATAACCACATATAAATTTTGCTGTTGTCTTAATTTTTTTTTTCAAATCAAATACTTTATTAACTTCTGGTTTACATCATTCATTTCTGTCAGATTTTGAGTTAAAAATTTTCTCCCCATTTTTCTCCAACCCACCGCCCCAAAATAGCGATCCCACTGGATATCTCTCCCCCAATCTGCTCTCTCCCATATCTTCTCCCATACCCCTTTCGACTTTCCAGTAGGGCATGGTAGATCTCTATGCCCCAGTGCCTGTATATCTTATTTCCCAGTTACATGTAAAATAATATTAATAGTAGTATATATATTTAAATATTTGATTTTAAAACTTTGAATTCCAGATTCATTCCCTTCCTCCCTTGTCACCCACCCTTACTGGGAAGATAAGCAGTTCAGTATAGGTTGTATGATGTGTGTAGCTATGCAAAACATTTCCTTAGTGGATATATTGTAAAAGACTGACTATATTTCCCTCCCTCCTATCCCTCCTCCCACTTGCTCTGTTCTCTACTTTGATCCTGTCCCTTTTCAAAAGTGGGTGCTTCCAACTTCCCTCCCCTGCAGCCTGCCCTCTCTTCCATCATTCCCCCATCTCATCCCCTTACCCCTGCTCTCCTGTAGGGTGAGATATCCTATTTAGTGTGTGTGTCATTCCCCTCCCTCAGCCAAATTCAATGAGAATAATGTTGACCCATTCCCTTTTGCCTTCCTATTCTGACCCTCCATTGTAACCATTTTCCCTTACCTCTTCTATATGAGATAATTTACCCCATTCTATCTCTCCCCATCTCCTCTCATTATATTACTCTCTCATCTCTTAATTTCACCTTTTAAGTATCATCACTTCCTATTAAATTGGTCCTGTGCCCTCTATCTATATATACCTGTAAACGTATATACACACGTTCACATATGTATTCATACACCCATATACCCTCCTATATAGACATACATGTATATATTTCTATTCCCTTCAACTATTTTCATGCTGAGTAAAGTTTCATCAGTTACAATTATCATTTTTCCATGTAAGAATGTAAATAGTTCAACTTTGATGAGTTCCTTATGATTCCTTTTTCCTGTTTACCTTCTCATGCTTCTCTTGCTTCTTATATCTGAATGTCAAATTTTCTATTCAACTCTGGTTTTTCATCAAGAATGCTTGAAAGTCCTCTATTCCACTGAATGACCATATTTTCTCCTGGAACATGATACTCAGTTTTGAAATAGAGGACTTTCAAGCATTCTTGATGAAAAGACCAGAGTTGAACAAAAAAAATGACTTTCAGATACAAGAAGAAGAAGATACAGAAGCAAGAAGAACATGAAAAGGTAAACAGGAAAGAGAAATCATAAGGAACTTTATTAAAGTTGAACTTTTTACATTCCTACATGAAAAGATGGTATTTGTAACTCATGAGATTTTTCTCATTATTAGGATAGTTGAAGGGAATACACACAAACACACATATGTATTAGTCTAGGTGGGTATATGTGTATATATGTGTATATGTATACATAGACAAGAGGGCACAAGGTGAGTTGAATATGAAGGAATGGTATCTAAAATATAAGATTAAGGGGTGGCAGAGGAATATATTGGGAGCAGGAGAAAGGGAGAGATAGAATAGGGTAAATTATCTCACATAAAAGAGGCAAGACAGTGGAGGGAAAGAGCAGGAAGTTGAAAGAGAATAAGTAAACCTTACTCTCATTGGACTTGGCTTAAGGAGGAAATAATATACACACTCAATTGGGTATCTTATTCTACAGGAAAGTAGGGGGAAAGGGAGAGGGCCGACTGGGGGAAGAGGTATTCAGTATGCTTGCCATCTTGAGGTAGGGGAGAGATGGGGAGAAAATTTGTAACTCAAAATTTTGTGGAAATGAATGTTGAAAACTAAAAATAAATAAATTCTGAAAAAAAAATTATGGATTAAGAAAAATTTGCAATTCTTTTGTCTGAAGTTGTTTTTTTTGAAGTTAATGTCTTTGGGTCTCTTCCTAGTTTTTTTTTTTTAATTTTTGCTTTTTTGGGGGGGAAGTAGGGCAGTTGGGGTTAAGTGACTTGCCCAAGGTCACATGGCTAGGTTTTGTGTTAAGTGTCTGAGGCCAGATTAGAACTCAGGTCCTCCTGATTCCAGGGCTGGTGCTCTATTCACTGTGCCACCTAGCTACCCCTCTTCCTAGTTTTTTGTAAGTATTATGTGACTTTTCCAAACTTTATTTTCTGTATCTATAAAATATTTGCAGTATTATGTCAGTTCTATTTAGGTCATGCTTATAAATATGTAAAAATTTTATATTAAATATTCTATTATATTATTATGGCATAACTTATTATCAGTAGAAAATGATTAGCACAGGAATGCATATGTGTGTGTATGTATACACATACATTGTTTCCCAGTATAGCAAATAGGTTTCACTGGTTTTTAGTCTCTTTAATAAACTAAGTGATAAGAGATTGGAAGATAATATAGAGAAACCTGTTTTCCGGTGGTCTTAGGTGGTTGACTGCCCTTGATTTGATGCCCTTGTAAGAGTGTCTGATTTCTTAAAACTGTATTTAAAAGAGCAAATTAACAAATTCTGGAATATCTATAAAGAAGGAATTGCTGTTTATATCACTGTGGATTTTTGTTTTTATGAAGAAAATTGAAAACTATATAAATGAATAAGATTTATTATTCTCAGATACTTAACACCCACACAAAATAACTGGCTGTGTAGCCTTGGGCAAGTTACTTAACCTCAGTTGCTTTAAAAAAAAGATTTATTATTAAAACCTTTTTAAAATATTAAATAAGCCATATTTATACCTGCACTGTGTTAGAAAGTATTATCTTAATTTCCTGCAAAAAGGAACTCAGGTAATACTAACTTGATTAAGGCCATAGGGGATGTCTTCACCAAAATTGGGATTAGAATATAAGGATTCTTTATTCTAAGCAAATTCATTTTAAAAAGTAAAACACCCTTAAAATAATTATCAGTTGTAATATACTTGTCAGTCAACAAACATTTCTTAGGTACCTCCAGTATATCAGGTGCTGTATCTACAAATACAAAAAGTGAAACTTTTTTTTTATCATAATCTCTAAATAGTTGGATAAAAGATTTACAAAGCTACAAAATTGTATATAGAAAACAGGCAGATTAGACTTCATAGGTTTCCCTGAGATATGATGAGACTAGACTAAAAATTGAAATATGGCTCTGTAAAGCTATACCTTATTCAAAAGAAACAAGAGGGGAGGCATATGTGGATGTGTAGGTGCATGTATGCTTGTGTGCATGTGCAGTGAGTAACATATATTAAGAGGATATACCAATGTGAGGAAATTGAACCAGAGGATGGAAGTATGGAGAGGGTTTGGGTCACGGGGGCAGAAACAAAAGTCATGTTGTTTTTGTATACACTAGACCAACATTATATAAAGAGGAAATGGTGAAGAATTCTAGAAACAGATCATAAACTTGACTGAGAGGTTTATATTGTAGTGATTTTGACAAATGTTATAGCTCTTTTCCCAGAAGAAGAGTAATAGATAATTTCTTGATTTTCCTTAATAACAATTGGAAGAAATCTTCCTTCAAAAAATTGAAGAACCCACATGGAAAAATCCTGTTCTGGACCTGCTCACTAACAAAGAAACTGGTTGCTATGGTGGAAATAATGACCTTAGGAAAAGGACAACTACTCTGTCTTCCTCTTTGTCATAGAGAAGGAGAAGAAAGTGAGGTGTGGTTTGACAGGCACATTCGAGTTTGGGAAAACACTTTTCAGAAAGTTCAGAGGAAGGATAGGTAGGATCCCATGACCCAGAATTCTTCAAGAGGGGTCAGCTCATCAGGGATGAGGGAGCTTTCTAGAAAGAAATTCTGGAATAGGCATAAAGGAAACAGTTCCAATGAAAGAGCAAAGAAGTTGGCTAAATGACTTATGTGACTGCTCAGGGAATTTAGCAGCTGACTTAGATGTTTTTAAAGACATGTAGAAAATAGAAGCAAAGGCAGGGTGAATATAAAAGCATCACACAGCTTTGTAAGAGTAGTGCCATAAGTTCTGGAGTTTATTTAGGATAAGACTAGTGAGGAAAGCTAGGAGGTTAAAAAGGTTTTTAAGAACTATTTTGAAAGATAGCAGGAATAGAACTCTTTTTTTTTTTTAAGCAATTGGGGTTCAGTAATTTGCCTAAGGTTGCACGGCCAGTTTTTTTGTGTATGGGTGTTAAGTATCTGAGGCCAGAACTGATCCCAGGTCCTCCCAGCGCTGGGGCTAGCACTCTTACTCACTGTGCCACCTAGCCGCCCCAGGAATAGAACTCTTACTCAGATTGGAAGGAACCATGATAATGGACAACAGAATATAGGCTGCTCATTTCTTGTTTTGTATCTCTTCTCTCAGCTAAGGGTGGTCTGCTTTCCTGCTCCCTCCCATTAGAATACCTTGCTTCATATTTCACTAAAGAAATTGAGCTTATGCATCAGGAGTTCCTTCTCCTCTCCCCAGTTCCATACTTCAAATCTCCTCCTTCATCACCCATCCTCTTCGTCTTTGTTAGTCTCAGTGATTAAAGACTCCTTATAAATTCATCCCATCTCCTTCAGCAGCTTGCCCCTTCATTCATTCTGTCTCTATTCCTAATTTTCAACCCCTCATCTATTGCCTCATTCCCTTGCCACCTTCAAATATGCTAATATCACCTTCTTTAGCTCTTTTCCCTTTAGCAGCCAAATTCCTAGAAAAAGCTATCTACCAGTTGCCTTTAATTTCTCATTTGCTTCTGAACATTTTGTGGGCTAGCTTCCAGACTGAAATTGATCTCGTCAAGGACAATAATGATCTTTCAGTCATTAAATGCTATGGCATATTCTTAGTCTTCATCCTTCTTTGCAGGTCTTAAAACTGTCTACCACCCATTACACCACTGGATAATCTCTTCTCAGACTTCTGTGACTCTGTTCTGTCATAGCTTACTTTTTTTATTTTTTTGGCCTTTTGGAGGGCAATTGGGGTTAAGTAACTTGCCCAAGGTTACATGGCTAGTTTTTTTGTGTGGGTATTAAGTGTCTGAGGTTGGAACCGAACTTGGGTCCTCCTGACTCTGGGGCCGGCGCTTAACTCACTGTGCCACCTAGACGCCCCTGTGGTTTACTTTCTATAGTATTGATTGTTCTCAGTCTCCTTTAGAGGCTTGTTATCCAAACCCTATGTCCCCCATGCATAATGAACTTTTCATCTCTGTCTTAAACTGTTTTGGTTTGAGCCAGATTAATACCAGCCTCCTGGTATAGTTTAGGTATGATGGAATGAAGTGGAATTCTTATCGGTCATTCAGTTAGCAAACAGATTTACCTAGTCATAGCAGGGAAAAGGGTATTTGACAAGGATATGAAATGCAGACATAGAAAATTGATTCAGCTTAGTTTAAAACTCCCATTTCTCTGAGTTGCCTATGGTGTCCATCAACCAAGTATCAGAGATTGGCTGGACCACCTCCAGGCTGTTTGTAGTTAGGTGACTAGGAAGTCTTGAGTCTAAGCCTAGAGACAATTAGGATGCAATTAGGTGGCACAGTGGATAGAACACTGGATTCAGAGTCAGGAAGAGCTGAGTTCAAATTTGGCCTCATGTACTTGCTAGCTGTATAATCCTGGGAAAGTCACTTAACCTTTGTCTGCCTCAATTTCTTTAGCTGTAAATGGGAATTATAATACACCTACCTCACAGTGTTATGAGGATCAAACGGGGTAACATTTTTAAATGATTTGTGCAGTACCTGGCAGATAGTAGGTGCTTGATAAATACTTGTTTCTTCCTCTCCTCCCTCCAGCCATTTAATTCTTAAAGATGGTTCAATATCTTTTAAGGAAAAACTAGCCTAATTTGAAGGATAGGTTATCTAATGTCTGGGTATTGCTCCTACTATGTAGTCCTGCTTTTCGTTTTTTCTCTCTATATTCTTTTTCTTGGTCATCACATTAACTCCTTTGGATTTAGTAACATTCTCTAAGCAGATGACTTTCAGATTCCCCTTATCTGTCTCTTGTCCCTCCTTAGCTTTAAGCTCCTATTTCCAACTGTCATGTAGACACTTCCACCTTTCATTCAGCATGTGTAAAGAAAAATTCATTATTTTTCCCCCTAAACACATCTCTTCTCCTAATTTTCATATTTCTGTTAAGACTACCATCATTTTTCCAGACACCCAGGTACACAACCTAAGAATTTTCCTTGATGTATTCTTGCTCCCCCACCTACCTTAATTGCAAAGTCTTGCAAAGTCATCTCCCGAACACTTGAATTCATGCTCTTCTCTCTCTTTACCAAGACCACCCTAGTCAGCATTCTCATTACTTCTTATTTGGACTATTACATTAGCCTCCTGATGGGTCTCTGCTTTTCTAGTCCATTCACACATCTTCCAGGTTAATATTCCTTCAGTACAAGTCTGTCATTCACATACTCAAGATGCTTCAATAGCTCCCTCTTGCCTTTAAGGTAAAAAACAAAATTCTGGCATTCAAAGTCCTTCATAAGCTGGTACCAGCTTATTTTTAAAAAAATTTCATTTAATTTTTAATTTGTGGGATAAAACAAGCATTTTTGTAACAGTATATTTTTTAAAAGATTGCATATGAAACTACAGATATATTATGTACTATTTGCTATTCTTTTACGATCTATAATAAAGTTATCACGTAAATTTTTTTCCTTTTTCTCCCTTGCCTCCCTTCCCCTGCCCTAGAGATGGCTAATTAGATGCATGTGTGTGTGTATATAAATGTAAAACCATTCTATACATACTGCTATTTATCAATACTTTCTCTGGATCCAGATAGTATATTCCTACATATGTCCTTTGTAATCAATTTGAGTATTTATAATAGTTAAAATGACTTATTTGCATAAAATTATTCTTAAAAAATACCGCTGTTACTATACACAATGTTCTCTTGGTTCTGCTCATTTTACTTTTCATTATTTCATGCTAGTCTTTTCATGTTTTTCTAAGATTATTGAGCTCATCATTTTTTATAGCATTTTAATATTCTATTTTTAAGGCTGACAGTACTCATTACTCCTCCTCATGTACTATGCTCTCTATCCAGACTGGCCTACTTGCTGTTCCTTATACATGACATTCCATTTACCACTAACAGGCCTTGGGAAAGACTGATACCTCACCCCTAACCCTTGCCTGCATGCCCATTCTCACCTCTATCCCTTGGGACCTCCCTACCCCAAGCCTCTTCCTTTCAGGACTTAAGTGAAACTTTTTTCAAGAGACCTTTTCTTATTCCTTCATGAGTTAGTGTATTTGCCTCCAAATCATAGTACATTTATTTTTGTATATGTCCTGTATTTACTTATCTTTCAACTTTGTATCTCCTCAGTAGAATAATCTCTTTGAGGGCAAGGATAGTCTCACTCTTGTCTTTGTATTCCCAGTGTCTAACCCAGTAGTGTCTGGCATATAGTAGACATTAAATACATGTTTATTATGAATTAGACTTGGAAGGGTATAAAAGGATTTAAAAAGAGCTGCTACCCAAGGTAGATAAGGAGAGAATAAGAGTGCACCTTTTTTAGTTCAAGGTACAAGATCCAGATGTGCTGCATTTTCAAGTATCGAAAGAATTTAAAGATTTGTTTTTGTTGAATGATCTTTAAATCCCTTTGGAAAACTAGAGAGATACTGCAGTCTTGTCCTAATTTTCAAGAGAAGGGAATCTGTGTAAACCCTAGACGATTGATTAGAGAAGGTGTTATTAAAGCACGGTTAGTAAACATTCAGAAGAAGAACCAGTGATCGCAAAGAGTAAGCATGTCTCCTTGATCCAGAAGAATACATAATGCCCCTTTAATCTTGTTTCCTTTTTTTAAAAATAGGGTTTAGTATACTAGTAGGCTACAGGAATTCTGTAGATACCATGTAGCTAGATTTTAGTAATGCATTTGACCAAGTCTCTAGTGCTTTCCTTGCATACTAAAATGGAAAGGTGTGGATTAAGAAATAGTGCAGGGAGGCAGGTTTGGAACTGGTTGAAAGGGTAGACTCAGAGATGTCATTAATTTTTTTGATATCAACTTAGAATGAGCTGTCCCTCTAGAGTGCCCAAGTTGGTCGGATCTTAGCCCCGTTCTGCTTATCATTTTTATCAATGACTTTGATAAAGGCATAGATGATATACTTGGATCTACAGGTTGAGAGGGATAGCTAAAATATTGAACAGAGTTGGAATCAAATTGTTGAGAGGCACTAGACCATTACTCTAAATTGAATAAAATGAAAATGAAGAGAAATGACTATAAAGTCTTTGGGTTCAGAAAATCAACCTCACAGTTACAAAATAGGAGGGGGTTGGGCAGGCATGAGTAGACACCAGTTCCTCTGGAAAAGATTGGGTTGTTTTAGTGAACTTGAAAGTGCAATATGAATCAACAGTATATTTTGACTTTCAGGGAAATGAATACAAAATTAATATGAATTAATATAGACATAGAATATAGAACTAGAGAGACAGTAATCCTGTTGTACTTTGCCCTGGTTAGACGATATATGGAGTATTATGTTCATTCTGTGTGTCAGATTTTTGGAAAGAACATTATTAATCTAAGGAGTGACCAGAGGAGGGCAGTTAGGTTGGTGTAAGTTCTTGAAATGTGCCAGGTGAGAATTAGTTAAAGGAAATAGTTATATTCCCCTGGAAGAAGTAAAGACAAGGATAGCTGTCTTCAGGAATTTTGGGTTGTGTCAAGTAGAAGAGCAAACTTATGCTTGGATTTAGAAAGCAGAATGAGGAGTAATGGGTGAAATTTCTAAGAGCCAAAATTAGATTTGGGATAAATAAAAACTTTCTAATAAGGTGGGATTTCTGAAAATAGAATGAGCAGCCTCTGGCAGTAGTGGAGTTTCACTAGAGTTATTCAGACAAAAGTAGAGGGGTTCTTGTGGATGTACAGCTTAGACAAAATGGCCCCTTGAGGTCACTTCCAAGTCTGGGATTCTGTAATTCTGCTTACCTTTCCACCTGATATGATACATGAATCCCTCCTACAGCATGCCTGGGAAGTAGTCATCCAACTTTTGTTTGACCTTTGTCAGTGATACTGAACTCAGTATTTCAACATGCAGGCCATTTCATTTTTGGACAGATGTAATTTTTTAGAATATTCTATAAGGTGAACTAAATTCTTTCTCCCTGTAACTTCTGTCATTTGCTCCCTATTCTAACCTTAGATACTCTACAGAACAATTCTAATGACTCTTCAACTTGATAACCCTTTCACACATTTGAAGATAGCAATCAAATCTCTGCTTTTCTAGGATAAACATTCCCAGTATTCATATGGCATTATTTCAAGTTCCTTCACCTTCTCCATTTGCTCTCTGAAAAATTTTTGAATCAATGAAAAACATCATTGTTCTTAATATATGATACATGGAATTGAATATAGTATTCTAGTTCTCATCTGACCAGCTCCGCATACAGTATACAGATACAGCTCAGCATACACTCTTCATGTGATTTAGGAATTTATGATTTTATCATTCCTTGGGCATTTGTCAATCGAGGTATCATTATTGGAATAAAGTGTGTGTGTGTGTGTGTGTGTGTTGAGATATATGATATAGTATTATAGTATTTGGGGAGAGTTCAGGGTAACAGCTTTTTCCCTCATTTCATTTCCAGTATTCAAGGTAACATAGTATTTGGGCATTGGGAATAGGGCTATTTTAATGTTGCACATAAAATATAAGAACATTAGTGAAGTTTTACACTATATGTATATGTATACAATGTATATAAAAATATCAGTGCTTGGGAGAGCATTGATTTTGTTTTTGCCGTAAGTGATAACTTATTTCTTTGAATTGTTTTCTTTCCTGGTCCAAGACCCATACTAATAATATTCAGACACGGAGCATTTTATGCCAGGCACAAATAAGTATTCTCTAATCTTTCAGAGCCTGGGCCATCATCCCTTGGGAGTATGCTCATGCCAGTTCAGGAAACTGAATGGGAAGAACTCATTCGGACTGGCCACATGACCCCTTTCGGCACACGGATCCCTCAGAATCAAGAGAAAAAGCCTAGAAAGTTAATGCTTAACGAAGCATCAGGCTTTGAAAAATATTTGGCAGATCAGGCAAAATTATCATTTGAAAGGAAGAAGCTATGCCTACAGAAAAAAAAGAAGAAAATTCAGGCTTCAGTTAATTCAAATGTGATCCCAACTTCAGACAAAAAAGAAAAGAACAAGACCACTGAGAAGCAGTTAAAAACAGATAAACGTTTGAAAAAACATATTAAGAAACTTCAAAGGAGGGCTGTTCAGTTCCAGGGTAAAGTAGGATTTCTAAAGGAAAAGAAACCATTGGAACCAAAGAAGTCCAAGTATGATCAAGGAGATGAAAGTGAAGATTCAGAGTATATACCTGAGGATGAACTTCTCTACACTGAAGAGGAGGAGGAAGAGCAAGAACTGGTACTCCGTGCTACAAATAAGCATGATCATAAGCTGAAATCTTTATCCAAGCACAGGAAGCAGCAGAATAAAATTCCAACAGAGGAAATTGATGATGACTATCTTCCCAGCTCCGGAGAAGAAGAACCTGTAGGAAGAAATGGCAAAATCAAGAGGTGCCGAGATGATGGAGATGAAGATTATTATAAACAACGGTTAAGGTTAGTCATTAAGTTGGGCTAAAAGGAATCATTTAAGGCCTAAAAAATGTTGTTGTATAGCCAATTTTTACATTAATAGTAATGGTAATGATAGCTAACATTTTAATAGCACTTTAAGTTTGGAAAGTGCTTTATATACATCATTTTTCACAACAACTCTGTGGAGTAGTTTTTTACAGGTATTATTAGCTCCATTTTACAGATGAGGAAACAGGCTCAGTGAAGTTAAATGTTTGGCCCATTGTTATTGAAGTTAGTATTAGAGGCAGAATTTATGAATTCTAATCTTCCTGATTTCAAGTCCAGCACTCTGTCCATTAAACCATACTGCTTCATAATACAGATTGTTTCTTTTTGTATTCCTGTATTTGAAAATTGAATGCTTCAAGTTTATGAAAAATTGTGAACCCTAGATATTACTTAATAATATCCTACTTATAGTAGAGAAAATACTGGTTTTGTAACTAGAAGACCCTGTGTTCTATTCTGCATCCTGGTTATTTACTAGCTGCCTAACAATGAGCAAGTTGTTTAATATCTATGCCCCAATTTCCTCATCTGTAAAATGGGAATCACAATATTTGCATTCCTTTCCTCTCAAATTTCTGCAGTTATTATAAGCATTATTATTTGAAGGTTAGGCATTATCCTGAACACATCTGAAAAATGGGACATAGTGTCTGCGTCTCTGTCTAGTTGTTAGAGTAGTAGTATACTAAAACTTCTCCACTTTATTTTGGTAGATGTTAGAAGAAATGACATTTGGCAGCCTGACAGCAAGGAAAGAGAAAGCAAAATGACTATGACATTTGATCATAGGGTCATAGACCTAGAACTCAAAGAATGCTTAGAGATCATCTTAGCAGCCTCCTCATTTTCTAGTTGAGGAAAGTTAAGGACAAAAACCCTGAGTTATCAAGAAAAAAAGTTAAAGAAACATTGATTTTGGAAAAAAAATGTATAAAAATGGATAAAATACTGATTATGACACTTAAAGAGGTAGTAGATTTCTGGTATCTGAGAAATTCATTTATGTAGAGTTTCTCATGTTCCAACAATTCCAAGTAAGTGAGGTATTGCTAGGGTTTAATTTTAAAGACTTTACCTATTGAATTATAAAGAACTATTAATTCTGGAACTACTTAGAAAATAAGAAGATATGTATTGAATTTCTTTTTCTTTATAGTTTTCATTTTCTCTTTGAGAAATAGCTTTCTCTGATTTCAAAGTAATTTGGTTAGTTTGTATAGAAAAGGTTAAATGGAACATTGCTGTGCTTATTCATTACTTTATAGTTTCATGAAATCAGTGTTGCAAGTAAACATTCTTTCAGGCAAGGAAAATTTACCTTTTCATTGACTTGGCTAAATAATAATAAAATGATGATGGTGGTGATGATAATGGTAATAGCCTAAATTTTATGTGAATAATAGCATAAGTTTTATGTGGTACTTTATAGTTCACAGAGTTCTGCTTAATTAGTTTGATGTTCCTGATCTGTCATCTAGAGATGCTAAAGACCTGTGTCAAATTTAAATACTTATTTTATTGATACTTTAAAACAGGTACAGCATAATTTTTTTCAGTTATATGAAAATGACCATTAAAATGAGTTGTGATATGAACTTTGAAGCCTATCTTTTCTTCCTCCCTTCCAGTCTTTTTGCTTATATCTTTGAACTATCCTATTTTTTCACTACTGAGACCCTTCTATATCAGTAACACTCTTTCTCATTCAGCTGTAGTCTCTCCACAGCTCCTGGATTCAGTTCAACAAGCATTTAAATGCCTGCTGTGTACAAAGCACTGTGTATAGTAGATGCTATATAAATCAATCAGTATGTGCCAGGTACTGTGCCAAGCGCTGGGGCATATACAGTCCCTGATCTCAGGAAGCTTACAACCTAATGAGGAAAACAACTTGCAAACAAATATATACAAAGCAAGTTACTTGCAGGATAAATAGGAAATAATTAATAAAAGGAAGGCACTGGAATCAAAAGAGATTGGGGAAGGCTTCCTGTAGAAGAAGATGGGGTTTTAGTTGGAACTTGAAGCCTGGGAGGTTAGTAGTTGGAGCAGAAGGAAGGAAAGGGTTTCAGACATGGAGGTTAGCCAACGAACATGCTTAGTGTTGAGAGATGGAGTGTCTTGTTTCTGGAACCGAAGGGAGGCCAGTGTCACAGGATTGAAGAATACATGTTGGAGAGTAAAGTTTAAGAAACCTGGCAAGGTAGGAGGGGATTAGGCTATAAAGATCTTTGAATGCCAAACAGATCATTTGGTGTTTGCTCCTAGAAGGCAATAGGAAGCCACTGAAGTTTATTGAGTAGTGGGGATGACGTAATTGGACCTGCTCTTCAGGAAAATCACTTTACTGAATGGAGGATGGATTGGAGTTGGGAGAACCTTGAAGCAGGCAGACCCACCAGCAGGCTGTTGCATTAGTCCAAGTGTGAGGTGGTGAGGCCCTGTACCAGAGTGGCAGCAGTGTCAGGAGAGAAAGGAGTGTATTTGAGAGATACTGTAAAGGTGAAATTGATAGGCTTTGGGAACAGATTAAATGTGGTTATGAGAGAGAGTGAGAAGTCCTGGAAGACTGTTTAGGTTGTGAGCCTGAGGGACTAGTGGGATGGTCTTGTCCTCTATTGTAATAGGGAGAGGTAGGAGAGTGGGGGAGAGAGATAATGAGTTCTTTTTTTTGACATATTGAGCTTAAGGTGTCTACTGGACATCCAGTTTGAGGTGTCTGAAAAGCAGATGGAGTTAAAAGATTTAGAATTCAGCAGAGGTCTGGGCAGAAAAACTAGATTAGAGAATCATCAACATAGAGATGGTAATTAAATCTGTGGCAGCTGATGGGATCACCAAGTAAAGTAGTATAGCAGGAGAAGAAAAGAGGACCCAGTACATAACCTTGAAGGACACCTGCAGTTTGAAGGGCTTTGACTGAAGCCAGAGCAACAATGGGATTGTTGCCTCCTTTGACCATATTAATGTAGTTTCTTCCTGTGAGGGCATTTGATGGTGATGGGGAACAGTATAGATTCTGATTTTGCAGGTAGTGTGGTGGGGCAGCACGTGAGATGGAAGATGGAGTAGATGTTGCATCCTCATATGGAAGCATCAGATTGGAGGGCTATTTGGTCTCTGATTCTGGAGAGGGCAATGGTGTCAGCACTGAATCCTTTCTTCTTGATGGTTGTCATCACTCATCTACCTGGGCCAGTGTTTTTCTCCCAATTAAACAGCTGAGAATTATATAAACTGTGGAACTGAATGCTGGTCTGCAGCCCATAGAATGGAGAAGGGGATCTAGGCCTTTCCTTAGACAAAACACAAAGTATCCCTAAACCTGACGACATGTATAGGTCTATCCTAAATAAAACCTTTCCTTGACTACCATCTGCTTAAGCTCATATCCCTCTTCTTTCTCTGTCAGTTCTCTATTAAAAGTCATTTTTTTAAACTGCTTTCACTTCTTTTCACCCACTTTTTTGTCACCTTTTAGCTGTATGGGTTCCATTAGCAAAGTCACTAATGATTTCCTTATCACTAATCCTAATGGCTTTTTATCTGTTCTCATCATCTTGATTTCTTTGAGGAATCTGACCCAGTGGATTACTCTACTTCTTGATATCCTCAATTCCCTTGGCTTCTCTGACACTTCTTTAATGATTCTTATTCTTTTCCTCCGATCACTCTTTTTTTGGTTTCTTTTGGTGGTTCCTCATTTTCTTATCTATGTTATATTTGATCCTTCTCTTCACCCTATCCAATCAGTTGCCATGTCCTGTCCTTTTTGACACTGTATCCACCATGATACAGTCTGTTGTCACTTCTCACCCAGATATTCCTAATAGTTTTTTCTTTTTTTAGTCTGTCTTCTTTCCAGTCTCTCATTCATATTGGTGTATGAGAAATCTTCCCAAGAAATCTTCCTAGTGTCTCTTTCCTGTTCTAAAACCTTTGTTGACTTTCCATAGTTTTCTGTGATAGAGGGCTGGACTTTGAGTCAGGAAAGTCTGAGATGAAATCCTGCCTTGGACAGTTATTAACTGTGTGTCCTAGGGCAAGCCTCTTAACCTCTCAGTCTCAGCTTTCTCATCTTATGGGAATAATAGTAGTAACTACTTCCCAGAGTGGTCGTCAAGATCAAATGAGTTAACATACAAACCTTACAGCATTACATAAATGTTTACACAATAAAATCTCAACTTCCTATTCTTTCATTCAGAACTGTTCATAATCTGGTTTCAGTGTAGCTTATATTATTCCTCTCCATGTGTTGTGTAGTCAAGCATGAATATTGTTTGCCCCATACTTGTACTTTTGTGTCAAAAGGAAAGATCTGAAAATTTTGAAGCATAAAAAAGGACTATGCTGTACTAATAAATCCTTTAGTAGAAGCATTTGTGGTTGAGTTATGGAATATTGCTCAGATATGAATAAGCAGTATAAAATAAATATATAAATAAGCAGTATAAAGTGTGTATGGTATTAATGAAACCCTATTTTCCTTATTAAATTAATATTTTTAACTTAGATTATTATTTTGATTAAATCATGATTAAATGTCAGTGTTTTAAGGATCTATGATTTCATCTATATGGGTAATCAAACGGTTTTGGTATTTTAGGACCTGCTGGAGCTTGCCCCTTATTGCCATATGGTATAGCCTTTGATAATCTTTATTCCATAATGAGGTAGCAGATTAGGTCTTCTGTGAGGGAAACTTTTTAATGTGCTTGCTTAAATTCAGTGAAGTAGCTTTTGTTCTTTATGTTAAAATTATAAAACAAAATTATCAAAGCCATATCCTAGACTGATTTTTTTTTGTTAAAGTTACAGTAATATCTTAAATGAATTTCAGAAATACCAGTAACTCTAATTGCCACCAAAACATTCCTTGTCTTAAAATTTCATAGCTATGGTTATTATGGCCATTAAACTGCAGCTGTCCATAGTGAAATGTTCACACTAACACCCCTAGACACTTTTCAGTTTGGGAGATGCAATAAGAAAATAAAATATTCAGAATTGAGAAGTCTATTAAGAACATTTTAGAAATATCACTCACTTTTATTTATGCTTTGTTCCATGTAATTTTTCAGCTTTTTATGTAAATAGCAGTTGAAATTATAGCAGTATTCCCTTAGGTGGAAAAAAAGACCTTTAGGATTACTTAACTTAGCAGTGGTTTGGTGATAAATGATCAGTATAAAGCCACACATTTTTAAACACAGAAAATGAGTTTTTTTCTTAAATAAAATTTAGAAATATATATCCAAAAAGGCTGTTTCATCAAGCTGGAGGGAAAATGTTCTTATAGCCTTATTTGGTTATTGTTTCTAACAATATCCACTCTAAATTGCAAGGATTGAAAGTGGATGGCTCCTAAATATATTTTCACCTTAAGAGTATTCTTTTTCTGATAAGTACCAGATCTTTTTTCATAGGCTGTTTCTAGCTACATCTTTTTTTTTCTGCCTTAAAACTTGGTAGGCCATCCCTATAAATGTGACAAGTGATCCTATCCCTGCCTGCTTCTTAAACTTAAGATTCATCTGGGACAAATCTTTGATGTCTCCTATTGTTAAACTTATTTATATACATTTGTCACGATCATTTGCTTCACAGCTATATCATGGTTCCGAGGCATATATCTCCCCTTCCCTCTCTGTCCTACCACCTCATCCCATTTCTAGGACCTTATTATTTCATGACTTTCTCAAATAGTGATAGAACTTAACTTCTTTGTACTTAATTCCATAGCTTCCTCTTGTAATTTGGAGTTCAAAGATTATCTTCTTCAGGAAGCTTTTCTTGATATACATATAATAACCACCCACTGACTAGAATCATTGCCAAAACCACTCCAATATGTTTTTATTTTTAATTTTTGTCCAGACCTGTGGTGCTTCATGGGCATATGAAACTCCATGTATGGAAATGCCTTCCATCAGTGTATACCTGCAACTCACATATAATTTGTAGATATAATATTACCTGAGATACTGACCTTGGTCACGCAGCTTTATGTGTTGGTATAGAACTTCTATCCTGCTTTCTTGACTTAGCTCTCATACCCTGCTGCCTGTTTTTATAGGCATACATATATGTCTGACTTATTTTCATTAAGTGAAGATTGTTTTTTGAGTCATTATTTTCTGCCAGCAATCCCATTACTGATGTTTTCTACCCTTTGATAAAAGATGGTAGACATGGCTTTTTCTTAAAATATATTGCTTTGAGAAAATAGAGGTCTAAGTTTTGTCTTAGACCTCTAGGAACTTGATCCTAGGTACCAAATAAATCTTGACAAAATATACACATATGTTATTTGAGGTAATATGTCTGTTGGGAGTACTCTAATAATATCATTTATTGTAACAATGATGTAAAGTCATGATTGCTTAGTGGACTTGAAGATCAGATACTCCATTTTGTTATTTCCATTTATATGTGAAGAAAAAATAAAAATGAACAGTTTTATTCCTTTTTCATTTCTTGTTATCTTAGGTATGCCATTTCTGTTCATTCCTCAATTGATGAAGAAGGCCATACTGGTTCTTACTCATTTTCATCTTGAGGACATGAATGCATTTGTTAATGCAAGTAGCTTTTAGGATCCCTGGAAAACTCAGGTGAAGTTCTTGACACCAGAGAATTTCGATTTGGACATATTCACATAAATCCCTCACTTATAAATTTAAATGTTGAGATTAATTGTATTTGTCTCAAATACTGATCTTTTTGTTGAGAAATAAATTGCTAATCCTGAGAGGTGCATTGATGTATTAATTCCTTGGATTTTCTGAAAATTCTACCTTGTTGCTATTCTGATTCAACATCTGATGAGGGAAATATTTTCCCTTTTTAAATCTGTTTTGGACTATTGTTGCTATTTTGATATGGGTATAGGGTTTGAATAAGAACAGTAGGTATCTGTCTCAGAGTCTCACATTTATTCATTAATCCTGCACATTATTTTGTAATCTTGCTGTCCCACTGTATCCAGCTGACTGTCAAAATCCTGGAGATGGATTTATGGAACTAAAACTCTGTGTGTATGTTTATTTTTTTTAAAAAAGGAGCACTCCTGGTATTAAAGATAGGTGATTTTCAGTAGTAATCATGGGGCAGTTCTTAAGTCAATTTCAGTAACTTCCGGTATACTAGAGGTGTTATGGTTGGGGGAAGTTGGACTTTCATGGTACCTGAGTGCAACTTTCAGATATTAAGGGACTGCTCGATTTCTCCCATCTCTCATTTGTCTCCTGCTTCTCCTTCATTAGGTTATTAGTGCTTTTCTGGGCAAGAGGAATTAGCAAAGATCTTCTAGAGGACTGAAAGAGCACAATTTACTTTTCTCTCATGAGTAGGTTAAAGTTGTTATTTTTAGTTCAATTTAAATATAAATCCCAGAACCTCAAATTTATGTTTGACTTTTATGTTGATAGTCATTTCTCAGTACAGCCTTTTAAATGTAGGTTGCCTGCTTGCTTTTCTTTTGTGACTATAAAAAACTATGGTATACACATTCATGTAACCCTTGCCTGTCAAAGTGTTTGATTTTTGTAGACAAAACTTGTACTTTAAAATTGCCTTAGTGCTTTTAATATTAAATATTTACATATTGCCAAACATGTACAGTGGAAAATCATTTGAATGAAAGAATGTTGAAGTTTCTTGAGAAAGTATGATGAATGTATTCTTTAAAAATTTTTTTCAATTAACATATTTTTCCTTTCCACTTTACCTCCTCATTCAGTATAAACAGAAAAAACTCTTCAACAAAAATGTGTAGTAAAGCAAAACAAATTTTCTTATTGGCCCTGCCAAAAAAAAAGTTTTGTTTTGAGTCTGGGTCTCCTTGTCTCACGAAACTGAAAGTTCAGTTTCGATTATGCTGACCCCATTGGTTATCAGCATAGTGCTCTTCTGTTTCTGATCTGGACTGGTTTGCTATCTCCTCCCCATCTTAGGCAGTCTGGTATGCCCCCACTCCTGAGGGCTCACCAGATTCGTGCCAGACTTAATGTGGGATATCTAGTTGGTTGTAACCCTGCTTCACCTCAGAGATCTCCCAGCCTTGGCCTTTCCAGTAAGGACTAGAAGAGAGCATCTCCACACCTGACCCCCCAAATGTATCAATGAATGTATTTTTGGTCCATGGAAATGTACAAATGTTTGCATATGTAGTAGAATTAATTTTTGTCATATACATAATACAACAGCATAAATTTTATTTTTATAATGGCATTGGAGGATGGGATTAACCCGGTCTTTTAGACTTTCTCAAATCAAGCATTTACTGTGTGGTGGTGTTTAGTTTCGGTTGGACTTCCCAGCTTTGGTATATCCCTGTCCTTGGTTACTTTTTGTAGTGATTGTAGAAGCAGGGAGTGGTGGGGATGAAATGATACCTATGAGTTGAGAGGAAAGAGGAAGTGTAGGTTTTAAGAACATATTATCTTTTTCAGACTGAGATTCTGGGCAAAGTGCAGTTTCTAGGTGTAATCACAAGGTGGTGCAGTGACTCAGCACATAGCTGCTTCTCAGCATTCATTAGAGGAAAACAACTCATACTTAGCTCGTGCGTGAGATATTTTTTTTTTTTTACAACATCCGGGTAATCTGAGAATGTTGACAAATCCAGTGCTAGGACATAGCATTTTATTAATGTTGTATGTGTATCTGTGTAAGCTTTAGGAGACTGCTGATCCTAAAGTGTTTTTCTTGATTTCACAGTATGTCATCTTTTAAGCTATTGCATGTAATTTGAGTTGGTGAGTACTGACAAGCACTACTTCCAATAATTATTGATTTTTTTTGTACACAAATTATGTTAAGTCACTGATTACTTTGTTCTGTTAGGTAGAAGTTGGGGAACCACCTGCTAGCTTGGTGGGGCTGGTGACTGGTGGGAATTATTTATTGTTTGGTGATCAGAATGGATAGCAGGTAGGAGTCATTTCCACAAGTTGGATTAGATGTTGTCTCAGGTAGAGAGCTCAGACCAGAGTCTGAGTGCAGGTGAATACAAAGCATGGAAGCAGAAGAGATTTACATGCAAGAACAGTTTGTGTAAAACAATTGCCTGGAGCCTGGCTTTCCCTAGACTCTGAGGCTCTTTGGGTAGTACAGTTTAGGGAATCACAAGATCATAGTTTTAGAGCTGGGAGGGACCTCATTTAGTCCATTCCTCCATTTTTCAGATGAACTGAGTGAATCCCAAAGAGCTTCAGTGACAAATTCAAGGTCACATAGCTCTGTCTGTATTCAGTGACCTGTCCCAGAGAATTTTCTTCAGGTGTTAAGTGACTGTTCTGACTTTACAGCAGGCTTTCATATTTTCTGTTTGTGTGTATTCTAACCAAAACTGGTTAGAGGACTGTTAGGGCTTCTTTAGGAATATCAGTATTAGAGCTGTTTTCCTGCTTCCCAAGTCATTGATTTTTTTGACTTTAAATAGATATACATACAGACATGCATACACACACATATACGTATATGTATATATACATGGACATACATTTTTGTGTGTATATGTGGTTATACTAGGCAGTGAGTGACAATTACTTTATGAGAGGCACAAATTAAGTGCAGTAGTAGTACAGAGGGCCAGTCACTTCCAACTGGGTTGAAGAGAATATCTTTGAAGAGACAATATTTGAGCTGAGTTTTGGAGGAAAGATAGGATTTCTGCAGATGAGAATGGGGAAGTGGACTTTCCCTGCAGAGCAAAAGCATTGAGAAAGTGCAATGAGTATTCAGAGAACAATGACTAAATTTCAGAGAACTCATAATGAAAAATTCTGTTCACCTCCAGACAGAACTGGTGAACTTTTTTGAGTACAGGTTGAAGCAGCCTTGTTCCCTTTATTTTTCTTGCCTTTTGGGGGGCTAATATGAAAGCTTGTTTTGGATGGCTTCATATGTATAATGGTATCATATTGCTTGCCTTCTCAGTGGGTAGGGGAGGTTCTTAAGGGAGAGAGCAAATTTGGGACTCAAAAATCAAAGAAATGGGGGTGGCCAGGTAGCACAGTGAGTAAGAGCACCGACCCCAGAGTTGGGATGACCTGGGATTGATCCAAGCTCAGACACTTAGCACCCACCCAGAAACACCTGGCTGTGTAACCTTGAGCAAGTTACTTAACCTCAGTTGCTTAGGGGCGGCCAGGTGGTGCAGTGAGTAAGAACACCGGCCCCAGAGTCGAGATGACCTGGGATCGAATCTGGGCTCAGATACTTAGCACCACACCCAGAAATAACTGGCCGTGTAACCTTGAGCAAGTTACTTAACACCAATTGCTTTTAAAAAAAAAATCAAATAAATGAATAATTTTAAAGATCAAAGAGCAGTGACTTAAGTCAGTCCAGTTTGACTGGAGTATGGTGTAATGTTAATGAGTTATAAGATCTTCCCCCACCCATTAACAGGCCTTATCTGGAGCCCATTAAGGGAAGCTTGCTTAAGGGAGACTTGCTTTTAGGAAGGATTTCACACCTTTTGCTAATTTCTAATTAGGCACTGAGTCACAAGGGTTGTGATGCCTTCTGGCTCTGAGAAGTATACTCACACACTCGCCTCCCTACCTCCCTCCTTTCTCTCTCTCTCTCTCTCTCTCTCTCTCTCTCTCTCTCTCT
>NW_027187330.1:5936867-6042663 GCF_028583685.1 Petaurus breviceps papuanus
CCCCCCCTCTCTCTCTCCCTCTCTCTCTCCCCCCCTCCCTCTCTCCTCCCTCTCCATCTCTCCTCTTTCCTCTCTCCAGGGATGTATGTAAAGTATATACTTGAATCAGACAGTTAGAGCCCTGTCTGTTGGTCTTTGTTTTCTCTGTATTTTCTGTTTGTGTTTTCTCTGAAGTTCAGGGTGCTGACTTTTGCCCTGAACTACTGAATGTAATTAAAAAAGGTTGTTAACCCCTTGAACAGCAATCTTTCCTACTAAAGCAGATCTAAGGACCTGTACTAGCAGCCATCCTGGGTATGCCAGTGTGGTTGTTGCTACATATGGGGTTCATATGGGAAATTTGTGGAGGACCTTAAATACCAACTAAGGAATTTGGGCTTCATTCATTAGTAAGGGGAAACCAGTAAAGGCATGCATGCATGCATGCATGCGTGCATCACACATAGAGGGAGGGGTACTTGTGAGCGATTCATATCACTTCATGCAAGACTTTAGAGAGACAGGCAGAGCAGTTTGCATGCATGTGTTGTAGTAGTTTAGAAACACAATCTGAGAGTTGGAAGGGACTTTAGTGGCCAGGTGCACATGAAAGGAATCCTCATTATTACATACCCTACCAGTGGTCACCCAGCCTCTGCTTGAAGACCTCCATGACATCCCATACCGCTTTTGGACAGCTCGGACTGAAATTTGTCCTGCCGTCAGCACTGCATTAGCCTCTTGGCAACTTCCACCCATTGCTCTTCCATGTGACAGCCCTTTAAATTCTTGAACTTGAGCTATCACAGTCTAGAAATAAGGCTTGATAGGGCCCTGAATTGTGACTGGGGTAGAAAAGAACAGATTCAGAGATCATCAAAGGTCTGTTATAGTGATGGTGACATAAAACTGAAAGTTTTTCTAACAATAAAAAATAATTTAATAAATAATAAGTACTAGGTAAAGCTAGGGACAGCACAAAGTTGTGGGCCTGGAGTCAGGATGACTCATCTTCCTAAGTTCAAATCTGGCCCCTAGGCACTCAGCTAGGTGTGTGACCCTGGGTAGGTCACTTCATCCTGTTGGCCTCAGTTTCCTCATCTATAAAATGAATTGTATAAGGAAATGGCAAAGCACTCCAGCATCTCTGCCAAGAAAATCTCAAATAGGGTCAGGAGTTGTGTACTACTGAAATGACTGAAAGAGAGCAAGCACTTGGTTAGCACTCTGCTACACTATCATATCCTGTGTTCAAATGAATATTAAATACTTTGCAAACCTTAAAGCACCATATAAATGTCAGTTATTAGAATTGTTTTTGTTGTCCCCCTACAGTCCCTGGGCCTCCAGTCTGGGGATAACATCGTTTTTCTGAGCCTTCTACTGTACTCCTGAGTTTAAGTAAGGTTTATGTAGCAACATAGGGAGGAGTATGTTGGTGAATGTTAACAACAGGATAGGGGCCTGGGAGTGGGAAGGGAAATGTACGCACATATTTTTAAGTCTACTCAGTGACACAATAAATTAAATCCTGATTTGAAGTGATTTCTAATTTCTGAAGTGTAAGTACTCACCTGAAAATTTTTGTTGGAGCTAGCTTTCACACAACCCTGATTGTATTCATAATATTTTTTTAAAGCTTCTAATTGCCTAAATTAATCTTACTTTATTATAAGTCTGTAATTCTGCATTGACAAAACGAAATTAAAATATGAATCCTACCAAGTTATTTTTTAACTCTAAATAAAGTTCACAGAATCTTCAGTGACAGCTCCTTTATGTAAACTTCATTTTGCTTTTGGAAACTACCTAATCTGCTTTTTGAGTTACCATGATTAATATTAATCACGAAGATTAATATCCTGTATTGCATAATCATATGATTTTAATAAAATCTTTAAAATGTTTATCTCTAGCAGTCTTCATATGATGAGTGAATGTAATAGGATAATGAAGAAACAGTAGCCAATTTATATGAATTTAGGAGACTACATTTGCCTCAGTCAATCTGATTATGTCTTTTTAAATCAAAGACTCAGTTTAATTTTGTAATTCTGACTTCCCTACTCATTTTAAAACAAATTGATCTTTAGAAACTTGGATATAGGAAATTTTCTAAGTATAAATTTAGCCCAAAAGATACAACCGAATTAAAAAGGTGGTTCTTGTCTGTGTCACCAGTTTCTGGTAAAATTCATTTTTGTCCAAAGAAATTCTGTTACCTTAACATTTTTGTGCATTTAGGAAATTGTATTTTAAAGGTAGAAAAAAAAAGGTGTCATATTCCCTTAAGGATGTTTTCTTAGAGAGCAGGTTGACTGTTCTTTTAAATGACAAAGCTAAGACACAAATGAAGACTGATTCTAGTTCGCTGTATGAACACACCTTTCATTCTAAGCTCAAGTGCATAATTGTCTGCATCAGTCTTAATTTACTATGTAAGGTCTATGCTACTATCTGTGTGTATTTCATCTGCTAGTATGTACCAATTAAACCCACCCAGATAGACCATAAAAAGGCAGATAAGAAAAATAAAACACTGAGTATCTCAATTTAGTAAATTAGAATCATCTTTAAGGGATTCTTAGCTGTCTGAAATAGAAAACATATTACACTACAGAAATTTAAACTATATTAAATACCCAGCTTGGTGCCTGAATATATTTTTAAAAAATCAAATTGTACTCATTACTGTGCTTCTTGTTGTAGGATTTCTTTCTTGGGTATTGCAATAAGTGGAAAATGAGCTTGCTATCTAAATGTAATACTATATTAAGAATGATTTAACTGCATGATATATAGCTTTTTTCATAACCAATGCAAATTTAAACTGCTATTGGGTCAGTGATCCTTGACAACATAAAAGTAAAGCTATATAGTAGTAAGGTTATCAAATAGCATGTTATATGAACTTATTGATTCTTTGAAAACTATATGCTCATTTTTTAGTGATTTATTTAAATATATTATTTGATAATATTTTTGCACTTTGGTTGATATATGAGAAAGCAGATGATTTCTCTGTGGGTTGTTACAAACAGATGTATGCATTGATTAATCTTGTATTGGGTATCTTCTTAGTGAGTACATAGAGAGTAAGCTCTTAATATATACTTTATGTGCCAGACACTTTGCTAAGAATTGGGGATCCAAGTGCAAGCAAGGCAAATAGTATTGTGCCTTCAAAGAGCTTACATTCTAATAGGGAAACACACTGCATAAAGGGGAGCTGGAAAATGGGATAGTGTAGAGATGGAGGACTGATTCTGAGCAACACAAAGTGAAGGCTTACCTATCAAGAACTTTGGATCCCAGAGGTGAAGTCCCAAGATCTGATGGAGGTAGGGAAGAAGATTCTAAAACTAACTGTTTTTTCTGAAAATGCTTACATTTCTGAAGGTGAAGGTTAAATTGTAAACAAATACTTGAAGATGACCAGATGTAATCTCTAATTGAGATTTTTCTAAGTCCTGTGTTTTACAAAGAGGATATGCTTTGGCAGTTAAAAGAAGTGGTTATCTTTTAAGCAGTGAGAGGTGGTTTGGGAATTTTAGAATTCGAAGAATACTTTAAAATTAATATTTAGTAGCACTCTTTTTATTGAGTCTAAAACTTAAATTTGACAAGTTCCCACATTTAGCACTGATCAAAATCGTGTTAATCTTACTTGAAGGATTCAAAACAATTATGAAAATAGAAGTAACTGGTGTAGTGACAGAAGCACTGGATTGACTTTAGAGAACTTCACTTCAGATCTTAGCTTTGCTGTTTAATCATTATTTGGCTGATTTTTTTTCTCTTAAAAAATTCTTTGTAATGTAGGACATCTCTCTGAGATGAGGGAAGGCACAGCAGGAAATTTAGCTCTGTTTAAAAAAATCAATAAAAATTTATTTGAAAAAGCAAAATAATATAAATTAAAATCCTCAATATCTTCCTGAGATATTCTTGAGGGAGCTAATTTGTTGATGAATTCTAACCCATTAATCTTTTTTCTTGGCATATGTTTGAAGACTTCTCTCCAGTCATATTTATTTTAAATTTTCATTTAAAACCTTTGAAAAATTTTCAGAAAAGGGTAGGGGAGGAGATGGAACAAACATTTATTTATTACTTACTATGAACTAGACACTATTCTGAGGGCTGTATAAATATTATCTCATTTGAGTAGTGTTTAACTTGTGAGTATAAAGCATCTCGCTTGAGTATGACATAATGACTTATCCAAAAATGGATAAATATAAATAATTTTACCTCTTTTGGCCTCACTTTCCTTTTCTGTATGATGAGAGAATTGAATTAGATAGACTTTAAAGTTGTTTTCTCTTCAAAACCTATGACCCCATGATCTTTAAGATGCTTGAAACGTGTGTTTTTATGAAAATCATGTTGTGCAAATGATCATATGTTTGGGAAAATAACTACATTTGCCAGGTAAGTGTCAGAATGGTAATATTACTGGTAGGAATAATGAAATGACCATTACCTATGGCTATTTCATTTTAATCTGTTATTCTCCAATATGGTGAATTTTCTTTATAGTCTGATTAAAGTTCCTTTTTTTTTTAGTGATAAAATTTTGCATGTTAATATATTACCAGTAGTTGTGGGGGCAATTAACAATTGTTGTTACTGCTTTCATATACATACACACAATAGAAGGAGCTGTATTTCTTTCCAGGGGAGACTAAAATTTGATTACTTACTCTCTAGTTTTTGTCATATATAGGATAAGATTAGACATTGGTTTCTTATGTAAACAATTGTCCTGTTTGCCATTTACTTTATGGATTAAAAGCTACTGAGCTTTACTATTTCTGTGCATCTTTGGATTTTAAATATTAGTATGAAGAAGTAGAATTACTTTCTTCTAAATTTGAAAATTAATATAAATTGAAAATGAATGTTGCCAAATTACAAAGAACAAGCTTAGCTTCAAAGAAAATGCATTGAAAATATGAGAAGGTGCTTCTCCTTTGCAGAGGTGAGAGATGGGTACACAGATGTGGAACCTTGCATATATTGTCAGATTTTTTTTTGATGCATTGATTGGCTGGGGTTTTTTTCCTACTTAAAAAATTCTTTATTATGTATGATGACTCTCTGGGGAAGGAGACACTGTAGTGATTTTCAAAACAGGGAAGAAAACAGTCTGAACATTTTAGTATAGTAGCATGACTTTGGTTGCTGGCAAAAGTCTATAATGGGTCATTAAAGAGTTGGTTAGTTAACATGTAAAAGAGGAGATGGTGATTATAGAGAGCCAGAATGGATTAATCAAGAACAAGTTGTGTAAAATGAGGGGGAGAGAGAGGGAGAAGAGGAGGAAAAAACAATGATTAATGTTGAATTTAATGTGAAAAGAAACTTTATGTAATGGAGATGTGCAATTTTATGTTCAGTCCTCTTTTTATATTCCACACTGTATATGGAAATGTCTTCTTTGGTGTTTAAATACGATTAAAAAATAGCTAAAAGAATTGGTTATGTCAGTCTTAACCTTATTTCCTTATTTTGGACAGGGCTATTACACTAGTAGATAGGTGACTCAGTAGATAGAGTATTGAGCCTGAAGTTAGGAAGACCTAGGTTCACATCCAATCTCAATTGCTAATTGTATGACCCTGGCCAAGTCACTTAACCTGTGTTTGCCTTAATCCACTGTAGAGGGATATGGTAAATCATTCCAGTATCTTTGCTAAGAAAAATCTTATGGACAGTATTGGCGTCTGTGATGTCATGAAGAGTCAGATGTGACTGAACAACAGTAATTAGGCCAATAGATTAGGGGAATGCTGTAGAAATAGTTTACCTGAATTTTAACAAACTGGTTGATAATGTATCACATTCTGTTCTTGTGAGAAAGAGGAATAGAAATTGATTCTGTAATTACAGTTAAGTGAATCAGTCCAGAACTGGAGGAGTGGTTAGATTTAGGAGTCAAGTGACTTTAAAGAAATCCAATACTAACTCAAATGACATGAAGCCAGGAGGGGTAGTTAATGTGTTGGATGACAGAGTTAGGAGCCCAAAAGATCTTGACAGGTTAATGTTCTGGGCAGAAACTAATTAGGTAAAATTCAGGAGAGACAAACACAAAACCTTATACTAGGATTTAAAAAAATCGGCTTCATAAGGACCTGGTGAGCAAGTTCACAGTTTGAAAAAAAATTTGGGTATTTTAATGGACTACAAGTTCAGTATGAATCCTCAGTGTATTTTGACATCCAAAAACCTAATTAGTCTTGGACTGCATTGAGAGGCAGGCATGTTTCCTTCCTCTTCCTCTCTGCTCTGCAGAGAGCTTCCAGGAATAAGGAGCTAAGAGTTCCTCTCTACTGGTCAGACCACATCTGGAACTTTGTGTTTGGTTCTGGCACCTCCATCTAGGACAGCTGTTGATAGACAGGAGAGAATCCACAGGAAGACTACCAGGGTGGTGAAGGGCCTTGAATCCTTGCCATATGAGGGTTAACTAAAGGAACTGTTGAGATTCTGTTGAATTTATGTTCATTATGTTGACATTCTGGAGAATAGATGACTCAGAGGAACATGATGTGCGTTTTCAGGTGTTTGGGGATCTGACTTCAGAGAGCAGAACCAAGAGCAGGAGGGAGAAACAGAACTCTTTGAGCAGAAGCTTGATGACCCTGTGAGTGTATCACAGAAGGGATTCCATTCAAGGATAAGATTAGCTAGATGTCCATTTAGGGCCCATCGAGCTCCAACATTTTGTGTTTCTGTCATTTTTAATTAAGAAGTTCTTTTAAAAATTGTACTTCACTACTTCAAAGGTCAGTGTGCATATTCTCTTAACCCTCTTTAATAATAAATCAGTAATAAAAAAAAAAACCATTAATCACCTGGCATGTGTAAGCATGAAACAGTTCCTGCCTTTGAGAAGCTTACAGTCTCTTCACGGAAGATAAATAAGCAGGTCACAATTAATGTAAGCTGGCAGATTGCAAAATTCAATTTAGTGTGCATTATAAAAATGGCATTAGGTCACATTTAATGCCAGCCAAAATTCAGTTAATATGATATATGCGAGCCATTTAAGGATTTTCAGCATTTGTTTGTTGTTGTATGTGGATGTATGTGTTGTGATGATGAGGATGCAGCAGCCAAATATCCTTCCTAGTATCTTGAAGAAAAATAGCAGAAGAAGGTAGACACTCTGATCAACACATATTTAATGTGGATGAAAAAGACTTATTCTTGAAAAAGATGCCTTCCAGAACTTGACATTTCCAAGAAAGAAAGAAGGATCTCTTAACACTTCTATTGGGAGGCAATGTAGAAAGGGATTATAAGTTAAAACTAGGGTTTAGTTATTGATCTTAAAATTCTTGTGCGCTGAGAGCTACAACCTTCTGTCACTTCCAGTTCTTTGGCAGTCAGATAAGAAAACATTTTGAAGACTGGGGTTCAAGTTATTTTAGCCCAGCTTTTGAAAAATATTGCAAGGACAACAATATTGCTTTTAAAGCTTTATGATTTTAGATGATGTCCCAGGTCATTCAGCTACACTTGGTTCACTGTGCTGTGTGATGTAAGCATGCAAATTGTGGATAAAATTCTCTACCAGTGTATGTATGAAGATTTAAAGAAAGGAAAGACAATGTAATCTATGTTGCTAAAATAGTTAAACAACAATAATGATGTTTTTGTCATAGCTTCATTTTAGTCTTATCTTTCAGTACTATATTTAATAATTTAAAATGTTTTAGAAATTGTTCTTTCTGTAACTACTTTGTGAATTTATAATAACTTCAGTCTTAGCTTACCTATATTTTGTAAAGTGTGTGATAATCTATCTCAGCCTATTCATGTGGGAAAAAAAGATAGGATAATATAGTACAGTTAGATAAATTGATCCAGAAGTGGGGGAAGGGCTAGACTCAGAGTAGTCTTTTCCTTTCCTGTTACATTATGCACTTAAACAAACACATAAGAACTTAGTTTTAATTTTTTTCATTGCATATTTCCATTTGGCTGGAATTACCATATTTTACATATAACTGTACCTTCTAGTGCAAAATTGAATAATATGATTACTTCTCAGAATTCATTATTTGCTTAACTGTGGCCTCTTAGTATGTGCATATAAAGTAGGTCCAAAGGCAGTGTGACTGATGGCTAGTCTTCTGGTGATGCCTTTTTAGATTTACTTAGATAGGTCATTATGACATGAGAAACCTTTTTGGCTTGGTTGAACTTGTCAGAACTTGGCTCTGGACTAGGACTTCAGTTGAGTGTATATATTGTAGGTGGAGCTATGAACAAACATAATTGTTTTGCCAAACAATTTGGAACTGTGGAAGAAAAATGACTAAATTGCTCATCCTCTGATACAATGATATTATTAAGGGCATATTCTCCAAGGTAGGTCAGAAAACAGAGGGAAGAAGCCAAGATGGTTGCCTAATTGGAAGACAGATTGTCCAGTTTCCATATATCTTACTTCAGCAAAATTCTAAAGTCTAGACCAGTAGCACTTTTAAAAAATTAACTTCCCCCTTAAAAAAAGCCCCAATCATACTTTTCTTTGTAATTTGGGCAGGTCTAGTTTGTAGATGGGCTATTCTTTTGCAGTCAGACCTTTTTTTGCACAAGATCCTTAATGTAAAATGGTATGCAGCTTGTACAGGTTTTTTCTTATTTTAAACCAAAAGTCAGGATAGAATGTAACAAAAGGTAGACTAGAAGTGAAATGGGTTAGCAGACTATCGTGTACATTTTTAAGCGTTCTTTTAAAATGTTTGTACATTATAGTTGGGACCACCACTGTTGTACTTCTTTACCTTGTTGGCTTCTTTTTTTCCCCTCGTTTTATGCTTATGTAACTGAACATGTACCAAATAGTGGGAAATTGGCTGCAAAATGAAGCACCTAGCTTTTATTCCAGCCCTTTTAACTATCTGCACTGACAAAATATCTCACCACGGTACAACTGCAAGGGACTACTTGTGCAGTTAAACTATATATATGCCATATGTCAATTTCTTTGGTGTTAGTATTGTGTCCCTTGGTCAAAGTTACTTGTTCATGATGAACTGTTTTTGCAAAACCAGTCATAGGCCTAGTATCTTTGGGAAACTATGGAATATGCTGACTATTCATACCAAATTTTCCATCTTGATCAGTATTTTAATTTTATTGCTAAGTTTCCTTGTAGAAGGATGCCAGTAGATTTGGAGGGTGGTCTGAATACGATAGTAGTCTGTGTAGTTAGAAAAGCTGCCAGTGAACAATATGCCTCCTTCATTTTATTTGGTTGCAGCTGTGACTGTTATGTGATTTTTTTTTTTTAACATTGAGATAGAGAGATTTTTTTAAAGTGTTTTCTTCCCCTTTAATTTAAACAAAACATAACTGAGCCTGCTTAAGTTTCTGATTCTTTATATTAGCTGCTCTGTTGTTTGTTGGATAAAGTAATTGAGACATTTCCACTTTTTTGGCCACTAGACAATCTGGATTCTGATCTTGGCTTTGGTATTGGCCCCCTTTATACATGTAGACAATTTATTGAACCACCCTGAGCCTGTTTCCTCCAATATAAAGATGCTTATACAGTTATGCATAATTCTGCAGTAGTTTTATATATGTAGAAACTTGTTATTGTGGAATTTTTAAAGTTAAGGTAATGATCTAGTTTACATTACTCAGAGACAGGAATCTTTACTGGTATAGTGATGTTTTGGCATAATTCATTATTTATGGAATGGCGTTTTATGAATAAAAGAATGAATGAATATTTATTAAGCACTTAACTATGTAAGCTCTGTGCTAAATGCTGAGATGTAAGAAAAGCAAGTCAGCCCCAGCTCTCTCAAGGTGTTCGAATTCAAATGAGAGTGACAACACATGGAAGGCTTTAGCTGTAAGTTGGATGCAAAGGTCCCATGGTCCTTAGAGTACAGTAGCAAAGCAGGTGGTAATGCTTCTTTTTTAATGTCATTTCCATTGATAAAATTGTACCAGTTTCAGATGTTGAGCTGTTTGACAGCTAGGAATTTTGGTGATAAGAACTTTCTTTTCTGGGTTTTCAGTTAGACATGTCTGTAGCGCTTGCAAGAGTACTTCCTTGCCAGGCTGCATCTTGACAGTTCGTTTCCTAGATGATGGGCTACAAGTATTGCTAATCTTCAGACTCTTGTGTTAAGAGTCCTAGCCTGTCTGAAATAAAGTTTCTGGAAACCACATGGGACTTAAGGAGAAAACATTAAAACGGTTAGCAATTTTTTTTTTTGAGCAATGTACTAGATAACTGAAGGATATAAATAAATATAAGGTCTCTTACTACAGTCTTAACTAGCATAGCAAGAAAAGTATGATAGCTGAGCCATGGGGCGGTAGCTCTGAGGAGTTTATAAACTTTATTGTTTGACTATTTATTTTGAATACTGCAGAAGCTGATGTTGTGTGAGGAAGTATAAAGGACAAGTGTGACCTTGTAGTTACAAGATATTGTAACTTTGAGATTCATGTGGTTCCTTACTATCTTATGCTGTGTATATTTAGATGTGTTCTGTCTCTGTTTTGTGCATTTTTCCCCAGAGCAGCCGTGATGCTCAGCTGCCAAGATATGAGGCACAGAAAACACTTGGAGGACATAACCATGATGGATCTTTGTTTTTAATGTTTTATTAATGTTTTTCCCCCAAATAGAGCTGCCCATTATAGCAAAAACAGACAGGTTGACCTTGTCTGACACTGTATGTAGCATTTTTGCCCATTATCTTTCAACTTTCTACTGAGAAAAGACAATTCTATTAGTCCTCTGTGGTCGGTATTAGTCATGACATTAATTTGAATTATAAGATCATCTAGAGATGTTTTCATTTATTTTTATGGCCATTGTATCCTTTTGGTTCTGCTTTTCTGACTGCATCAGTTCATATAAGTCTACTCAAGTTTCTCTGAACTCAGTCACGGTTTTTTATGGCACAGTAATATTTCGTTACATTAATTTATGATTTTTTTCAATTGTTTTCCAATCTATGGGCTTTAACTTTGATATGTTGTTTCCAAAACTATCCTGCTTAGCTGTACTTCCTTCTGAACTTCTTTCTAGACTGTTCTTTTTATCTTTAAAAATATTTTTATTTCATTAAATATTTTCCAGTTACATGTTTTAACATTCAGTTTTGAAATATCAGGTTTCTACCTCTTCTTCCTCCTACTCCGATGTATAACTTCTTTTACCTTTTTCAAACCCTCAAAACAGAACTAGTCAACTTTCAACCCATTTGTCTTTGTTACTTAATTCTCAGTACCCTTTGACAACGTTAAGGTTCTGAGTTTTTTCTCCCCATTATATCATCCCCATAATATAAACTCATTCCAGTTGTTCAAATAAATTTATCTCCTGTAACTCAGTATAGTACCTGGGACATAGCAGGCACCTAATAACTGCTTATTGATTAATTGATTGATCTTGAGTTTGTATTTCAGAGTTCCTACTTAACTTGACTTTTTCATCAGAAATGTTTAAAAGTCATCTATTTCATTAAAGATACATTTTCCCCCTGTTAAAATTATCTTCATCTTTTTCAGTATAAGTTATTTTTACTTGTAAGCCTTTATTTTTTGCCTATTGATTTCTATTTGATCTGTTATAGAATTCAGAGAGCCCATTTCTTGTGTAAGGATTACAACTTTCTCTTCTAAGCTACTTATTCTCATTTCAGTTCTTTTCCTCCATAGCTTTGATTTCTTGATTTCTTCTAGTTATCCATACAGTTCTTGTTGAAAATCTATTCCCCTTCACCTCTCCCTGCCCTTCCCCCCAATCTCTACTTCCATTTGTTACAGAGTTACTTAAGCTTTGTGTTGGGGGGGACAGGGAGGAGGTGGGGCAGATAGAATCACTAGATTTGTAATAATTTTTCATAACTAATGTGATGTTTTCTTTGAATTACTCATTTTTCTAGCTTTACTTCTTGAATTGGGACTGTGTACTAGACCCAGGTTTTGCCCCGTACTGGTTTTTTGAGTGGAGTGGTCAGCCCTTCTTGTTTTCACCCTGGGTTTCTTTGCTGACCTCCAGCTTTTGGGTTGAGGGCCATCTGGATCTAGAAGTTTAGAATGCTAGGTCTCCAGGGCATCTCTTGCATTTTCAACAAAGATTGTTATGAGCCTTAGATATTACCTTCAATTTACCCTGTATCTTACAAGTGTCTCCATCTTGTCTTCCGTGTTACTGTTTAAGGAGGACAGACTTTTCACCCTTCTTTGTATCCCTAGCACTTAGTATAGTTCCTGTTACATAGTACACCTATAGTGATTAGTTCATAGAATTATTGTGAACTTCAAAGAGATAGAATTTGCTAACTGCTGTATATGCATCTGTTTTTACTATGATGGTAGTGGTGGTGGTGATCACAATATTGATTTTAATCCACAAAGTTGAATAGTTTTATACGTCTTACTTCAGGTGACTAAAGACTCTTTCAGCCTCAGTATCACATATGCACATGGTTAAAAGCAGGTATATTTTGCCTGTGAAATATGAATGCGATTCTACTGGGACACCCTATTTCTATAGATTTCAAATGCTTGTATGCTGTAATAATTTTATTTACCACCTCTAATGGTCATTTAGCCAGTTTAAAAAAAATATGTGTAGTTCTTTTAATCTCTCTTTAAGGAATAAACATGGAAATACAATTATTTTTATTATTTTTATTTTATTAATAATTTTTATAATGTAATTTTCTGTGTTCTATGCACAGGACAACAGAATTCTTCCACAATTTAACAGGTGAAGAAGGAAGAGAAACAGAAACCAGAACTGTAGATACAATGTGATAAGGAAATTTATCAGTCATAATGAAATAACAGATAACTCCAAGGAAATATACTTTCCTTAACAAAATCTAGTAGGTGTTATCATTTTACTGAAAAATATCTAATGAATTCCTTATTTTAAATTTGTAAGACCATAGCATAATGGTATAGAATCAGGATTATTTTTTATTGCTTGTAGTTCTGATCTTTTTCTGATATTCTTATCTTTCAATTTAAGAAACTATCTCAATGGTTTTTCAAAAATGAAGGTATTTTTAGGACCAGTATTGTAATAAAGAAATGAATGGTACATTTTGAAGACATATTTAATAATTGCATTTTGTTCAGCATTTTTATATTAAAGATGAAAAGCCATTTAGAAAAGTTATTGTAATAAAAATGTTAGCATTGTATTTCTTTCTTTCTACATTTGTTAAATCATGGAATCTCAGAATTAAATGGGATCTTCACTTCTCATATCCAGTTAGTTATATCCTATATACATTTTACCTTATCGTATCCCTCCCATCCTTATCATATACCTCCATATTTCTACTATCACCATTTTTGTACAGGCTGTCATTTCCGCGCATTTGAACTATTTCAGTAACTTCCTAAATAATTTTCTGGTCTCTTTTTGGAAGTCTTCAGACTTCATATTATTACAAGAATAATTTTTCTTATAAATAGATATGGTCATTTCATTTTCTCAACCCCTCTCCCCCCCAAAAAAAACTAATGGTTCTCTTTTGCTTACCAAGTACAATTTATTTTCTTTTCCTTGGCATTCAGATCTCTCCATAGTCTGATGTCATTGTACCTTTACAGAATTAGACCACATTTTTTCCCTCTTCCCTCTGTGCTTTAGTCTAGATTGGACTATTCTCTATTCCCCAAATTTCCCCTCTACTAAAATCTAATCAAAATGTTATTGCCATCAAGAACTCCTTGATTCTTTAGTATTAACCTTCCTTCTCAGATACCTTGTAGCATTTTATTTTATACCTTTCTAATGCAGTTATCATATAATATTATTTATTGTAGTTACCTAAGATTGGTCTAGATCATAAATTCCATCAGGGTAAGGATAGTATCTTAATAAACCTAATGTTTCCTATTGCTCTGCACTTAATAAATAAATTTTAGTGTCTGTTCCAGGTGTTGTGATGAACACTGGCTGAATTACAGACCTGGCTTTGGCACGTACTAGTTGATCATTTTAGACAAAGCAGTTAACTTAGCCGGTCATCTGTTTCCTTATCTCTAAAATGAAGGAGTTCTAGATAATCTGGAATATCTCTTTGCACTCTGAAATTCTAAGCTTCTTCCACATGGACAGCAATCAGTTCATCATTGTACTTTAGGTATTGTTCAGTTGCTAATTTTTCCAACAATGCTATCATCTAGCCCCACTAATTTATCCACAGGATTAACATGAGTGACTGTCAAATATTTTGCTAAAGTTGGAGTGTAAGGTGACTGTGGCATTCTCTGATCTACCAACCTCATAAAGTTACATCATCAAAAAGAAAATAATTGTTATTTAACCCATGTTGTATTCTAGCACTAAATACTTCCTTTTCTAAATGCTCCCAATGTGTTTAAAAAAAATCCATTCTATAATTTTACCAGTGCTAGCTTATAAACTTCTTAATCTGTAGTTATTAGAAGGTACTTTTTACCCCATTTTGAAATATATGTTGTTTGGTCTAATCTTTTTTTCCCTTTTAAAAACTGACTTTTGACCTGATCCATTTGATTGGCATGTCTTCTGCTCTTCATGAATTTTCCAGAACTTAACTGAGCAATAATACCTAAAGCACGATAATGAACTGATTGCTGTCTATGTGGAAGAAGTTTAGAATTTAAGAGTGCAAGGAGACATTCCAGATTACAGAACTCCTCATTTTAGAGATAAGAAGACAGTTACCTGGCTAGGTTAACTGCTTTGTCCAAGATCGTTCACTAGTACATGCAAAAGCCAGGTCTGTGATTAAACCAGTGTACATCACAATATGTAGAACAGATACTAAAACTTATTAAGTGCAGAGCAATAGAAAACACGAAGACACTATCCTTTCCCTCATGGAACTTAGGGTCTAGACCCAATTTTAGATAACCACAATAAATGATGTTACATGATAACTGCATTAGGAAGGTATAACATAAAATGCTAAGGAAGTCAAAGCTAGAAAAATTCCATATGTATAAAAATATTTTTGGTGGCACTTTTTGTAGTAGCAAAGAACTAGAAATAAAGTAGGTTCCATCTGATTTGGAGAATGGCCAAACAAATTTTGTTAAATTAATGTCATGGAATATTACTGCAGTGTGAGAAATGACAAATAGGAAGACTACAGGGAAGCAGGGGAGATAAATATAAACAGATAAAAAAGTGAGGTGAGCAGAAACACATAAAGAAACAAGGTGCACAATGGCTACAACAGTGTAATTGGAAAAAAACCAAAATAAGACAAAATTGGATGTTACAAGTTTAAAAGACCATGCTTACCCTAGAGAAGAGATGCAAAAATGTGCCTCTATTCTTTCTTTGCAGAGAAATGGCATTTTGGGGGAGCATGGAGATGGGTGTTAATAAGTTTGGAATATTTCCTGTACTTTCAGTTCTGGTGGTTGTGGTGGCTAATTTTTCCAAACTTTTTTTTTCTCTTTTTATTCTTTGTTACAAGGCATGGCCCTCTGAGAATAAGGTAAAGATTGCAGGGAGAGGAAGTGTCAGTGAAGGGGATATATTTGGAAATAAATTTGATAGAAACAAAAGATGTAGTAAAATGTCTTTTAAAAATAAGACCTTATTCAAGGAACTTATTTTTATGTGAGTTCAGTGGTTTTGTGTGTAAGCAGTGCTTCTAGATTAAGTAATTGTCCCCTCCATCATTTTAACAGATGAACCTAAGATGAATTTGTTTTGATTATATATTTACTTTATTGTACAAAATAAAATAATACTTAAATTTTTATAGTGTAGGCCACATACAGAAATAGTAAGCACAGTTCAAATGTAATTAAAATGCCTTTTAGGGGTGGAGGGTAAACATAGCCTTTCATTGCACCATAATGTCATGTTGGCAATATTTTGGAAATGCATAGTTACATCAGTTTTTATGGCCGTATAATTTGTAGGAGCTCTTGACATATCATAAAAAAAGTTACTTTACCTAAGTTTATCTTAGGAGCTATTTCTGAAGTTCTTTCTTTTGGTATTCCTTGAAATAAGAGAAATGATTTTTCCCAGTGGAATGAAGTCTTATTTAAAATACTGCAGGTAAGAATTGGTTTGAGATGGAAATCTGGGAGTGTAAAAAGGGATACTTTTTCTCTGAACCAGTGCTTTGGGTAATGATGGCCATTGTAACATTTTGAAGCTCCTTCTTTGATGGCCTCACTTCTTAGTTCTTGATATAGATAGTATATGGATGCATCTGGCTTTAGATTCTCTTAGGTAACCACACTTATTGAAATATATTTTTTCTCCTTACATGGTAGGAGGTGGAATAAACAGAGATTGGAAGACAAAGAGCAACGTAGAAAGGCTGAAGAAGAATCTGAGGAAAGCGATGCTGAATTTGATGAAGGTTTTCGTGTGCCAGGTTTTTTGTTTAAAAAGCTTTTTAAGTATGTATTACATGCTTCCTTCTTTATATTGTGCCATCAGATTATTATGTGTAAATAAATATTTAAAGAATACTATAGTAGCTACCTGTGGTCTCTAAAGGCGCTTATAGCAGTTTATTGCAGATACAAACACAGTCAATTCTAAATTTATGCCAAATACTGTTCATTAAAATTAGATGATAATAAATTGACTAAAGTGAATATTGGACTTGTTTTGTTAGCTGATAAATCTATACAGAAATGGTTTGGAGGCTAATAGCAGTATGAAACAGCCAGCAGTGAAAAATTTTTTTTCCTTGGTGAATTAGTTTCAAGGAATTAAATCTTGAATTTCTTAAATTGAATTTCTTTGTAGCCATAGTCTTTCAAGATAGACTTTAGTATTAAAATAAATTTTAAAAAATCATTTTTCTGTGTGTGAAACCATGGGTCTTGTGCTTTGATATTCATCTGAATACTTAACTAATAGGAGAGATGATGATACCTTAAGGATTAAGTTGGTGCCTAAAATTACTTAAAATTTCATTGACCAAAATTCAATTGATTGTGCTTCAAAGAACACAGGACACTGGCTATGAGTTGGTATTGACCCCAATTATCTAACAGCTGTGATTCTTAGTTGATTAATGTAAATTCTAAAGAACATTTTCACTGTCATCGCCCCTGGGGTTTTCTTAACAAGTTACTTTAGACAGCCTTTCTAGTTGTGCATAGAAAGTTGAAGCATTAAGTAGCTTCTTTATACTCATTTGCATCTTTAATTCCTGGACATTTATCTCTAATAAAGGTTGATTTTTTTTCCAAGAAGAAACTCTCATTAAGACAGTTAAAAATTAATTCATTATGGAAACTTAGCTGACAGTCATTCTGTTAAGATGTCTGCTTACTATTAATATGCATTCATATGGCTCCACTCTTTGCCCTAAAGATCTGTAATCATATCATCTATGTTATTTCTTCTTAATCTGAGTAATTGTTTTGGGGTGGCAGTGTGAGAAAAGAGAAGATGAATGAGTATGGTTACCTTTATTCAACAAAAAGGCCTACTAAAGTTGTTAGTGGAAGAAGTAGGACTAGAATTTTAAATCTGAATGCAAGTATAGGACTCATTCAAAAGCTAAGAATTTTTTACTTTTGAGAGGTAATTGCATTATTCATTGACCTCAAAATGTCAACTGTGGAAAGGCAAAGGAATAATTTGTTGGCAGCACTAGTCATCCAATCTAAAATGCTTGCTTATTAAGAGGTTTAGCCTCATCAACGTAATTTAAAAACAGAAGCAAAGTACATTATAAGTAGTATTAATAAAATTAGAACTTAAAATGACAAGAAATTTGCCACCAAGAAAAATCATAGTAACCTGACTAATGGAAAATAGTGTATCTCTAGTTGTGTAATGTCCTCTATCATAAAGTCCTAAATAGTCCGAGGAATTGGGTAATGATTATTTTGATTTAAATGTCAAGGTTTTTTTTTTAATTAACAAAACATGGTCCATAGTTAATTGGAACAAAATTTTACTTTTTTTCTCTCACTTTTTAAAATTTTTTAGTTTACATTGTTCATTTCCACAAGATTTTGAGTTACAAATTTTCTCCCCATTTTTCCCCTACCCACCACCCCAAAACAATGATTCCACTGAGTATCCCCTTCCCCAATCTGCTCTTTCCTCTATCTTCCCCCATTCCCCCTCTGACTTTCCAGTAGGGCATGGTGGATCTCTATGCCCCAGTGCCTGTATATCTTATTTCCCAGTTACATGTAAAATAATAATTATAATATGTGTATATATTTTTAAATATTTGATTTTAAAGCTTTGAATTCCAGAATCATTTCCTTCCTCCCTCATCACCCACCCTTACTGGGAAGATAAGCAGTTCAATATAGGTCGTATATGTGTAGCTATGCAAAATGTTTACATAGTGGGTATATTGTGAAAGACTGACTATATTTCCCTCCATCCTATCCCACCCCTCACTTGTTCTGTTCTCTACTTTGATCCCGTCCCTTTTCAAAAGTGGGTGCTTCCAACTTCCATCCCCCGCAGCCTGCCCTCTCTTCCATCATCCCTTCTCTCGTCCCCTTCCTCCTACTCTCCTGTAGCGTGAGATACCCTATTTAGTGTGTATGTCATTCTCCTCCCTAAGCCAAATTCAGTGAGAATAAGGTTGACCCATTCCGTTTTGCCTTCCTATTCTTCCCCTCCATTGTAACCATTTTCCCTTGCTTTTTCTATATGAGATAGTTTGCCCCATTCTATCTCTCCCCATCTCCTCTCATTATATTCCTCTCTCACCTCTTAATTTCACCTTTTAAGTATCATCCCTTCCTATTAAATTGGTCCTGTGCCCTCTGACTATGTATACCTGTAAACATATATATATATACACATTCACATATGTATTCATACACCCATGTATCCTCCTATATAGACATATATGTATGTGTATATATGTATACATTTCTATTCCCTTCAACTATTCTCATACTGAGAAGTTTCATAAGTTACAATTATCGTTTTTCCATGTAGGAATGTAAATAGTTCAACTTTGAAAATTTTACTTTCTAAATAGTTAGAATATGACTCCTGTGGTAGTCAGTATAAATATTTTCTAACTCGTTTAATTGCATAGTCCTTGAATTTGTTTCACTTCTGAAAATACAGAATTTTAAATATTTTACAAATATAATAAACCTTGTATATTTTTCTGTCTAGCATAGGAAGGGATTAATGAGGCTGATAAATTTCTCTTTTCTTGTGTATAATTAACTTTTAGCCAAGCTAATTGAATTTTAAACTGTACTTGTAATTTTACTGTATTGGAATTAAATTAACAGAGCATAGTACAATACACAGGGGAAAGGAGTTTGGAACGTAGAATTATCACTCCACTAAGAATTTCAGTAGTTAGTGTAGTAGAATAGTCAACAATTTTACTATATATTTAAATTTTAAAGATTTGTGTTAAGTTTGCTCTCCAGTCATTTGTGACTCAACATTGAGAGGTCAGTCTTTCATCTTTTTTTTTTTTTGGAGGGTGAAGGTAGGGCAGTTGGGGTTAATTGACTTGACCAAGGTCTCACAGCTAGTTTTTGTGTGTGTGTTCAGTTTCTGAGGCTGGATTTGAACTCAGGTCCTCTTGACTTCAGGGCAGGTGCCCTATTCACTGCTCCACCTAGCCGCCCCAAGACTTTCATCTGCTAACTCTCCTTCCAGCTACAGTAAAAAATATATCTTATTTTAAAATTAAATACTCTGTAGCAGGTTTACATGCAAATGTAATGATAATAATCTATAGTTGGCCTCCCATGATTGAAATTTGTGAAAAATTCCTGAACCTCATTGGTTGTTAGTTCTCTGTTTCTAAAATATCCAGAAAAAGTACATTTTACAATCTGCCATGATATAAGGGGTGTTAAAAGTTTCACAGTTATAATCAGAGGACCCATTTTTAATGTGTACCTGACATTACTTTTGTGTAGTCTAAGCTTGCTCCTACCCTCAGAGCTATAGAACAGTTCTTCCACATGATCCCTAGGATATTCTGTCCTGTACATAAAGATGTGTGTTAAGGCCACAGTATGGTTATTCAGTAAAAGTTAAATCTTTTTTTAACCTTCATTTGTTCAGCATGGTCAATTCAGTTTCTTTAGTTTTCCCAGTAAGATAAAAAGAAAATTCTTATAGGTAGAAATAGATGTTAGAGAGTCTGAATTCCATCATTCATAGATGAGGCTGAAACTTTAGAAAGTTAGATGATGTTTGAGGTTACATAGTGGCAGAGTCATGGTGATATACAATGTTTGTGTACCGTACCTTAGTTTTGACATGTGTTTTAAGAAAAATTTGTCAGTATAAATTGACTTACGTAGATTGTTAAGATTTTGATCTTTTTTATTTTTGCCTTGTAGACAACCTATCATACTTTAAATGAAATTTGTTTTTCCTTTTCTGGGAATCTTTATATGTATTCTCTATAAACTTTACTATTTTTATTGTGAAATCTTACAATGTTTATCAGGTTTTTTGCCACCCCACATAACAGTTTTGTTGGCAAACTTAATGAGAAATAATTTTTCTAATTAACGCTTTTACTTATGTCACAGTCACAATGCAACTCTCAGATTTTTGTCACTTATGTTTAAAATAGAAGGGAAAAAAAGTTCACGGTAGTCTCTTTAGCAGGAAAATGACACAAATTAAAACTGTAATTCAAACTTTAGTTCAGTGTCAAATTTCAGGTAGGCAAAACAGTAGTGAACAGCAAAAACTTAAGAAACTAGGAAATTCCTTTTGTAAGAAAATGTTCAATTATTTTCCACTTGGTCTAGAAAAGCTTAACCTTTTTTGTCTTAATGGGTTTATTTTTAGATATTTGACTTTAAACTTTTTCCTAATTTCTTCCTTTGTATCTGACTCTTATATTGTTTATTCAGTATTTACAGAAAAAAAAATATATCTTACATCCTTTCACCAGAGGATGTATTTCTTTTTCCTATTACCTGTGCCAACTCTAAAAAAGAGCCAAAATTTGTGCTACTGTTGCAGTCTGTGATCCACTTAGTAAAAATCTTTCTTTTAAGTGTAAAAGGCTTTTTACCCATTTAATCTTCAAGGCCTTGACTTTACCCAGTCCTTACTTTTCATTTAAAATTGTTGCAGGTCTTTAAATTATATTCTCTGTTATCTTTTAAGTCTGATAGTAGTATCAGAATAAATTTACTTCTGATAATTATTCACCATATGCCATTTGTTGAAACAATACCTAATACTCATAATTGTTAATTATGTTGAAAAATAATTTCCATTTAGTTTTTCTTATTGAAAAATATAATTTCACTTAGGTGAATTTCTAGTTGGATACTTTTAGTAAATAAGCATTTTCAGTATTGCCTATCTTTGTCTTTTATTAGACGGAGAGAAAATAAGAATATTGTTTTCATCATTTATTATTTTTATGTAACTTTCCACATAAAGAAAAATGTTTGGAGGTTAGATAGTAATATAAAAAGCTTCATCTCTTAGCAGGCAGCTCACCAAGTAAAAAAAATGAAAGTAGCTCCTAATTATCATGTCTGTCAGTTTAATTAGAAATGTTTTAGTATTCTGTAAAGAACAAATTTGTGACATATTATGGCTAAGTATATCAATAATATATGACCTTATAAATACAGCACTCATGTAAAACACATCCAACATGTTTCTGTAACTGGTACTAGAATCTTGCCAAATGATTAATTCATGAGTACTTTCTGTTATGATCAGTATTATCAAACATTTGCCGTTTTCTTTTTTCTTGTTGGTTCATGTTGTTGTAGGTACCAGCAGACAGGTGTTAGGTGGCTGTGGGAATTGCACTGCCAGCAGGCAGGAGGAATTCTGGGAGATGAGATGGGATTGGGCAAGACCATCCAGATAATTGCCTTCTTGGCAGGTCTGAGCTACAGCAAGATCAGGACTCGTGGTTCAAATTACAGGCAAGTGCTCCTCTGCAGACTGTCAGTCTGTGGAGCTCAATTAATATTTCATCAGATGTATTGCTGGTGGAGGAGGGTCTTGTGAATTATTGATGACATTTCAATTACAATATTCCTTTAATTCTTTTAGTGGGGGACATCAAAGGAAAATTTTTACGAGACAATGGAGCTGTAGGGCAGGAGAAATTAAACATGTAACACTTTTAATGAATTCCAGGCATTGATGCTTCATTTTGCAGATGAGCCCCACTAGATATTTTGGGTCAATACAGTGTCTAAGGTTAGCTTCCACAAATGGATTGTTTACAAACTCAATTACATTAATATCAATAGTTTACACAATATGGAATTTTAAATTAGATATAATACCTTTAGTTTCATTTATTAAATTTTACATTAAAATATTTGTTCTGGCAAAACACCAGGTATGCACTACAGGAAGTATAAAGTCTATTCATGGGGAAAGTTGGAGCTTTGGATTAGGAAATTGGAAGCAGCTATCCAGAATTTCTTTTATGACTAACGTGCAATATACCAATATTTGTAGGTCTGTTTTCTTTGGAAAGCTGATGTTAATCTGTTTATATTTTACTCCTCCTCCTGCTGCTATCTAAATCTGCTTGATAAATTCTAATATTAGGAAATATTCTTTATTTTAAAGAATTGCATGAAAATTCACACTTTAAAAACTCATCTCAAGATGATCTGAAAATAAGTGATCAGTATTATCTAAATGTGGAATTATGCTCATTTGGGTATAGTGCAGAAATAAAGTAACTTTTTTTTATTATCCTACATATTGAAATAGACTACTTTTATAATCTAGTAAACAGGCCATGAAGAATTTGTTTTTAGAAAGTGTAATTGAAAGACAGTTAATATAGACAAAAGTTATGATAGATTAAATAGTGATAAGACATTTCATCATGAAACCAGGTAATCTAAGATGGCCTTTTGAGTAATTGGCTTCTCATAATGAGTAAAAGGTTATCTATATTTGACTGGTTATAAAGTGGGTTTCCTTTGAACCTTAGATATAAATTTATATTTCATATAAAAACACAATGAAAAAAATTATTTGAAACAATTGAATATTTGGTGTTTTGCATCTCCCTTTCCATGACTCAATAATTTAGCATTATGTAATTGTATGTTTTATTTGGAATTAGCCCCTCTGTTGGTTTATGTACTTTAATGGGATTTTTTTGATGACTAAATTTCCTTAAACTGTCCATATAGTGATTTTTGGACTTTTCTTTTTTCCTTCCAACATTACAGAACTTGTGTGGATCTTATGTTTTGGGCCTAGGAAACCTGAAGTCTTCCCTACAGTGCTGTTTGGATATAAAAATTAAAACATGTTTTCTCCTGAGTAGGAGCAATTCTATCAGTAGCTGAAGTCAGTACTAATAATGAGCAGCAGCTGTAATCAATTAACTATCAATGCTCATATCCTCTGTTCCATAATGAAATAGCATGGCATATTGGATTATAGCCCAGATCATCTTTATTAAAATAGTATCGGTGGAAATGGCTTCAGTGAATGTGGTTATATATCACCCAAACAACTGGGCTATTTGTGAATGGAGATATACTCAGGAGCATAGTCCCTTTAAATGTGCCCATGTTGCCATGGAGAATTACAAAAGAAAATAATTTATACCTATCCTTGTCCCCTGAAGCTGGATAACTACTTCATTTTCATGACCTAAAGATAAAGAAACGGAGTATAGTGGTATTGGCAGGTATCATAGGATATCAAATAGCTCATGTATATTTTCTCATATATACATATACACATATGTATACACAGACACACACATAATAGACTACAGGTATCTTAGACTCAGTGAAATATAGCAGGCTACATATATCTCATCTTTAGTCATAAATTAAAAAGTAGTGGACAAAGGAAAGTAGTAAGTCTCAGCAATTGGTGATCTTTAAAAAAAAAGAGATTCAGTGTCAAAAAGGAGAAACATATTGTGTATGGTAAAAACAAAACCAAAAATCAAAAACCTCTTTTCCAGTCAATAGGCTCTCTTTTCTTAATGAGTTTCATACTTTCTTTTGACTTTTGGAGTAGTAATAATACAAAAATGTTAGATCTGAAGTTAATTACAGGTAGGGCATAAATAGTTCACTTCTCAAATTGGCATTAATTCTTTTAGGCCATTGGATATAATTTAGTAAATTCTTGTTCCTAATAATAATTATTGTCTCTAGGCAGATCACTTCCAAAACTCAATTTCCAACCTTGATGTCTCCTTTACTCTAGTCCTCAGTGCCCTCTGTGCATCTTCACTTGCCTGTCTAATTGGCATTTCAAAGTCAGAATATTCAAAATTCATTGTATTTCACCTTAAACTTTCCTGTTTCTGTCAAGAGTACAAGGAGAATAATCACCTAGTATTGCAGCCTTGTTGTCATCCTTGCCTTTTGCCTCCTCTTCATCCCACATACCAAGCAATTGCTCTCTGTCAGTTCTGCCTCCAAAAAACTCACATCCATCCCCTTCTCTCCATTCATGTGATTGCCATACTGCTAGTCCATACCTTCATCACTTATTGCCTGGCTTTTCACTGGTTTACTTATTGGTCTTTTTCCTTTCATTCTCTTTGGTGTATCCTGAGTGTCTAACAAAGTAGTCTGCAGGTGATAAATATTTAATATTTCCTGAATTATCATTGAAGGCAATGAATTTCAGTCATCTGGAATATTCAGTTATCTAGAGCCTAACATTATTTATCAGAGGCAGTGTGGTATAGAAAGAGATGCTGGATTTAGGGTCAGGAGAGATCTTAGTTTGAATCCATTCACTCACACTATCTGTGACTATTTTGCCCTTTGAAGTTTAGTTTTTCATGCAGGGATAATATTGGGGATACTCATACTAGTACCTTCCTTGCAGGGATGATGTGAAGATCAAATGAAATCATGTGTATAAAAGCATTTGTGAGACTAAAGTGTTTTATAAATGCTAATTGTCATTTGTGCAGCTAGATGGAGCAGTGGGTAGAGCTTGCAGTCAGGAAGACTTACCTTCTTGAGTTCAAATATGGCCTCAGATACATACTAACAGTGTGACCCTGGGCAAGTCACATAACTCTATTGCCTCAGTTTCCTCATTTGTAAAATGTACTGGAGGAAGAAATGGCAAACCACTCCAGTATTTTTGCCAAGAAAACCCCAATTGGGGTTATGAAGGGTCAGATACAACTGAAAAACTGCTGAACAGTGATTGTTCTGTGCAAAGCCATGTGTACCTATAGAATGAAATAAAGAAAAAAGGGTTTTGTCAAGTATTTTTGTTTGGTTTTCTTTTTATTCATTATACTGCCTTTTTGTGTCTAAATAAGAGACTTGTACACCATAGAAACTTTCAAGAAGAGTTTTATTAATTCTATTCTGCATTGACACTTGCATCCATTAACTGCTCAGTGATGGGAGCTGTAGATATTTCCCTTTCATCATGTTTTAACCCAATAGATTTTTTTTTTTTGTTAAAGAAAATGACAATCAATTTCCATAGTCAGTATTTTTTTTTACTTAACCCTGTTAAGGCTGTTTTTAATCAAACACCTAACCTCTACTCTATTTATTTCACCAACAATGTTCTCTAATTAAATATTTTTATTTTAGATTTGAGGGATTGGGTCCAACATTAATTGTGTGTCCAACAACAGTGATGCACCAGTGGGTGAGAGAATTTCACACTTGGTGGCCTCCATTTAGAGTTGCCATTTTACATGAAACTGGATCATATGCAAACAAAAAGGTAATGTTAATATAATATTTATTGTTTTCCCATTTTAAATAATTTTATTTTACTTATCTGACTTTTCTTTCAGTTGTATATTTATGAAACAAATGTACATTCTGAATTTTTATTATTGTATTTTATGTTTTATTATCCTTAGAGAAATTGATATTTTGGGGCAGCTAGGTGGTGCAGTGAATAGAGCACTGGCCCTGGAGTCAGGAGGATCTGAGTTCAAATCCAGCCTCAGACACTTGACACACTTACTAGCTGTATGACCTCGGGCAAGTCACTTAACACCAATTGCCTTGCCTTCCTCCCTCCAAAAACAAAAAGAGAGAGAAACTGATATGATATTTTCAAGTTACTTTAAAATTATCCTTGTTAGTGTTCCCAATATTTTTTGGGGATATTTTAAATATGTCTTTTGTATAGGTTAGCAAACTGAGTAATAGAGTGGCTGGCTTGGTTTAGAGTTATTCATTCAGCATTTATTAAGTGCCTATTTTGCTGAGTGGTCAGGATACAAAGAAAGACAAATGACAATCCCTGATCTGTAAGAGCTCAAAATCTAATGGATTACAACAACTGGAATTTGTCCTCCTTGATGACAGGGACTGCTTTGTATTTGCATCCCTAACGCTTAGTGCCTGGTATATCTGGTGTATAGTAATAACTTAAATGCTTTTATCATTCATTCTTCCATGGGCTTTGCTGTACTGTCATCAGTCTTTCAACCCTAAGTACAGTTTTTACCCTTAAGGCTTTGTTCTGGAAAATCTTTTTTTTTTTCCCCTTCCCTCTCCAGTCTTTTTCTCTTGTTACTCTCATTATTTCCCTTGGCTTGAAGTATCATTCTGGGAAGATTAGTCCCAAATCAATGCAACACTAATCTCTCTTATTAGCTTCAGTTTCATTTCAACTACCTAGTGGACATCTCCATCTAAGTATTATAGAAACAACTTGAACTCATCATGTTAAAAACCAAACTTATGATCTCTTTCTTTAAACTTCCCCTTCCTTCTCTCTTCCCTGTTTCAGGAGAAGGCACCCCAGTCCTTCCAGTCATCCAGCTTTAACTTTTGTTTGTTTCTTCCCTCTCTACCATACCTCCCACCCCCATCCTCCCATCTCATTGATTCTAACGTCTTACCAGTTCTCCCTCTACAATATCTCCCTCACCCATCCCAATCTTCATTCACATGACCAACACTGTAGCCTTTGTCATCTTTTGTTTGAGCAATTGTAATAGTCTCCTAAATGGTCTCCCCTCTCTTGTGCATCTTCCTCAGCACAGCCAAAATGATTTTCCTGAAGCACAGGTTTGACCATGTAACTTTATGAGGAAAAATCTTCTGTAGCTCCTTATTACCTATAGCATAAAAGACAAAACCCTTTTGGTTTTGGCATTTGGCTAATACCATCTTGCATTAGCTTACCAAATTCTGTAATTATTTTACATTATTCTCCCTCAAACAGTGTATACTCTAGCCAGACTAGCCTACTTGCTGGTCCTTTTACATAGCCTTCCATCTTCTCTGTGCCTTTGAACAGGTTGTCCTTCATGCCTGAAATGTTCTTCCTCCTAATCTCCACCTCTTCTAATTCCTACCTTCCTTCAGGGCTTAGCTCAGGTGTTATCTCTTACAGGAACCTCCCATTGTTAGTACTTCCACATACTCCCCTGAGATTTCTTTGTATTTACTTATCTATGTAGATATAATGTCCCCCTAGTATTATATGAATTCCTTAATTTTGGGAGCTACTTCATTTTTACATTTGTATACCTAGCACCTTGCACACAGTATACAGTAGGTACATTAAAAATGCTTATTGAATTATTAAATTCACTTCTATACTGAAGTGCTAACAAAATTTGGACTCCAAAAATAGCAATTGGATAAAATATTACATATTTGTTGATTGAAATGTCTGTAATAAGCAACTCTGTTTAGTTATTGAAGAAAAAAATATACTAAATTGAGAATTGTGCTAATAGAAAACTATTATATTCTTGTTGACTCTATTATGTTCTTGTTATAAATTGCTTTATTGTCCTTTGAAATCTGGACTGTTTAATCCCATGGTCAGACTATACTCATTTATAGTTTTTTATAAAAAGTATTTGATTACAAATTAATCTAATTTAATAAGTAGGTATATAATGAAACATTTTCAAATAATTTTATTTCTAGAATATATGCTCATTGTGGATTTTTTTTGCCACAAATACACCTGTTTGAATTTGTAAATTCTTAAGGGGAGGTGTCCAATGAAATATTTTGCCATATTGAGAAACATACCAATGAAATCAAGTATTTCCACTAGATTTTATTAACTCTTTACTACACCTGCCTTATTAATATTTAGTTTATAAACAGAACTTTAGTTTCAAAAAGAAATTTTAGTTTGTTAAAAAAAAAAAGTCATTTAAAAAAAACTCACTTGAAAGTGTCCTGGACAATTTTTATGTCTGTGGGACTTTATGCTAATCCAGGGATGGAGAACCTGTGGCCTCCAGGCCATTTGTGATCCTCTGGGTCCTCAAGTACATCCCTTTAACTGAGTCCATACTTCACAGAACAAATCCTTTTATTAAGGGAATTTGTCTGTGAAGTTTGGATTCAGTCAAAAGGCTGTGCTTGAGGACCTAGAGGCCACATGTGGGCTAGATGTTGGAGGTTCTCCATCCCTGCCCTTCTTCCTTCCCTTTTCTTTCTCCTAAAAACTAGACATGGCATCTGCTTTGGATATGGTGGTTATGGGTGTGTGTGTGTGTGTGTGTGTGTTTGTGTGTGTGTGTGTGTGTGTGTGTGATACACACACAGTGAGAAGTCAGAAATGACACTGAGCTTGCAATAATGGGCATCTTGGGTAGATGGTGGTACCTTCAATAATAATGGGGAAATTAGGAAGAAGGAGAGTTGGGGGACAAGATGAATTTCATTTTGGGCATGTTGAGTTTACAATGTGTATGGGATATGCAGTTTGAAATGTCTAATAGGCAGTAGAAGATGGAGGATGGTAGAGATATTAGGGCTAGACAAATAGTTCTGAGAATCATCTACATAATTAAATTCATGAGAGCTAATGAGGTCAACAAACAAAATAGCATGGAGGAAGAAGAGAATGGGGCCCAGAGCACAGTGTGGCTAGAACTCTGTTTTAGGATATGTAGTCTGAAAGACACAGCAAAAGGAACGGAAGGAACAGTCAGATAGGGTAAAAGGAGAACCAGGAGAGAACAGTATCACAGAAACCTGGAGAGAAGAGAAGTATCAAAGAGAAGAGGGTCATCAGCAGTATCAAAGGCCACAGACTAGTCAAGAAGGATGAGGATTGGAAAATGTCCATTAGATTTGGTAGTTGGTAACCGGCAGATCATTGGTAATTTTGGAGAGAGCAGTTTCAGCTGAATAATGAGCTTGGAAGCCAAACTGCAGAGAGTTAAGATGAGAGTTAGAGTCCAGGCATGAGGGTTGGTAGGTCGTTGGTGATGGGATAAGGGGGCAGGGTATGACAATGTATAATTGAACTGGTTCACCAAGGGGGCAAGATGGAGAAGGGAGGAGAGTGTAGTCCAGAATTGTCAAGCACTTGGTCCACAGGTAGCAACATTCTTGAGTAAGGTCCAAATCAAATTAAAATGTAAATGGGAAATATTTAGCAACAACAACATTTGTAAACATAATAAAACATAGATAATGTTAATATGTGTTTTTTTATGTCATTATGTGCTCACAGGGATCCTCATGAATGGTTTAGTAGCCTCTGTTTGAATTTGACACCACTGGTGTGGCCATTTCAGGGCAATGACCTGGGAAAGAATTAAAAGGTGGAGGGCATGGAGGTTGTGGAGAAGACAGAGAACAGAGTTAGGGTTGCAAAGTAGAGGGAGATGTGTAATGGCGACAGATTTTATTCAGAAAAGGGAATTTCAGAGTTCATGAGGATCGAAATGGAACATTTACAGGTGATTGTAAGGTCAAGACATTCTATTTTGGATATATTGAGTTTGAAGTGCCTATGGCACATCCATTCAGAGCTGACTGGCAGGCAGTTGGAGATGGGAGATTAGAGCCAGGTGGTATAAAGACTGGATATATAGATTTTGGAGTCATCTACATAGAGATAATTGTGGAATTCATGGGAGCTGATGATACTCTTTAAGAGAGAGAGTAGAGGCAGAAGACGAGATAGGCTCAGGACCCAGTCCTAGGGTATACCCATGAATGGCGGAAGGACTTGGATAATGATCTTGCAAAGGTGACCTTCAGGGATTGGTTAGAGAAAGAGAATCATTACACAGCAATTTCATAAAAAACCAGAGAGAAGAGTCTAAAAGAGATACTATAAAGATTTGTCATTTATATCTTTCTAACAATCCTGAACATAGCCATTCAAAAAACTTATTTTTCAGTTGAATTTACTCATTTTTCTTTTGCGATATCTCTTTGCCATTGATCCTTCCAAAACATTGACTTAGCCTTTTGAATTGAGCTGCTGATTATTTGCACATAAATGAGACCTGTTTATTCAAAAAACTAGTGCAGATCCATCTGGCATTTACACATCTGAAAGCAGTGTTTCATACATGCAGTCATACATGGCTTCTTTTAATACCAGTAGTTTTGAAATCATATCCTTTTATTCATGATAACCTATAACCCATTTAGAAGTAGAGGAAGTTTCTAATTTTTTTCAACAGTTGGGGGCATGGACACAACATTATTCCGCATATAAATCTCTTGTGCTCTGTTTTTTAATCTAAGTAAATATAGATAGGTATCTATATATGTATATGTGTATGTATAAATTTGTACATACTTTACATGTAAAATTTATTTCTAACTGCTATGGGCTGCCAACCAAACCCATCACCTGGTGGTTGCCTTCACCTGGTCACAGTACTCGAGCTTTTTATTCATGCATACAAACATTTCATTTTCTCCTTGTTCCAGCTTGACAATGTATTTAGCCAGTTGTGGCATACAGGATTGGGAAAGAAAGAGACTAAAAGGAAAGTTCTGTATAAAGATTTCTTACATGCAAAATTATTTGTCCTTTATCATTAAGCAGATTATGCACATCTTTTCTTAACCTTAATCATTGCTATCTTGTTCAGCATATAAGGACTTAAAAAAGAGATCATGGAGTGGGCAAGTATCAGAGAAATAAGATATATCTAAACTCACCCCCCCCTCACTTTTCCCAAATTATCTGTTAGTTCCCAAATTGTTTTATTATTGCATTTATATTTTATTATATCTTCATTAATGTTCCTCTTTACTAACAGAACAATTGAATTGACTTTGTATATAACTGAAGTCATGTTAGAAAACAGATACCCTTTTTACCTCAATAAAACAAAACTTAAGGTAGCTTTCGAGAAACTCTTGAGTCTCCTTAATCTTTAAATATGAGGTATTTGCATTTAGTGGGGAAATGAGTTTATTATTCCCTTTCAAAATAAATCTTATTTAATTCCTTTCCCAATACAGAAGCCTTAATTGAACAACAAATATTTATTGAGTACCTGCTATGCCTAAGACTTGATGTGTTGGCTATAAGGAAGTGTGAAATGAACTTTCTTCCCTCAAGGAGTCTTAGTAAAATTTCCATACACGTTAAAAGATTGCTAATAATACAATGTATTATTTGATAATTCATTATAACTGCCTATTTTTTCCTTATAGGGTTATCCTTGTAATTTTGTAACACCATTTAGATAATTTTAAAGCTTTTGTAAATTTTGAAACATTTCATTATACCACATAGAGAAGTAGGAACAAAGGACGTCATAGTTTTAATTTAAATAAACTTTTGGTCTTAATGATTAATTATGAGATAGTGAGAATATTGATGAGAAAAGCAATTTATGTTAAGAGAAATAGTCAAAATAAGATTTTTTTTAGTGCTTTGTAAGACTAAAATGTCAAACATTCACGAATAACAAATGTTATTGAAATCTACATCTGTAACTATTTGTTCTTAAAAACAATGGAATACAATCAACTGGGACTGAATGTCTTAAGCTGTTACAATGATACCATTATGTGCAGGTTGAGATACTAGAATGTAAAGACATGGTTTTTTTTGGAGCTTTATAAAGAAAGCAGGCTAAAAGCGAGAAAATCCACATCCAAAAGAATCTCATTCCCTGAAATAACCTAAACATTAAAACAAAGCAAAACAAATGTGTTCCACACCAACAGATGATAGTATAGTGTCGTGTTGCTTGTCTTATGTTACCTTAGCTAAGAGTAAACGTACACCTTATAGGGTAAACAAGAAATGGTGTGTTTATATTTTTGTGAGTTATATTGTTAAAATTGTGTTACTGGAGAGTTTTCTTCATTGTCAGCACAAATCCTTGTTTATTAAAGATTTAGCTTGAAGGAAATTTTAATTAATTACAGGTTCAGTAAATCCTGACTGGGAAGCTGCTGTGCTGTGTTTACAGTGAATGGCCTTCATGTGCCGATGTTTCACTCCTGTTCTCTCTGCTACCTGACAATGTGATTTATGGCTGTTGTTTTCTACCAGTCCACTGTTTGCCCTCTAGGAGGGATTGGTCTCCTGAGCCTCCATAATAACAGCAGCGCTTTCACAAGACATCTTTTAATGACAGCAGCACTGCATTCAGTAAGTCAGGCTAATTGCAGACATACCCTATTAATTGCAAAAACTAGGAGAGGTTACATATTTTACAAGCTTTTAATTTGAAATCGCCCGAGATGATTTGTCTTAAGTGTTTGGATAGAGTTGTCTATGGCAATATACTGTTGTTGAAACTCTAGTTCCATACTGTTGGAGAATTCTGGTATTGAATCAGGTGAAGCTTGATGTGTTTCTACTCCATAATGTGGTTAATGCCCTTAGAGATTGTATTTTAACTGAGAGAATGTTTATGTTGCTTTTTAGGAGGGGCAAGAGAGGGAGGGAAAGGAAATGTCATTTTAGTTTTTCTGATTTGTTGAATTTCTTTGTGATCATAAGGGGAAAGTATGTATTTCTCAAAAGCCAACACTGAGGAATTTATTTTAAAGTTGTCATTTAGACATGGATAAGAAAATGGTTATGAACCTTTTGATAGGCAACATCATTTCCTGGTATCGCCTATATGTGTATACCTGAATTCTGTTTACTCTGCCATTTTTTGAGGCATGAAAACAGTTTAAAAAATGGTCATCTTCTTGTGGCTCTATATATACATAGATTTGTATTTTGTCAGTTTGGAAATGTATGGAAGTCCTCTGTTTCTCTTATTTTTCATCTACCCAACTGTCCAAACTTGTCATAATGACTTCTGAAAACCATTGTCACTCTCCAAGTACCTTGGTAGGAATGGGAACCTAAAGAACATGAAAGTCTGGATTGAGGAGTTAGAGTTGGTGAGCAGCCTGCAGCATTTCTTTGCCTTCTCGTAATTTAAGGCTTTTCTGGCCTCTGTTGTGGGTTCTGTAGTGAAGGGGAAATGACGATAACTGGGAATAACAGTGTGGGAATTTAAAAAAAAGGAAGACGTGAAGTTAAATTTCATATTTTGTCCACTTAGTATCAGACAAGTCAAGTTACTCTCCCATGACTTTATTTTACGATTTTAAATCAGTCTTAGAACTTAATTGCATAACTTTTCTCATCTGTATACTGAAAGTAACAATTGTTATTGAGAGGTGTCACTAATACAGCTAGATACCTAAAAAATAAGTCTGAAAAACTGGTGGCTGGTAAAGGAATGGAGAGAGAGACTTGAAGGAAGGAGACCAATTAGAAAGCTGTGTGATAGTCTGATTGAGAGGTAATGAAGGCCTGAACTAGGGTAGAGGCTGTGGGTGTGGAGAGAAGAGGAGGTTTAAAGAAGAAGTTATGAAGGTAGAAAGGGCAAGATTTAATTCTGTCTCCATAGTATCTCTTGCATTCCTTCCCTTTCTTTCCCCTCATGTATCTGTCATTCCACTGCCACTCAATGATTTTTATGCCTCAATGATTTTCTAAAAGCACGGGCCTCACACGCTATGTCACTTCTGTACTTAGTAAACTCCAGGGGTTCCATGTTACTTTTGGATCTAATACCAATTTCTTTTTGGCACTTAAGGCTTATCATAGGAACATAGAAAGACTTAACAGGGACTGATGAAGAGCAAAATAGATACAGCCAGAAAAACAAATATACACAATGACTCTGGAAGTTTAATTGGAACAAATAACCATAAAACAATCAAAAGTTGTTAGAACATAGTAATCTAGTGTTTGATAAACCCAAAGATCCAAGCTTTAGGGGCAGGAATTCATTCTTCAACAAAAACTGCTGAGAAAACTGGAAGGCAGTCTGGCCGAAACTAGGCACATCTCAACCATACCAACATCTTATGCTGTATGCCATGATATATTCAAAATGGGTATGTGATTTAAGGGTGATATCTTAAAATATTTTGGGGAGCATGGAATAAATTATCTGTTAGATCTATGGATAAGGGAAAATTTTATGACAAATGAGATAAAGAGGATCATGGGAAGTAAAATGGATAATTTTGATTATGTGAAATTAAAAAGATTTTTGCACAAATAAAACCATTGCAGTCAAAATTGAAAGGAAACAGGTTCCTTTGATAAAGGCCTTACTTCTCAAAGAAATAGGGATCTGAGCCAAATTTATAGAAATAATAGCCTTTCTCTAATTGACAAGTGGTCAGAGGATATGAACAGTTTTCAGAAGAAGAAATCAAAGGTATTAATAGTTAAATGAAAAAATGCTTTAAATCACTAATAATTAGAGAAGTGCAAATTAAAACAACTCTGAGGTACCATCTCACATCTATTAGAATGGCTAGCATGACAGAAAAGGAAAATGACAATGCTGGAGGAGATGTGGGAATATGGGGCACTGATGTGCCATCGGTAGTGTTGTGAACTGGTCCAACCATTCTGGAAAATAATTTGGAGCTAAGCTCAAGGGGCTTTCAAACTATACATTCCCTTTGACCCAATAATACCACTTCTAGGTCTGTATCCCATTGAAATCAAAGGAAAAGGAGGGAAAGGACCTACTTGTATGTTTAAAAATATTTATAGCAGCTCTTTGTGGTGGCAAAGAATTGAAAGATGTTTATTAGTTGAGGAATGGCTAAACAAATTGTGGTATGATTGTGATGGAATACTACGGTACTGTGTTGTAAAAAATGATGAAGGAGATGATTTCAGAAAAACCTGAGAAGACTAAAACATTGATGCAAAGTGAAGTGAGTGGAACCAGGAGATTGTTGTAAACAGTAATAGCAATTTTGTGAATATGATGTACTGTGAATGAAAGACTAAGCTACTCTGATCAGTATAGTCAGTGATCCAAGACAGTTCTAAAGGACTCCTGATGAAAAATGCTACCTGCCTCTAGAGAGAAAACTGATGAACTCTGAGTGCATATTAAAGCATATTTATTTCACTTTATTTTTCTTGATTTTTTTATTGGGGGGAGGTAGTGGTGATACAACGTGACTAATATGGAAATAAGTTTTGCATGACTTCACATATTTTAAGGGTATCATATTGTTTTCCTTTTCATTGGGTGGGGGAGGGGTCGGAGGGAGGGAGAGAATTTTGAATTCAAAATTTAAAAAAGAATGTTAAAGGAAACGACAAAAAAAGTACATGAATATTAGAAAATTACAAAGAAAAAGCATGAAATCAAAGAAGAGATCTTAGAAGACACCTATTCCTTTTCAAGAAAAGGAAGGCCATGGAAACATAACATGGCATATCTTTTCAGATTTTTTTCAATGTCTGGATTTGGTTTCCTGATTTTTTTTTCCTCCTCATTTTCCTCTCAATTTTTTTCTTTAAAAAACATTTTATATAGGATCATCTTTGGGAAGGGGAGGAAGAGGATAGAGAAGGAAATTTACGTGTTATAAAAACAAAGTATTAATAGAATTTTTTTTTTCTTAAAGCTCTTCATGACTCAGCTCCTTCTTGGCCCCTCTCCAATGTCCTTACATTTTCATCTCCTACAAGATCTCTGCATTGGAGCTTTACTGGACTACTTCTCATTCCTTTACCTTATACTTCTGACTCTTTTCCTTTGCCCTGACTTTTTCTTTTCTCCTTCACCTCTTACTTTCTCTGGTCTGTTTCTGACCCACAAGAGGCCCTTCACAGTTGTCTCTTCCCCCTCCCAGAACTTCTGTCATCTGCCCTCCCCCTGGGTTACATCTCTTTTGTGTATACTTGTGTGTGTATGTGTTGTCTTTGGTAAAATGTAGGTTCCTCGAGGACAGGGGCTGTTGAATTTTTGTCTTTATATTCCTGGCAAATAGCAGGCACTTAATAAATTCTTGTTGATCAATATAAATATCTTTTGTGTTAATATACATCGTTCTTTGCTACAAACAGATGAACTTGACTTTGAACTGTATGTATTTAGGAGGAACATATCCAAATGATCGTTTGTTTGACCAAAATGTAGGGATCAGAACTCTAAATGTATCCTGCACTTGTTCAAGAAAGTATAATTGAAGTGTAAAGTGTTATTGTTGGAGCTCTAGTAATGCTCAAATAACTTGTGCCTTCCACCTTTACCCTCCAAAGTCAGGTGGGAAAATGGGGGTGGAGGTGGAGGAGGACCACGAAATAGAAAAGACAGGGCAAGTTTTAGTTCTTGTCTTGAGCCCAGCTCATTGTTCCTTTCCATTCCCTCCTCCTTCTTTTAGTTTATAATGGTGGTGATTTCCCCAATCTTAGTAGGCTAGGAAGATAGACTATTTTCTTATGTCTAATACTAAAACTTAATTCTGACTCCACTAATTCAAAATTTATCAATTAGAAGTTGACACTAGTTAGTCTGGTTCATATATACCATATATGTATTATTGCAAAGTATTAGAACTGATAAATTTGGTACATCTTGGTAGATCTACTCTGTGTAATATTGACTTGAATTGCACTGAGAGGTTAGATATTATACAGAAACATTAAAATGTCATAGCTCACCTTGTAAAAAGCTGTAGGAAAAGAAAGATAGTGATTATTTTGAGGTAAGAATTACATCCTTTTTTTAATCCAAATACCTTGCACATAATAAAAACTTAATAAATGTTTCTTGAATTTACGTGATTTAATTCAGTTTACCTCTTCTGACTGTTCAAAAAGCTTCTTGAATTCTTTCTGGAAACTTGGTATTATGTTTTATTTATGTGTTAATTACCTTTCACTTGATGTTGTGTTCATAAGTCCAGTGAAGTTAAAAGGAAAGAATATTTCAAAGGGATGAGAACTGCTTTGTCACATGTGATAAGTTTTCTGGTCTTATCTTGAGGTTTTTATGGTTGTATTAATCTCATTTTAATTGTTGGTCTGTGGGGCAGTATTGGTTCTGTATAATAAAGTAAGAGCTGAGTAAATTGTCAGTGCTAATAAATACATAATTAGTATACTATATGCACATTCATGAAGGGTTTTGGGATCCTTTACGATGAAAGATCATTGTGGGATCATTCTTATTAAAATGTGTCTTGCTAATAAATTTATAGGAACATTATATTGCTATTTTAGGTGAAACTCATTCGGGAAATTGCAAGATGTCATGGAATTTTGATCACTTCATATTCCTACATTCGATTGATGCAAGATAATATTAACAATCATGACTGGCATTATGTGATCTTGGATGAGGGACACAAAATCCGAAACCCAAATGCTGCAGTTACACTTGCTTGCAAACAGGTATAGCCCTTTAAAATGATTTAAAATGATAAAATGATTCACATTTGTTGTTCCTTGTTTCAGTTGTGTCCAACTCTTTGTGATCCCATTTGAGTTTTCTTGGTAAAGAAACTGGAGTGGTTTACCATTTCCTTCTCTAACTCATTTTACAGATGAGGAAACTGAGGCAAAGAGGGTGAGGTGACTTGCCCAGATTCACACAGCTAATAAGTGTCTTAGACTGGATTTGAACTGAGGTTTTCCTGTTTCCAGGCCCAGGGATGCTTTATTGTTCATTCAAACAACTCATCAACTTGGGCTGATGTTCTGCCAGAGAACAGAATTCTTGCTGTGTTTTCATATTATACTTCAAACACTTCATGGATTCTATAAATTATACATGTGAATTAGGTACTTCCTGCTCTGGTATAGATCACAGTGTGCCCAAACCTTCTTATCTTTTGTGATTCCTAGCCATAAATTCATGGAGCATATACCCAGGCTCCAGAGACTTTTCTCTGGTTTTGATGTTTTGTGCAGCCAGTGAAACTCTCAGGTGATCTCTTATTGTTCACATTTGCTATAGTTACCTTGATATATCTATATCTATATATGTCACTTCTTTTGTAAGTCATCATTGGTGGTAAGTTGGAGCCTACTTAGAACTCACTAAAGATTTTTCCATGTGTCTTTACATAGTGGTTAGAGCATTCTGGATATGTTTAAACTTTTTTTTATTATCAAATTATCACAATTTTTGCTCTTCATTTGTAGAATGAACAGATATCACCTTCATTCAGCTCAAATTATAGCCAAATTTAGCCAAAAAATGAGAGCCTTATCCTTTTTATTTTCTGACCTTTGTATTAATTTGGAAATATTTAATTACAGTAACAGAGTTTTCATATCGAGAAAGACCCAAGTTGCTATTTAGTAGCACAGATTGAATGTGTGGGAAATTCTTTGGGAAATGATATAGGTGTATATTAAAACAGAACTTTAGGAAAATTAAATTGTATTATCTTTAATGCAACTGTTTTTGTCTTTTTTTAAAAAAAAAAGTTCCGTACTCCTCATCGGATCATTTTGTCTGGATCCCCTATGCAAAATAACCTCAGAGAACTATGGTCTCTCTTTGATTTTGTCTTCCCGGGAAAACTGGGAACATTGCCAGTGTTCATGGAACAATTTTCTGTTCCAATTACCATGGGAGGGTATTCAAATGCTTCTCCTGTACAGGTAAGTTGCACAGGTAACAAATATTTGTAGAGTTTATAGCAACTAATTTAAAGAAGATAGTTTCTATTGTTGGCAAGGAGTATATATTCTAATTTGCTTTATTTTGGTACTTAGTTTATAGTCTTAAGATTTTAATATTTAAAATTAGGTTTTGCCACTTTAATCAGAGGAGGGATGAGATAAAAATTTAAGCTTTTGAATTGGCATTAGATAAAATAGTGAAAACGTTTTGGCATAATAGATTTTTAAATTCAAAATGAGTATTTAAAACTTAATTTGAATATTAAGAAAATGAAAAACTCCTAAAATAAATATTTAGAAACAATTAAGGGATGGGGTAAAATAGGGTGGGGAGGGGAGGCAGTAGATTTGTTACTTTGGCAATATAGGAAAGTCTCAGTCCCCTGTATTCCCATCATTGAGATCTATAACTCAGCTGTAAATTAACAGAATCAGTATGTTTCATAGGCAGTGCTTGACCCCAGGCCTTTTTGACTTTAGGCTGTCCCTATCCACTAACACTGTCTCACTACTCAGTGCTGCCTTTCAGCATAGGGAACAACGGATAGGGACTAGAACTAAATTTCATTTGTATTGGGGAACTCCTGAAGAGGAGACTCCCTCTACAAATGCTAATTGGTACCTTCTCTGCTAAGGGAACTGAGAACTTAAGTGTGGCCAGAATGTATCAGAGATGGGACTTGAACTCAGGGCTTCCTGGTTCAGTGTTGCTTCTCTTTACTGTTCTCTCTTGGAGAATACCTACTTCTCCTTAGTAGAAACTAAATTATCTTTAATGCTTTCATCAAATATTAGAGGGGAACAGAAGTGGGAGGAGGATCATACGCCAAAAAAGAGGTAGAATTAAGATTTCTGTATAGAGAACTAGCAAAACTATTTGAATATTTTTTTTAAATGCAGATATTTTCAGGCCTAGTTTTTAAAGCAAGTAGTTCATCTTTGAGAACTTGTTTTATGACCTCTTTATGCATCATCAGAAACTATTTAAAGAAGACACAGAATTGTAGAATTTTAGGTCTAGAAAGGCCCCTAGGAAACATCTTATTCGGTCCCTCATTTGACAAATGAAGGAACTTAGAGTTGTAGAGGCTTAATGATTTGTCAAAGATTATGTGGAATGGACCATAACTGAGTTCATCTGGTTTTCAGTCTAGTGTACTTAACACTACATCACACAAGAAATGCAAATGAAATTATGCTTATTTATGATTTGTACTCTATATCTCTGGAGAAACTTAAAGAGAAGAATTTACAGAAGTCTTCCTTAGCATGACAGTGACATATTATTAATTCCATTAGCTAAGATAAATTGAGCCTTGTTTTTTAGCTTAAAATCCTCATCAACGAATAAAGGATATATATTGAATGAAGAGACATGAAAATACAGATTCCCCATTAGTTTGGAAACTTTGGCATTAGCTATTTTCTCCCCAGTTAAAAAAATAGAACAGGTAGCAAATGAACTGTTCTTGAGATCACTTATAAGTATTTTCTTTTATGTGACTTTTCCATGTTTACTTTGAAGTTTGTTATTATCTTGAATTGTAAAGCCAAGTTTCAGACACTTGAACTCTAGCTGAGGTTCTTCCTGTTCTACTGACTGGTAATTTACTAAACTAGAAAGCCAATTTAGATTTTCAAAAATATATCTATAATTTATTGAATTCCTTGCCTTTAAGTGAATTAAGACTGGGTGGTTTTTTTCTGGGTTATGTGTTTTTTAAGCCATTATCTATATTTAGTACCCGTCTCATGTAGCTGTGATCCATTACAGAACCATATGCTCCCTTTAAGACCAAAATAGCCTTTTGTTTCTTTGATCACAGGGATTTTCTTGAACTTATTTTCATAGTCTTAGGTGGGCGGTCATCTTTGCTTATTGTCTGGTAGCTCCCCTGGCTGCAGCCTGCTACATGTATTAGCTTTTGATCTTCAGTCTTATAGATCAACAATTCTGTTTTAGCTTTTGGTCAATTATAAAATTATGTGCAAAGATTCATTTAAAAGGAATTTTTCCCTGTAGTACTTTCCTTATAACCGTATAAAACTTTGATTTTGGAGTCTTTTTGCAAAATGCAAAAATATGAGCACAAATGATAACCATTATTTCCATGCATTTTTGACTAATTAAATAAATTCCTTCACACATAATTAATTTGCAAACTACCCTAAATTTGAGAAAGCTTGTTGGGGACCATTATGGCATTTTATGATTATATAACTTTTCTGGTATTGTTGACTTAATCATTTCTATTGAAAACAAATTTGGGCGAGTAGTGACAATGTTTACTATGTTATACAGTAATGATTTTTCCCCCATTTTTTCTTTATTAAAGGTTAAAACTGCTTATAAATGTGCATGTGTTTTACGAGATGCCATAAACCCATACCTACTGCGTAGAATGAAGTCAGATGTAAAAATGAGTCTTTCATTGCCAGATAAAAATGAACAGGTTTGTAAAACTGAAATACTGTAGCATTTTACTTTTTTTTAACAAAACATTCCTAAGTCAAATATTCATATTTCACTCAACTCTAATTTGAATATACATTACTAAATAGTTTAGCCTGTGATCACTTTAAATAGCTCATTCACATATCTCAAATATATCTTGTGGAGTTCAGTGTTTTCCAGATGAATCTTTATCTGTACAGAATTGAAAGTGAGCTCTTCTTTTTTGTGAGGAGAGTATTTAAAATTGTGTACTCTTGAAAGATGTTGCTGGGGGAAATTAGCAGTTGATTCTAATTCAGTAAACTCAGTCTTTACCGAAGTAAGCAAGCCAGAGATGAGAGGGGGCAAAGTGACTTCAAGAAAAAGTAAAAGTAAGAGGGTGGAGATAAAGGAACAAGGTACCTGGGGGAAGGTTGACAAGGGAAGTAGAGGCATGTTCCTTGGTGGCGTAAGACTTTTTTCAGAATACACTCAGAGGCTGAGTGATCATATTCTTTTACTTTGAAAGGAGGATTAGAGCTTAAAAATCCCTAACTGAGCAAGAAAGGTGAGGTTGTCCAAGAGATGCTTCCAAATCTAGATGAAAAACCAAAGATGATATATTAGAAAAGATATTTTAAGATCAAATAAGCTTGTAAAAGAGAGCACCTTTCTTTAGAGTCATGGACAGGGTTAGCATGCAAGGATGACGTGAAGAATTTTTAAAAGAAAAATAGCAATATGTATGAGAGATTTTCTTTTTTGAAATTTTAGCTTACAGAAAAGAGTATTATACTAGTTTTGAATATTTTAAAACTAGTTACATAAACTTTTGCTGTGGAGGCTCATTGCCTCTAAGCTTGTCTGACTTCTTCTTTTTTTCTGTAGCCAGAAGAGTAACCTAGCAGCAACAGCCAGCTAGTAGCCCTTGTTGGCCTCTCCTAGACCTCTGTCCCAAAGGGCTTTTATTAACTTTTTCCCTCCTACAAAAATCCCATGTAGGAAGAAGCTTTAGGTCCAATAAACAAGATTTTAGAAAACCACATTAATTATTCTAATTCTAAATCCCCCAAGCTACTCTGCAAGATGAAAACAGTGGAACAGTGAAGACAGGGTCATAGCTGGGCTCTAGGAATTGTGGCTTTTTTCTCACAGAGAATCTTGTAGTGTTTGTATAGTTACAAATGCACTTAAACATGCTTATGAAACTAGCAAGAACAGAGTACTGTGAAAGAGAAAACAGGGATAGAGAATGTCAAGAAAGGCTGCAAATAAAATAATAAATGAGAAAAAAAAAGTCGAGAAGGAAGCAAGATGGGAGATAAAGTGAGGAGGGACAAGGGCACTTAGATGTTCAGAAGAAAAAGGAGAAAGCATAATAGAAGGAGAAATTAAAGTTAAAAGGAAAGGAGAAAAAAGAAATGAAGACCATTGCCCTCAAAGATCTTAGAATCTAACTGGGCAAGTAATACACATGAAATAATTATAAAATAATTGAAGAGCGTATAATTGCTCTGCGGTGGAGAAACATCCTAAAAATGTCTCAAGAAAGGTGAGATTAGTATCGATTGGGATAGTCAGGGAAAACAGTAAAGCTTGAATTGAGACTTTGAAGAAGGTTTAAGATTTCAGAAATCATTTAGATTACATTTACATTAAAAATATTGATCATACTCTTTCCCAGAGTCTTGTGGAGTAAGGGACTTGCAATTTTAAGAGATATCCCAAAAGATTGTTACAAGTTATCTGCCATCAGCTTTGTTTGTCAACTTTTTAAGCATGATATAGCAGTTGCATTATTTGTGTTTTTTCTTTGTAGTCTAAGTGTACAGTCATGGCAGCCTGATTTTTTAAAAACATTGTCAATTTCTGTTATCTAGTTGAATGTAATTTTATAAAACTGATATTAAAATCTTTTAAGTATTAAAATTTAAAGACATTTCTAAGCAGCTAAAAACATGCTTACATTTTGGATATTGTTAATAATTCTTTTAAAAATGTCTTATTTTAAAAATAAACATTTTTGCTTACCTCAATACAATGTCACTCAGATTTTTAAATTGCATTTTACTTTGACAATTTGAAAGTTCTCATTTGTATTTATGGTTTTTTTAGGTCTTATTTTGCCGCTTGACAGATGAGCAACGTAAAGTATATCAAAACTTCATAGATTCCAAAGAAGTCTACAGGATTCTTAATGGAGAAATGCAGGTTAGATGAAGAAATCACAACACTGAAGTTGTGAATGGCCCAAGAGAAAAAGCACTGATTTCTAGTATCTGATGGGAGTCCAAATTGTGCCCCGCATGTAAAAAGAATTTATACATATTTGCTCTAGTCTTGCTATTATTAAGTCATTCTTCTCTCAACAGCAACACAAAATTCAGGACTCAGAGATTAATAGATATTCTCTTCTCAGGAGAGTCCTGTTATAAAAATGATATGAGGTAGAATGGAATTTGGTTTGCTGTAACACCTTTCATACTTCACATAATCCCAAAGCACTTTAAATAGTAATGAGTTTGTAATAATAGTTTGACTGATATAATCATTATAAACTCAGCCAAAGCTAACACAGTGGGACTCGAGTATCAATTTTTATAGAAGGAAAATACTAGCCATTACAGCAGGGATTTTGCCTCATTCTCTTTTCTGAATAAATTCAATGCCAGTTTTAACTTGAAACACCACTGGAAGTAAGTAAAGCAACAGTTAAAACTTTGTACCTTCCCTGTACACATACCATAGTGATTTGGGGTACTTTTACTAGGGTGAATCCTTGATAACTTGGCTTTCTGGAAGAATGTTGCAATCTAAACCATTGTGTCACATTCCAGTGATAAATAAGTATTGCAGCAATTGGTAAAGCAGATGCTTTTTATTAACCAGTCTCAAGGAAAATAGAACTGTGAACCTCTTGTATTAGTACATATAAGGAATACTTTAAAAATTTTTTTTTAAATGACAAGCTCTTGATGATTTTTAGTATTGTCGTTTAACTTCTGTACTTGAGTGTGCCTGGCTATTCAATATGTACACATAGATGTAATTTCTAGCCTTTGCTCAATCTCCTATTATACTTTAGGTCAATCTCCCTATTATACTTTAAAGCTTTAGATAAATTAGTTTCTTTGGGCTTAAGCTTCCCCAAAAAATGAATTGTAATACTTAATTTAACATCAGTAGTTTTCTGGAGCTAGAAGAAATTTGTAATTATTTAATCTGTGTTTTTCCCTTAGCTGCCTAAGAGAAGAACATTTTAAAAGGTCTCCCGATATCACATTCTTGTGGTTAGTAGCCCTGAAGACAAAAGGTTTGTCTTTGTGGGGCACTTTTTTATTGCCAGTCCTCTTGTTTGGTTCTCAGTAGAGACAGAATCATTGTTTAGTTACCCCGTAGTCAGTCACCTACCATTGATTAATATGTGCCAACTACTGGTTGTATCTTATTGCTTAAGATAAAAAGAAAGACAAAAAAATAGAAAGTCCCTCGCTCCAAGAGCTCTGTCTCATGGGGGAGACAGCATGGAAACAATGATGTACAAATGAGAGAGAGTCAAGGTAAATTAGAGATAACCTTATAGAGAAGGCAATAAGATTAAGGAAGACTGGGAAAGGCCTTTTGCAACAGCAGGAACTGCAGCTGAGAATTCAAGGAAGCCAGAAGGCAGAGAGGAGAAGCTCAGAAGATGGGGTGGGAGGCAGAAAGGGGAATGGAGACGACAATTTCCTGCCCTCAGTACCCCAAGTCTGTATTTCTTAAGTTTAAAACTTTCATCTCTTCTCATAGTTCCTATCATAGTTTCTGTTTAGTATGCCATTTATTATAATAGAGAGATGTTGAAGTAATTTACATATTCATTTCTTTTCTGAAATGTCTTCCATATTTTCCATGTCTTCCAAACTGTGTGTTCTCATATTGAATCCTAGTATTCTGAAGAAATATAAACTGGTATATTGGGGAAATTCTTTAGAAATTACTGACATATTAATGTTTCAGCCATTTATTAGTTAAGTTTCATCATCAGAGGAATATAATCATTGGAATTCAAGCTTAGGGTATTCTACTAGATAGTGTTTGATGATGTGATGAAGAACTTGATATCCTTTTATTTTGGTTATATTAATTTAGGGAGTGTATGGTCTCAATTAACATAGTTGATAAGTCTTTTAAATTTAGGAATATCTGTAAAGTAAATTGAGACTATATAGGCTATTCCTTCACAGTTTCAGTTACAAATATTAGTAGACTTTTTGAGACAGAGTAGAGATGGTTCATGTTTAGCAGTTCTCTGTGTTCTTATGCTGGCACTGGAGATGGAATTAATGATTTTTGAAGCTCAAGTATAATAACTACAAGTTTTAAGTCCTTTCTGTGCTAATTAGTGTTGCCTTTTGAGATTTTAGCCATTCCTTGTATTATTCTCAGGTTAATAAATTTTACATGCAATTATTTTTGCATTGCAGTAAAAGCCAATATGTTGAGGGGAATCAGAACATGTAAGTCTAGTTCCTATATTAAGTTAAGAGAAATTTTGGTTAATTATAGTGATAGATATCCATAGTTAGAGATATCTGACAAATCATCTGACAGTTTTGGTTTATCTTTTTAGCTGGCATTATAATCAGTGCATATTCAAAGGATGGATTGTGCCAATTTTGCAACATATTAGATTCTTTTAACACCTATTTTTTTTCCTGAGGAAAAGAAAAATTCATTATCAGACACTGAAAGTTATTTTTAAACATTGAGTCCTGCAATAGTTCCTACCTATTTTTGGGATCATAGATTTATAATTGGAAGGTACTTCAAAGGTTTTATATTCCAACCCCTTCATTTTAGAGAGGAAATGAGTCCAGAGAGGGAAAACTGACTTGACCCAAAGTTACCTAAGAGGCAGAAGTAGGATGGAATTAGGCCCTCTAACGCCAAATCTAGCCTTCCTTCCACTCTTGCTGTGTTGCCTTTTTAATCTTTTTTAAAAATTTTTTTCCTCTTTTTTTATTTTTCAAATGCTTTATTAACTTATGATTTATGTCATTCATTTCTACCAGATTTTGAGTTACAAATTTTATCCCCGTTTTTCCCCTACCCACCGCCCCAAAATAGCAGTCCCACAGGATATCCCCTCCTCCAATCTGCTCTCTCCCATATTTTCTCCCATACCCCTTTCTACTTTTCCAGTGGATCTCTATGCTCCAGTGCCTGTATATTTTATTTCCCAATTACATGTAAAATAGTATTAATAATAGTATATATATATGTATATATATATATATATATATTTGAATATTTGATTTTAAAACTTTGAATTCCAGATTCATTTCCTTCCTCCCTTTTCACCCACCCTTACTGGGAAGATAAGCCACATATGTGGCTAATGCAAAACAATAACATAGTAGATATATTGTAAAAGACTGACTATATTTCCCTCCCTCCTATCCCACCTCCCACTTGTTCTATTTTCTGCTTTGATCCTCTTCAAAAGTGGGTGCTTCCAACTTGCCTCCCCCTGAGCCTGCCTTCCCTTCCATTATCCCCCCTTTCATCCCCTTTTCCCCCTACTCTCCTGGAGGGTGAGATACCCTATTTAGTGTGTATTTCATTCCCTCCTCAAAGCAAATTAAATGAGAATAAGGTTGACCCATTCCCTTTTGCCTTCCTATTCTTCCCCTCCATTGTAACCATTTTCCGTTGCCTCTTCTATATGAGATAGTTTACCCCATTCTGTCTCTCCCCATCTCCTCTCATTGTATTCCTCTCTCACCTCTTAATTTCACCTTGTAAATATCATCCCTTCCTGTTAAATTGGTCCTGTGCCCTCTATCTATGTATACCTGCAAACATATATACACACATTCACATATGTATTCATATGCCCATATACCCTCATATATAGACATATTTCAATTCCCTTCAACTACTGAGAAAAGTTTCGTAAGTTATAATTATTGTTTTTCCATGTAGGAATGTTAATAGTTCAACTTTGATGCGTTCCTTATTATTTCTTTTCCCTGTTTACCTTCTCATGTTTCTCTTCTTGTATCTGAATGTCAAATTTTCTATTCAACTCTGGTTTTTTCAGCAAGAATGCTTGAAAGTCCTCTATTCCACTGAATGACCATATTTGCTCCTGAAACATGATACTCAGTTTTGCTGGGTAGGTGACTCTTGGTTTTAATCCCAGCTCCTTTGCCCTCTGGAATATCATATTCCAAGCCCTTCAATCCCTCAGTGTAGAAGTTGCCAGATCCTGGGTTATCCTGATTGTGTTTCCACAATATTCAAATTGTTTCTTCCTCGCTGTTTGTAACATTCTCTCCTTGATCTGGGAATTCCAGAACCTGGCTATAATATTCCTAGGAGTTTTCTTTTTGGGATCTTTTTCAGGAGGTGATTGGTGGATTCTTTCAACCTCTGTTTTGCCCTCTGGTTCTAAAACATCAGGGCAGTTTTCTTTGAGAACTTCCTGGAGGATGATTTCTAGGTTCTTTCTTTGATCATGGCTTTCAGATAGTCCAGTAATTTTTTAATTATCTCTCCTGGATCTATTTTCCAGGTCAGTGGTTTTTCCCATGAGATATTTCACATTGCCTTCTATTCTTTCATTTGTTTGGCTCTGTTTAACAGCATCTTGATTTCTCATAAAGTCATTAGCTTCCATTTGCTCCAGTCTAATTCTTAAGCAATGATTCTCCTCATTGAGCTTTTGAGATTCTTTTTCCATCTGGCAAATTTGGCTTTTTAAGGCATTTTTCTCCTCATTGCCTTTTTGAACCTCTTTTGCCATTTGAGTTAGTCTATTTTTTAAGGTGTTATTTTCCTCAGTCAAGCTGTTGACTCTCATTTCATAATTTTCTTGCATTGTTCTCATTTCTCTTCCCAATTTTTCCTCCACTTCTCTTATCTGCTTTTTAAGGTCTTCTGTGGCCTGTAACCAGCTCATATTTTCCTTTGAAGCTTTTGGTGCAGGAGTTCTGACTTCACTGTCTTCCTCCTGTTCCATGCTTTGCCCCTTTTTTGTCCCCAAAGTAAGAGTCTAGTGTTGGAATCTTCTGTCTGCTTTGTTTCCTTTGCCTGGTCATGTCGCCCCTTAGTCTCTTGACCCCTGGGCTTTTTGCCACAGTAGGACTCGGCCACCAGACAGGGGAGCTTTTGTCCCAAATGCTGGGGTTTTCTCAGCTGCTGGAGGTATTAGATGGGTGCCTTCTCTGAGGTCTCCACATGCTCTGGTAAGCTGGACACACACCCCAGGACCTCCACCCTAAACTGCAAGATCTGTGAGACTCCAGATCCAAGAAGATTAAAGCAAGAGCGATTACCCCTCAGACTGGTGCTTGGTCCCCCTACAGTCTGTAGCCCAGTAGCTGAAGCTGCCACTTGGCGCTGGCTGTTTGTGCCGGCTCTCAGCGGCTTCTCGCCCCGGGGGCAAAAGCCATGCACTCCCATTTACTGGGTCCCAGAGTCCAGACTGCACTGACCTCTCACTTTGTCCTTCGCATCTATGTGTTGATAAGTCTGGAAATGGCCACAGCTGCTGCTGTTCTGGAGTCACTCTGGCTGGTGGCTGGTCAGGTCCCCCCGGGGCTAAAGCCTCAGCATGGGGCTGGGTTCGGCTCCCAGAGCACTGCACTGGCCTATTCCTGCTGTCCTGCTGTGCTGTCCTCAGTGGGAGGTTAGCTTCTCTGTGTCATTTTGTGGGTTCTGCAGCTCCTGACTTTTTTTTTTAAGCAATCAGGGTTAAGTAACTTGCTCAAGGTTACACGGCCAGTTATTTCTGGGTGTGGTGCTAAGTATCTGAGCCCGGATTTGATCCCCAGGTCATCCCGACACTGGAGCTGGTGCTCTTACTCGCTGTGCTACCTGGCTGCCCCAGCTCCTGACTTTTTAATCTTGAAGAAGTCCTGGATGGTAGTAGCAAAATTTGACATTCCTTCCAATCTGACTTACTTCCTACAATTGGTAGGGTACTAACCAAAAATGGATCTTGAGGTCTTCTTGTCTCAGGGTAAAGAAAGTTCCACAAAGTGATTATTTTCTTTCCCTTCTCAGTACATCTTTAGGTAATGTCTGCTGTATTCAATAAAGATTATGAAAATAAGGGCACAAAACTTAATGCATTTCTTTAATTATAAAGAATGTCGTGGGGGGGGTGGAGAATTACATTTTTGGTTATAGTTCCCCACATAGGTTAAGTACCATAAATTAATCAAGGTCCTTAATTTCAGATTCAGAAATGTGAGTAGGATTCTCAACTCTTCCCTTCTATCTCTCCATTTCAGTCTTTATGTAAATATAACTCTTCACCTGTTGAAATCCTACACAGTTCCTCAATTAAGGTTTTCTTGATGCCCCTAGAAATGAATATGATCCTTCTTAAATTGCTGCTATTATTTCACCTAGACCTTTCCCTTGCATTCTTATTTCCCTGGCCCTTGTATGACAGTTTTTCATGCATGTCTTCCTCACCTTCTCCCTTTTCCCCATTAGATTGTAAGGTACTTGAGGGTGGTTTCTGGGTGTTATACAACTTTGTATCTCCAGTTACAAAGGGGATTATTAAGTAATCCATTATAGACATTGTGGATGGTGTAAGCAAATTCATGGAAGTGAAAAAAGAATAGAAACAGAGGATAAAGAGAAGTCCATTTGGTTAGAACATAGAGGATGGTAAGGGGAGGAATGTGAGACAAGACTGGAGCCAGATAATTAGGGCCTTGAATTCCAGGATCAACAAATTTAGCATTAATAAGTGTTATAGGCAGAGCTTGCTTTCTTCTACACTGTGTTTAAGGAACAAACTTTCACGTTGCAAATGATTTTTCCCCTGCAAGGTGTCAGTAATATAACTAACAGCACATTATAAAATTAGAGATACAGTTTTTAAAAACGTCTTTTACTCTTAAGCTATAAAATTGTTCTTTCATACTTATGTAATGGGTCATAAGAGGTCTTGATTTAGAAAGGAATCTCAGAAGTTATCCAACCCATCCTACTTCCTATCTTATTATTATTATTATTTGCTTTTTGGAGGGCAGTTGGGGTTAAGTGATTTGCCCAAGGTCACATGCTATTTTTTGTGTTAAGTGTCTGAGGCTGGATCCGAACCCAGGTCCTCCTGACTCCAGGGCTGTTGCTATTAGTTCCTACCTTATATAGGAGAAAACTGAAACTGAGAGAGAGACAGGAATTTGCCCAGGCTCACACAGGCTGTGAGTGGGCAGTGTGTTGTTTTTATAAGAAGCCTTAATGTACTTTAAATTGTATGTGTATGCTATGTGTTTGTGAATAGCACATAAAGAATATAGTTTTTCTGTGCCGTAAGTTTGACTTAAAATGAATGTTAGCTATGTACTAAACATAAAGGATAGAATTTTAGTGTCAGAAAAGACCTAGCTATTATCTAGTCCAGCTCCCTTACCTTATAGATGAAGTGACTTTCCCAGTCACCCAGTGAACCGGGGGCAGAGTTGGAACCTGAGCCTAGGTCTCCTGATCCCTAGACCATTGTTATTTCTGCTATACCATATTGCTTTGCCTACAATTTTATTTTGGTGGGAGGAGTGATTTCCATGGCCCAAATCTCTTAAATATATCTGAGGAATTCTGAACCTAATGCTTTTTTCTCCTTGATAAATTTCCCTTGTAAGCAAAAGTAGTCAAAACCATTCCATTGTCTTTTACTGCTGCCCTTTTAGAAAACAGGATGCAGTTTCCCTCATTTGCCACTAGATAGCATGCTCAAGCATCAGTAAACTACAAAATAAATTAATAAAGGCATTGCAGAAATGAAATGGGGCTCTAAATTAAGTAACATCAAATGAAATTTGGCAAAATTTGTAGTGAAAGGTAGGGATTGTCTGTATAGAAAAAGAATTAAGACTTGAGAAGAATGACTTTTGATGCTGAGAAATAATAGTGTTTAATTTTAATTTCCTGCATATTAACATCTATCTGCTCTTGCTTCTTGTATTAATACCAGTATGAGGAAATATATTATTTTGAGAATTTTATTTCTTTTTTAGGTTTTTTCAGGACTTGTAGCATTACGAAAAATATGCAACCACCCTGATCTCTTCTCTGGAGGTCCCAAGATTATAAAAGGTATTCCAGATGATGAATTAGAGGAGGCTGACCAGTTTGGCTACTGGAAACGCTCTGGAAAAATGATAGTGGTTGAATCTTTGCTAAAGATATGGCACAAGCAGGGTCATCGAGTGTTATTGTTTTCTCAGTCAAGACAGGTAAGCATGCAAGCTCCATACCAGAAGTTCATGATTCCTAAAGATTAAGTTCTGTGAATACAACTTCAGAAAGGGAGGGGATAATCCAAACAAAATAAATGGCAGTTTTCTTCATTGAAATTAGGTAGAATAAATAATTAGTGAAAGAATGCCTTTGCTTTATATATCTGGGGCGTAACAACTACCTCCCTTCTTTGTAAAGGTAGAGGATTTATGGGTGTGGAACACTTTTTATTCTCTGTTATAAGGACTGGCTTACTGAGTAATGGAGGGGGAAGAGTATATTTGGAAGTGAAAGTGAGATAAGAACTAAAAATATCAATAAAACATTTTTTGAAAGAAATAGTGCAATAAGTCTCTCTCAACAGAGCGAAAGTTGTATTTGTCTACCTTGATGCTTCTGAATGGGAGAGATGAGATGTTTATAGAGATATGTAAGCGTTTATTATGTATCATTTCATTAAAACTCTTACAGATGCTACATCTTCTTGAAGTATTTCTTAGAGCACGAGAATATTCCTACCTCAAAATGGATGGTACTACTACAATAGCTTCAAGACAGCCACTTATCACAAGATACAATGAGGTGAGATTGTATTAGTCATTAAAATAAAACACAGCTATTACAATACACATTGCCAAGATTCCACATAATATCAATAAGTGTGCAAAAAACATTATTAAACATCTGTGGTTAACTTTAAATTTAAATATTAAATGGTTTATATTTTGTCTACAGGACACTTCCATATTTGTATTTCTTCTTACCACTCGTGTGGGTGGTATAGGAGTTAACTTGACAGGAGCAAACAGAGTTATTATCTATGACCCTGACTGGAACCCCAGCACAGACACACAGGTTTGTTATGTTCCAATTAAAAGTTAACAACTGGGAACTTGGTTTTTTTAATGTTAGTTTTATAGGCAATCTGGCATGAGCTCAGTGCTTGTGCAGATTTCTGTATGTATTTTTGTAATTATGCTTAAATCTATGCATTAGATTGCTTTGGTGTAGAGTACTAGTAATTATGTTTGAGCTTTGAGGTCAGCAATATTTCCTGAAATTTGGAGACTGTATACAATTGATATATCTTACCATTTGGGAAAATATTTTCTATGTGAATCATATAGTCAGATAAATTCGTCATTATTGTAATGTATTTCTGTATATTTGCTGTATTTTAAATAGTGGAATATGCTTGATAAAATTTTGAATTGCTGAACTACTCATGTTTCAGGTTATAATAGAACAGTTTTAGCCTTTTAACTTGCCTGTCTTTATTTGTAGTAATTAGGCCCATTTATTTCTCTCAGATGTTGTTGTTTTAACTTTAGGGTGGGAGAAAGGACACTACTTATTGTCTTTGAATTAAGCCTCAGTTAAGATGAAATACTGCCTTTCTGTAATAGGCTCGAGAGCGTGCTTGGAGAATAGGCCAGAAGAAACAAGTGACTGTTTATAGGCTCCTTACTGCGGGTACCATTGAAGAAAAGATTTATCACAGGTCAGCAGAATCAACAATTATTTTCTTAATAATGTTATGTAACTTGATTTATTATATTTGGAATCAAACCAAAAGTATATCTGCCAAGATTTTGAACCAGGACTTTAAAAAAAGTTAATTGATGTTTTTTGTCACGTTAATTTTTGGATATATACCTCTCCCTGCAAACCTGCCCTTATAACAAAGATTTTAAAAGAGAAAGGAAAAAAAGAGTGGCAAAACTAACCATTATATTACCTGTGACTGCATTTGTGCAATATTCTATACTCATCGTTCTCCACCTCTACAATGAAGGGAAGGAGATTTTTTTTTTCAGTGCCTCTCCAAGCCAGCCTTGGTCATTCATTCCATTTCCATTGCTGTAGTAATTGTATGCATTTTCCTCTTGGTTTTGTTCTCTGTGTGAACAGTGTGTCTCTTGATTTTTTTCCCTCAAATCTTCACATTTATTTCTTATGACCCAGGAATATGCCATTGAATTCACGGAGTCCAATTTGTTTAGTCATTCATTAATTTGTGGGAACTTATTTTGTTTACTACCACAATTAGCAGTACAGTGAATGTTTTGGTATATATAGGAGTCTTCTGTGTCTGGGGTATATGCCTTTTAGTTATCTTCTAGGGTAACAAGCCTGGGTATTTTAGTTCCTTTTTAGTATTTCAGTTGGCTTTTCAAATTGCTTTCCAATGGATATGCCAATTCACAGCTTAGCCAGAATTTAAAAGGGGATGGGGAGCAGGTTGTATTATCCTAATGCTTTCCAATTTTTTGAAACAGTTGTTAGACCTTTAAGGTTTTAGGAAGTTTTTCATGTGTATATTTAAAGGATTAAAATTGAAGGACAGCAAACAGAAGGAAAATGGAAAAGATCTGCAAAAGTTTTCATGACAAATACTTTTTCACTGCCTTTTTTTTTGGAGAGAAAGGCAGGGCAATTGGAGTTAAGTGACTTGCCCAAGGTCACATTGGCTAGTAAGCATTAAGTGTCTGAGGCTGGATTTGAACTCGGGTCTTCCTGACTCCAGGGCCAGTGCTCTATTCACTGCATCATCTAGCTGCCCCTGCCTCACTTATATTTTATCATTGCAGAGTCAGTAATGGCACTAAAGAAAACAAAGATGAGAAAAGCAGCAGAATTCGAATGAGTTGAACATAGAGGAGACTTGTGGTTTGAGGTGACACAGTTGTTAGGATAGTGAAGGATTAGTTCACAAAGTATCCTACAGAGGGGAAGTTGTTACCAAAGGCCTGGAAAGAAACAACCCTCAAATTGTAATAACAAAAAAATTGATGAAAAGAACATTTATAACTACCTCTCTATAAACCTATCTTTCCATGTATGTGAGGTTTTTATGAGAATTATATCTACACATAAATTGAGAGCATCCTCAATAGCAGGTATTCTAGAGAACAAGCAAGTTTTTGTAAGTATGTTCTATAGTACACTGTATCTTTTCAATTGCTATATTGACTGAAGAATGTAGAAAATACACACTCATCATATTTACTATTTGTTTATTATAAAAATAATTTATTCAATGTAACAAAATGCTCCTTTAAAAGATTCACATCCTAGAAAGGGTCTTTCATCCATACATCAAAATTATTTGTGATATTTTTTGAAAATGTGACAACAGAAATAATTTTGTTTGTCCTTCTGATCATAAGTATCAGGTGAAGCATAAATAGGAAGATGTAGGTACACTAAATAGTGAGACAGTGTTTTCCATCAACATGGAGGGAATGGGATTTGAAGTCCAAGTTTAAGAGGAATTATATATGGCTGATGAGTTCTTCCTGGTAGTCCTGATTACATATTACCTTGTACTATTTGCATCAAACTTTGGAACATGGTAGGCACACCTTGGAAGTGTATAACCATTCAAAAGAGTTGAGGCTAACCATCCAAATAGTAAAAATCAAGTGAATGAAAACTATTGTCCATATTATAACAAGCAGTTGGATAGAGAACCCGTTGACTTTGTCCATCATATATATTTATATTTTGACTGGACAAGCCAGAAAGTTGGAAGAAGAACTGCAGTAAAGGTTATTGTTAGGGAAATTGTGATTTGTAAAAAAAAACCAAACTAACAAAAAAAATGGTATAGTCACATAAGATTGAGGGATAAATGATTGGACATCCTGAGATGTAAGGGAAAAGGAAAGGAAATCCCTTAGCATAGTGAGTGGCCCCTGTATGGACAGAGTCAACAGGAACACTAGTCAAAAGGTCTTTGCAGTAGTCCAGACATGAGATATTGATGTGAGGACAGCCTGTGACAGAATGGTAGCCTCAGGCTCAGAGGAGAGAAGGATCGATATTTTGAAGGTGTAATGAACAGAGCTTGGTAAGAGATTAGGTGTGGGGAGAGAGTAAAGAGTCATGGATGGCTTCTAGATTGCAGAGCTAGGTGGCTAGGAGAATGGGGGTGCCCATGATAGTAATAGGAAGAGTAATAAGGGGAAAGATAATGACTTTATTTTTGAACTTGTTGAATCTAAGATGTCTACAAAATATCCAGTTTGACATGAACAGTAGTCAGTAGGAGATGCAAGACTGAAGATTAGGAGAGGGGTTAGGACTGGATGAGTAGATCTAGGAATTATCAGCATGAAAATATTTAAATCTATATAAGATGATGAAATCACCAAGCAGAATGATGGAGAGGGAGAATAGAAGAGGGCTCAGGACAGAGCCTTCGGGAATACCCTTGCTTAACAGGTGCAACTTGGATAAAGATCCACAAAGGAGACTGAGGAAGGGCATTCAAACAGGTAAGAGAAGAACCAGGGGAGAGCAGTGTTGTGAAACCTTAGAGAAAAATGACCAAGGAGAAGAGGGTCATCAGCATTGTCAAAGGCTTCAGATAATCAGTCAATCAGTAAACACTTATTTCACCTTTACTATGTATCAGGCACTGTGCTATGTGCTGGGTATACAGAAGAGGCAAAAAAAAAAAAATAGTTCTTGCACTCCAGGAGTTTACAGTCTAATGGGGGAGATAACATACAAACAAATGTATGCAAAGCAAACTATGTATAGGATAAATAGGAAATAATTAACAGAGGGAAGACACTGGAATTTAAAAGGACTGGGGAAGGTTCTTATAGAAACCAAGGAGTTCAGTAGTTGGGGAAGAGGAGGGAGAGCATTCCAGGCATGGGGCACAGCCAGAGAAAATATGAGGAGCCAAGAGAAGGAGCGTCTTTTTCTGGGCACAACCTTGAGGTTGGTGTCACTTGACTGAAGAGTACATATTGGGGAGTAAAGTGTGAGAAGACTAGAAAGGGGGGGAATAGGTCATGAAGGGCTTTGGATGCCATGCAGAGCACTTTGTATTGTTCTTGGAGGCAGGAGGGGGCCACTGGAGTTTATTGAGGAAGAGAGAGAACTGACTGGATCTGCACTTCAGGAAAATCATTTTGTTGTTATTGTCCTTTGTTTTTGAAGACCAATGTCATCACAATGTTGGAGTCAAAGTCTGGCGTATTGAGCTGTGACTGATCAGACCAATATGAGCTCTGAAGGCTCTATCTCAGATTGGGTACAGATGGTCTCGATTTGCACAGCTTATGTTTCCTTTGTGCTTCTGTGATTCAGCTTTGCTCAGGAAGTGTACAATTCCTTCTTTGATGCAGTCACACCATGCTGGATGGTATTGTCCACTGTTTCTCATATCTCATAGTCAATACTAAAGTTCTTCAGGGATACCTTGATAGTGTCCTTATTCCACTTCTTCTGACCACCATGTGAGCACTTACTATGTGTGAGTTCTTCGTAAAATAGTCTCTTGGATAAGTGTGTTGGCATTTGAACTATGTGGCTAGCACATTGGAGCTGTACTCTCTGCAATAGAGTTTAAGTGCTTTGCAATTCTCTCTAGAGAGGGCTTTTATGAAGAAGAAAAATCACTTTGGTGACTAAATGGAGGGTGCATTGTAGTGGGGAAAGACCTGAGGCAGGCAGACCCACCAGCAACCTATTACCATATAGTCCATACATGAGGTGATGAGGACCTGCAGTAGAGGGCAGTGCCAGCAGAGAAGGGGGCATATTTGAGAGATGTTGCATAGATGTGACATCGATAGGCCTTGGGAATAGCTTGGATAGAAGTCAGGAAGGATGAGGATTGGGAAAAGTCCATAGATTTGGTAATTGGTAACTTTGGCAGATCATTGGTAATTTTGGAGAGAACAGTTTCAGCTGAATAATGAGTTTGGAAGACAAACTGCACAGAGTTAAGATGAGAGGAAAGGAGGTATAGAAATCAGTTGCAGATGATCTTTTCAGGGAGTTTAGCCATAAAAGGGAGGAGAGATTTGGGCCACAAGTGAGGATGGACAGATCAGGTGAGAGCTTTTGGGGAATGGGGGAGGCATAATAAGCATGTTTATTAGAAGCAACCAGTAGACTGGGAGAGATTGAAGATTAATGAGAGAGTAAGAGTAGTAGAGGGACAATCTGCTGGAGAAGATAGAGTGAAATGGGATCGTTTGTGCATGTAGGCAGGGCTTACCTTGACAGAGTCACTGTTCATGTGAGAGAGTGATGGAAGGCATCTGAGTGATGTAGAATGAGGAAGAGGGGATAAAAGGAGGCTCTCAGCAAATGGCCTCCACTTTTTCCATGAACTATGGGACAAGGTTTGCAGCCGAGAAAGTGTGGGGAGGTGATGCCATGGGAAGGACATTAGGAGCGATAGAAAAGTTTGGATAACATGCTGTGGTGAATGGGATATTGAATTGATCAGAGAGGTATAAAGGGATTGCTTTCCTGCAGGGAGGACCCAGTTAAGATTTTGTAACATAAATTTGTCGTAGACCCTACCAACCCTTGTTGTTTTGTGATTATTTTCTCCTGTTTTGTTCAGCAGTATGTGAATAGGAGTGAAGGCAGCAGTTGGTTAGAGTAATCCAAGACTGAGGCATGGCAGGTCATTGGTGATGGGATAAGGGTGCAAGGGGTGATAGTCTAGAATTGAACTGATTCACCAAGGGGTCAAGACGGGGAAGGGAGGAGAGTGCCGGCAGTGTTGGAATGATGGCCTTGGAAAGAATTGAGGGGTAGAGGGTTTGGAGGCCATGGTGAGGACAAAGAACAAGAGTAAGAGTTACAAGGCAAAGGTAGAATGACAACATACTTTGTTCAGATAAGGGAATTTCCGAGTTCATGAATATAAAAGTGGAACCCTCTTGGGTGATAGCAAGATCGAGAATATGACTATTTCTTGTGTAGCTCTGGGGTGGAAGCTTAGGTTGTGGGAAATGAGTAAGCTGAGGAACTGAGAAGTTAGAGTGTTTGAAGTAGTATCAAAATGTATCTTGAAGTCCCTTTAGTGTGAGGGCAAGTGTTGGGGAGGAAACAATGTGAGCCAGGCACTGAACTCATTGAGGAAGGAAGAGAATACTGGAGGGTCAGTAGATAACAGTTACAGAATCTTCATTGGGTGGTATGGCTTGAGTGAAAAGAAGAGAGATCCTGAGTGTTGGATGTAGAGGTACTGAAAGTGCCAGTGGAAGCAAGTGTTAAAACTCTGCCACCTCTGGTGAGTCAGGAAGTACAACTACTACTGAAAAGTGTGGCCAGGGCAGCTGTGTCAGCAGTAGGGGTGAATTTTCCATGAATAAATGGTTTGAGGAAAAAATAAGTTTGTTACCTGTGGAACTGGCATCTCAAAGAATACAGTGGAAGGGATTGGTAGCTTTAAAGTAGGATGTTACAGGGCTTGAATGGAGGGGTGTGGGAATAAGTGGGTAGTGCAGGATAGGGAAAGAAATTTGTATGATGGGGTTCTGAAACACTGGAATGGGGAGCATATGATAGCATGGGAGTTGGTTAATCACTGAGGCATGAGTTCAGTAGAGGTTATCAACATCAATTAGCTGAAAAAGAAGGGATAGGAGAAGCACTCATGCTGGTGTAGGCTTGGGCTAGCAGGTGGAGGGTGTTCTCTCCTTTCCTGGCAGACCAGGTAAGCAATTGGTGGAGAGGGATAGAATGATGAAAGGTGCTGGGTATATGAATACAAAGAATGAAATTATATGTACTCTCAGTGGAGCTCGTATTTGAATGGGGAAGATAACAAATTCATATATAATTATAGACAGGATAAATAAGAAGAAAACAAATGCAATCAAATACAAAATAGTTTGGTTGGATATATAGATCTGTGAGTCAGTATCGTAGAGATAATTAATAACCCATGAGAAATAGTGTAGAAAAAGAGATGAGGCCCCAGGACAGACCCTTGAGGAACACCCACAGTTAGAGGTTGAGATATAGGTAATGAGCCAGTAAAAGAGAAGAGTTAAATAGTATGTCTAGGTATAAATAACTTACCTTCTCTGTCACTGGAGGGAATGCCCTCATCATGGAGATCATAACCTTTGGATGATTTTGGGTCTTTGTGGTTTTTGATTGACTTCATATTTTCTCTCCCTCTTTAAAAGGATAGCCAAAATGAGGCTTTTCTGTCATTTTCACAAATGCATATAAAGTGGAAAATTTTTTATGCCTTCTTAAACTTCACAAGAAGTAGCTCACATGTGAGCTTAAGATTATTTGCATCTGTTGCGCTTACTTTCTATGGAATGAAAGCAAGGAGTCTGGTAGCAAAAAAAAAAAAATGGGAATTGAAGGAGCTGCCCATCAATTAGGGAATGGCTGAACAAGTTATGGTATATAATTATGATGGAATACTGTTGTGCTTTAAGAAATGATGAGGGGGCGTGGTTTCAGAAAACCCTGGGAAGACATATGAACTGATGTAGAGTGAAATGAATAGAACGAGGAGAACATTGTATGCAGAAACAGAAATGTTATAATGATGATCAACTGTGGAAAAATTTTGCTGTTCTGATCAATTCAGTGATCCAAGAGAATTCCAAGGACTCATGATGAAAAATTCTATTCCCTTCCAAATAAAGAACTCATGAACTCTTGAGTGTGGATTGAATCATATTATTTTTCATATTCTTTATTTTTATTGCTTTTTTCCCCAACATGGCTAATACGGATATATGTTTTGCATCATATGAATAATGGGTATCATATTGTTTGTTTTCTCAATGGGTGGGGCAGGGCAGAGGGAAGGAGAGAATTTGGAACTCAGAATTTTAAAAGATGAATGTGTAAATAAAGTATAATTATTTTTTTAAAGAAAGCTGAAAGTCTAAACGTTGAAGTAGTGGTATTTGACAAGGAACACTTGAGGATCCTAGCATATTTTGTCTGAACCTCTTCTAATAAGCATAGCTCTGAAGCTATGTAAAGAAATATTGAGCAATAGACACCCTATTGCCTCAGCTTGTAATTATAATGACTCCTCATGTTTTGAAATTTTCCTTCTTAAAATTAAAAAATTCATTGAATTTGAAAAACCTCTTTCATTGCAGCTGAAATGGTTTTCTATTTAGAATCTAAATAATAAGGAGTAGCAGTTACCTGGTATGTTAATGTAATTGGTGTTATAGTAGAAATTCTTATACTTAATTGACTATAGTGGTTAATAATGTAACTAGGTATAACATTTCTCCCACTGCTTTAGAACTCTTTTGGGTAAAATTATTATAGATTTCTGCAGCTTTTTAAGGATTATGTACTCAGGTATAGCTAGGTATTATTTTATGCCAGTTGTATTTTTTTATTTTAGGCAAATCTTCAAGCAGTTTTTAACAAACAGAATACTGAAAGATCCTAAACAAAGACGGTTTTTCAAGTCCAATGATCTCTATGAGCTGTTTACTCTCAGTAGTCCTGATGAATCTCAAGGCACTGAAACTAGTGCTATTTTTGCAGGTATTGCATGAAAAAATTACACTTAAAAGCAGTATAACCCTCATTCTTGCCATATAATGAGCAATTTTTTTTTTCTTTTTTAAATCCATAAATTAGGAACTGGTTCAGATGTTCAAGCACCTAAACATCATTTGAAAAGAAAATTTCAAAACTCCTCTCCTGTTGTTGACAGGGAAGGTATGCGTCAAACATATGTTTCTCCAGAATGCAGCACATTTTCTGATGCCAACACTTCTGAGGCCATTGCTGGTTCATTTCAGGGGAATAATAATGATAAAGGAACAGGTGTGAATTTAGGAACTTTTAACCAAAGCAGCCTTTCAATGGAGAGTGTTGAAACTCATCTTATAGAAGATAAATGTGCACATACAAATACATTTTCCATGTCAGATGAACCATCAAAGACTGTAATGACTTTAGGGAATGGTGAAAATTTAAACTCTTCGTGTATCACTGAAAACTTCAAGACAGCTGGTGGTGAAGGTTTAGATACAAAGCAACACCTTCCTTGTGAGAAGAGAAGCTCACAGGCCAAACCAGATCACAGCCTTGAGAGTGAACAGACTGAGAACCGCTTCTGTAAACACAAGTCAAAAACAAAGCATCATCTTGTGGAGGGAAAGGAGACTCGAAAGCACAAAGAGCAGAAGCCGAACTCTAATGCATCCAAACATTCCAAAGATGCCAAGTTTGAAGGAATACGCATCTCACACCTGGTTAAACAAAAACAGTACCGGAAGCATGATGATGAAAAAGAGGAAAATGAACAAAAAAATGACGATTATGTTTTGGAAAAGCTTCTCAAAAGATCAGGTGATCTTTTTCATTGGGTTTTCTATAGGGGTGCCAGAATCAGAAAATGGAAGCAATTTCTTTATTATGTAGACTTGTGGCAGAAAGTACTGTGTAGACCCTAGCCCCAGAATATTCCCCCTTCTATACTTTAGTTCTCTTTGTCTTTGAATATAGTTGCAATCTTCAAATTAAAAAAATAAAAAGAAAACACTACCTTTAATCCTTTCTAAAGACTTGGAAGAAATGGAAGTTTTTGAAAAATTAGATTTTGCTTCAAAGCAGTAAATGGAATGTTTACAGAGATAACCAGTTCTTTGAATGGGTATGACACTGTATGAAAAACAGTAGCAAGTTTATTTGCATGTTATACTTAATCTCAGAAATTAATTTTAAATGACTCAGCTTTTAATGTTTTTTAAAAAATTTTCACCCTACCAATGATTAAGATTTAGTTTAAGTTTTATTTTTATTCTTATTATTATCATTCTTTTCTTTTTCACTTATTTGCCAACTTTGGGTACCCAGAACATAGAACAGCTAAAATTTAAGTAAAATGGCCATTGACCAGTCCTTGGGCCTTTACTCATAACCTGTTTACTGTAACTTGAAACATAGTTTTGTAACAAGGTATAAAACAGATTAGAAATAGAAAACTAGGAAGAGGATTTGAGATAAAAGAGAATTGTGTCATGCTGGTAAGATCTAGAAGTGGTAGTGGATTTGCTGATTTTAAAGAGGAAAAGGAAAAACTGAAAAATCTAACTAAAAACCTTAAATATGATAGTAAAAACAAGACTACATATTCTTCAGTAGCCTCAGGCTACATCAGTGTTTTACAACTTAGTAAAATAATTTGTATTCATGGTGATGAGTAAAGCATTAGGAGAGTTACTGGAATCATCAAATCTGTATTCCTTGTATTCATTTTTCTCTCTACAGAAAATTTTTCTACCTTTTAATCTACATGCTACAATATAGGAACAGAAATATTTTCAAGGTTGCAAGCATCTTGGGGAAAAAATCATAATAAATTGATTACAGCAGGTCAGGGACTGTTAGGAACCTAATCTTAGATCATGCCTCAGAACTCCTATATCATTTAGAAATTATTAAACTTCACTGTAATGAACTTTGACTATAAAGAATACTGGAAGTCATAAATCTTAAGTGATATACAGAGTGTGCTAGATGTCTCAAAATTTGGTATTTTAAGTTTGCATTTTAAAAATAAAGATTAGTTGCTAAATTTTAAAAATTAAATGTTTTAGTTTCCTTAATTCAATGAATAAAACTATTAAAAGGGACAAAGTATTCAATAAATGTTCACTTTTAAATAGATTTCCTTAGAGACATACCCTTTTTTAAATATACTGTATACACTTATAACATATGAATGGATGCAAAATGAAGTAAGAACTAGGAGAAGAATTATGTAATTAACACAGCAACAAAAATGGGAAAAATAAATGTAAATGAAGTGTAATTATAATGACCAAACAGCCCTGAAGAATTGTGGGATATTGCATATACTGTTGAACATACTTGATGTGTTGGTTAGTTTTGCTGAACTTTTTATCTCATTCTGTTTTTATTCTTTGTTAAAAGAGATGACTCGTTGGGTGGGAGCAGGATGTATTGGGAAAAATAAGCGTTATGAAAACGAGAGATTAAAAATTAATTTAAAAAGAAATTATTAAATAAAACTATCCAATGGGAATAAAACAGTAATTCAGGCATAAGACTTGTACCTGTCCTTTGAGAATGGACAGCACCATAGCTAGCAGTTGTACAAGCATGGGCTCTTATTTCAATTTGCTCTTTTGATTTGTCTTAATAGTAGGAGTTCACAGTGTCATGAAACATGATGCTATTGTGGAGGCTTCCAGCCCGGATTATGTGTTAGTGGAAGCAGAGGCAAATCGAGTAGCCCAGGATGCACTGAAAGCCCTGAAGATGTCTCGTCAGCGGTGTCTGGGTGCTGTCTCTGGTGTGCCCACGTGGACAGGCAGTAGTGGTCTGTCAGGTGCACCCGCAGGAGGAAAGTAAGAGATCATGACTACTCACAGGATGTATCGGATAAAGAAGCTTTCTAGTCTGGCCCTTCCCTTACACATGAGGAAATAGACCCAAAGAGATTCATTAAGTGAGAGAGGCAGGATTTGAACCTGGGTCCTCTAACTCCCTATCTAGTGCTTTTTCTACTGTACCATGCTTCTTCTCCATTATCAGTCATCCAAAACCTATCAAACACTAGAAACAATTCCAAATATTATATTCTCATTGGAAAGATAAATCATTCATCTCATGACGTGGTACATGAACCCTAAATGTGGAAATTGTTCCTTTTAATATTATGTGTCTTCTAAACAGAATTGACCTATTATTAGAATAAATTTGAGTGATTTTGAGAAGTAGCGTTACGAGTACTCAATTTTCCCTCCACTCGTACTTAAGGGTTGGAGCAGCTAAGATGCTTATTCTAATCTATTGTTTATTTTCTTTCTCCAATGTAGAAATTAATATAAAAAGAACACTTTCATTAAAAAGGAATAACAGGAGTTAGAGCATAATTAATTAAAATTTTGTAGGAGAAAAAGAATCAAGAGTGTTAGGATAGAAGTTGCATGGTGGTGTCTCTCCCCACCCCCGCCAAATCCCAGGGAAACTAAAAATTTCCTAAAGGAAATCTTGGCTGTGGGTGAGTGTGAGTGAATATTTTGGCTCCAAAACACTGAATGCAAATGTTTTTCTTGTTTAGGAGCAGATTTGGGCAGAAAAGGAATCCTAGCTTGCCTGTTCCACAGTTTTCTTCAAAGTCTACAAAAGAGAAGAGTCAAGTAATGTACCCATTATACCTATGTGGGATTTGATGGGACATAAGTGACAATGTTCTACTTGGTCATTTTTGGGGCCAGTACATGTATATCATAGTATGTCTTAAATCTATGTGGTACTTTATAACTTAGTTAGCTTTTTCATATTGAGGATCAGAAATCACTTGATCTTTAAATCATTAATTAAATTTGTTAACTGTTCTTAGAGTGCTTTTCACACAAGTACTTCTGTCAGCTCTATGAAAGATAAGTTAGTACAAACATCCCCAGATCGGTAATCTAAAAAGTGACGTTACCAAAGCCCAAAGATAGCCCAGAAAATAGAGATTTATGTTCAGTTTTTGTTCTTTCTCTCTATCCTCAGCCACCTCAAATGAGGAGTTGTCTAGTTGGTCCATATGTAGGCCACACTTAGACTTTTACTCACACAAAACTGTGTTCTATTATTGTGTTTTTTAGTTATTATTTATCAGTGAATGAGTGTGTATTTTTTTTCCATTTAAATGACATCAAATTTTAGGGATGTGGCCTTTATTTGGAACAATACTGATGGGAGAGCCAAAGTGTTTTTTTTGCATGAATGACTTATCATTGTAAAATACCGATTGTTCCCCAACTTCAGACAAGATGGCAGACACCCTCCAAGGATTATTAAAAGTGATATATTAAATATAATTAACAGTGAGGAGCTGTTCAAAGACTTCTTAGAAAGTAATGACTTTTTCTTTGTTTTTGATAATTTTCAAGCTTAATGTCCAAGCACTCCAGGTTCTAAAATTCTGTACTTAAGATAGCTATAGTTTGGGAATATGGTTGTTCTGTTGAACTAAATTTGAAAATTCCAGAATCAGCTGGATTTAACTCCAATTTTGTGATGACACTTAACGTAGATTTTGGCTTGCTTTCTACTTAAACAACAAAATCAGTAATTTTATTTTTCATTTGGCTCAATTAAAATGTTTTGTAATAGCTGATTCATTTGCTTTAAAGTTTTAACTTTATTTAAAAATCTCTCTCTTTAGGATGCTGATCTAAAGAGAGATGAAAAAAATACCACTGGAACACATTTTAGTGGGATAACAGAAGATGGAGAATCTTCATCTGGTGCTTTAGCTTCATCATCACTGTTAGCTAAAATGAGAACTAGAAACCATCTTATTTTGCCACAGAGAACAGAAAATGAAAATGTGAACCTTCAGCAGGCTTCTGCCCCACTACCTATTGCAACAGAGCATGATGACCTTTTGGTAGAAATGAGGAACTTCATTGCCTTTCAGGCCCGTATCGATGGACAGGCAAGCACTCAAGAGATCCTGCAGGAATTTGAATCCAAGTTATCCACCTCACAGTCTTGTGTGTTTCGAGAACTGCTGAGAAATCTCTGCACGTTTCATCGAGGTTTGAATGGTGAAGGTGTATGGAAGCTGAAACCCGAGTTCTGTTGACCAAGACTTTTAATGGATCTTTTATCATCGAAATTTGTGGATGAGTTTTATTTAGCGGGTATGTTTCTATAGAATTTGAGAAAATGATATAAACCCAAACCACTTTATATTTACTTAATACTGAATCTACCTCATAACTGCAACTTTAAGGAAGGAGAAATGCATATCCAACTTTGAAACTGTTGTCATGATGCTAACTAAAAGTCATGATGCTGACTCAAAATTATCTTTTAAAAATTGCAATAAGAACTGTGTAGCAGAGAGGCAGCATGGCATAATTGAAATCAGGAAAAACTGGGATCATAGTCCTGCCTCTGGCCTTACTCACTGTCAGACCCAGGAGCAGTCACTCATTTAATCTCCATGTTCCTCAGGTGACCACTTCCTAGCACTTCTCTACTAAGGTGAGATCTACTGAGGTAAATTGGTGGAGGGACTGTACATTTTGTGAACATTCATGAAATAGTATCAGGGAAAACTTAGTTATTATAAAACTCATGAAATGGAATCTTAAGAATATTGGGTTATTTTCATTGGTCCAAAAACTTTTTGTCACATTTTATCAGTCTTATTTCACCAACCAAAGTACTAATATATAATAGTAGTAATTATTTTGATATCAAATTCAGTTTTAAAGTGTTTTTTAAATTTACCATCAAGAAAAGTAAATTTCTCCCCAAACCATTTATTACTGGGCTTGTGAATTGCTACTGCTTTTTCCCTTAAATTATGAAGTATTTTAGCGCTACAGAATGAAAGCTATAGATAATGCATTATAGTTCCTACAAGGAGATAGAAGAAAGTTATAAAAAATTGCATTTATAATTTGTTTGCTTTAAACAAGGAGATTACCAAGTAGCTCTTTGAAATAAGGTTGGAAAGCCCTAAACTTTAAGTGGTTAAGCCAGGGTCTAGGCCAGGTGTGGGAAACCACCCGGCCTGGAGGGCCAAATGTGGCCTTGAGGTTGCAGGTTCCCCAACCCTCGTCTAGGCAAACTTAATGGAGTGTATAAGCCTCATCTACCTTGTACCTAGAATATTTCTATAAAAACAAAAGTATTCAGGGCTAATGTAATATCTGTGGATGTTTTTCCCCCCAAAAAACTGTTCACATACATTGCAATTTGTCTTCTTAGGCTCCTTGTGTTCACAGTTTTTGAAGAGTTTGGGCGTCATGCCCAGTTATTGTCATTCCTGTTTTGGGTAAAATCTAATCTTATGGTAAACCTAAGAAGCTGTAGCCTTCTCCTTTAATCAGAAATGTTGTCAAGCTTTTGTCATTGACTGGAAGATAAAGTTCTCATCTCTCTTCTGGTACTGATCCACAGTGACTTGGAGCAAGTCACTACACTGTCTTCCTCAGTTTGGCTATCTGTTAACATGGTAATAATGCCTCACAAATTAAAGGGCTTAATAAAGATGAAAGAGGTGCTGAATGTGTATGTGTTAGTATTGTTTCATAATACAAAAGTTTTGTACTTTGAAGAAATCTCATGATTTTTTCTTTCCAGCCATGGTGTATATGTAGATTTTATTACAAGGTTTGTATCGTGCATTTTTATTCACTTACTGTATTAAACTTGTTCAGTAATGGTACTCACATACTTTATTTTCTACTTTCCTGCTCTTGCTGCTGTGGCTAATAACTTCAACCTGACCCTCTCCTCTGCTCTCCAGTACCTTGCTGCTCATCACTTATCGACTCCAACCCTTGATTTACCACCAAGCCTCTCTTCACATGCTGGAGGAAATCTTGCATCAGTGTAGACCAGATCCACTATGGATTTGTATTACCCATCTCAATGATGGCTTGGCCCTCAATGACCCAAGACATTCTTTAATTGACTCACTTTTGCTTTCTCCGTGGCAGCTGTTTCAAACCTCTTCTTTCCTCAAGTTTTTCATCCCATCTCCTTTCCTTCCACTTTAAGGCAAGGACCTTACTTCTTATCTTGCTGAGAAAATAGACCATTTTCCTTGAGCTCCTCCTCCTTTCCTCTCTCAAAATTCCTTCTCTCCTTTACACTCTTACACTCCAGTGGAGATGCTGTTGTCCCATACTTCCCCAGGGCCAACCCCTCCACTTGTAACCTGGATCTCCTCTCCCTTTTCCACGGATTGCTGTCACAGTCACCCTTTCTCTCTAATCTTAATAAATTTAGAGCTGGAGGAGACGACAAGGTCATCTAGGCCAATGCTCTCATTTTACAGGAACCCAGAGATTTTAAGTGACTCACTTAAGATCACACAGGTGGCCAAGTGACACAAGCAGAATCTGAGCCTAGGTCATCTCATTCCAAAGACAGTGCTCTTTTCATTGTCTCTCCTGATCTGGCTCCTTTCCTGCTACCTACAGGCACATCCAGGCCTTCCCACATCTTAAGAAGCTCCCACGTGGCCCTTAAAACTATCGTCCCATGAACCCTTTTTCTCCTCTTCTCTTCTTGCTTCCACTTTATCTCTCACTCTTGGCAGACGCTTTGCAGTTTGCCTTTTGACTTCATTACTCAACTGAAATGCTCTCCTGGGTTACTGTTTCTTTCTTAATTACCAAGTGAGATGCCCCTTTTTCTTCGTCATCTTCAGTATTTGAATCTATCGAGCATTATCTCCCCCTGGATTTTCTTGCCTCTCTGTTTCCTTGTTATGCCCTTGGTTTTCTTCCTGCCTTTCTGTTCTTTCTTAGTCCCATTTGTGAGTTCATCATCATCCATGTTCCACCCCGTCAGGGGGAGTGTACCCTTCGACTCTCTTCTAGGCTTTTTTTTCTCTTGGTGGTCTCAGCATGTTTGAAGCCATTTGTTATCTTTCTGCCAAAACCAACTTTTCTTTCTAACTTCCTTGTTTCAGTTGAGGGCATGGCATCCTTCTAGCCACCCAGATTTTCAGCTTCATAGTCATTCTTGATTGCTCACTCTCCTTCACCCAGTATACCCAGTCACGTGCTAGGTTTTGTTGATTATTCTCTGTAATGTCTTTCATATCCATCCCCTTCTTTTTACTTACAGGGTCAGAACCCTAATTTGGGCCCTTGTCACTTCTTGCAAGACTACTGCAGTAACCTGCCTCAAATCCATCTGCTCTCTAATCCATCCTCTTTATAGCTGCCACAGTGATAACCTTGCAGCATGGCTTTGACTCTGTCTATTCCCTTATCAAATTGCTGCTGTGGCTCCCTGTTGTCTCGATGATCAAATACAGATTCCTCGTGGGAACCCAAGCCCTTGACAACCTGGCTAATGTCTACCTTTCTAAACTTCCTGCACATTATTTAGCTTTGTATAGTGTGTAATCCAGCCGAATACTTCTCTGCTATTTCTCACACAATACATTTGATCTCTTGCCTCTGCTTTTGCACAGGCTGACGTTTATGTATGTCCTGAATGCACCCCCCCCCTTACTATCTTTGCCTCTTAGAATCCATAACTTCTTTATCAGCTGAAGCCAAGCACTGTCTCCTTCCTAAAGGAGGCCTTTCTTGAGCCTCCCTGCCACTTGTGATTTCTTCTTCTGAAATTCATTTGCATTTATGTTATGTATGCTTTCTATTTGCTTATCAATGTGTATATTATTTCACCCTAAGAATGTAAGTTTCTTGAGGGTAAGGACTATTTAATTTTTTGTGTGTGTTCTTGAGACCTAGCATGGTGTCCAGCACATAATAGGTGTTTAATAAACACTTATTGATTTCTTGGGAAAATGCCTATAAAGATATTTCTTTATTTTGTAATAGCTTAAAGCCATAAACACACAGTAAGACTCTACTGTTTTTATTTACTTAAGTAGGAACTTTTTACTTATATCTTTGTCTTTTTCAGTTTTTCAGAAATTGGGCTTTTTCTCTCACTTCAGTGTAACTTCACCCTACCCCTCTTTCCCTCCACCCTCACTATGCAGCTTTTCCTCTGAAATCAATGGAAATTCAAGAGGGGGAGGGAAAATACAAATCAAGAAAACAAATCTACCTTGTAGTATGTTCAGGATTGTTATTGAATAAGCTGATTGGGGTTGAATATTTGTAAATAGTGGGAAAAGTTGGTCCAGAAGTATAGGGGTATGTATGTGTTTTAAGTCTAAAAATAATAGTTCAGATTTAATTCTTTCAGAATTAAGTTTTATACAAGAGACAAAGATGTACCTGGCAAGATGTAAACAGTCACCAATTTCTAAACTGATGCCAGTTTGCTAAAGAACCTTTTGTTCCTTGTGTTTTATTTTTTAATGACTAAGTTTTCAGTAGACCATTTAAATTATTGACTCTCAGTAATCTTTTTATACCTCTGGAAAGCAGCAAGACTGAGGTGTGCTCATTTATCTTGGCTACTGATTATCTAGCTTTTCTGTGCTGTTAAGGGGAGAGGGTCCATAGAGCAATTCCCACCCAAAACCAGCCAGTAGGAGAGACATTACAGGCTCTCAGTTCTATTCACTTAATGTATATTAAGTCCCTACTGTGTGCTATGCACTGAGAATACAAAGATGATAAGACAAAAGGCCCTGTTCTCAGAGAGCTTAAAATGTGCCAGCATTCACACAAAGAAATGATGTATAGGAAGATTGGTCTAACATTAAGATTGGCTAATCATGCCATAACAGATGAAATCTCTCACAGAAAGGAACAGCACTCACCACATCTCTGTGACCAGCACACACAGCCATATACTATGGTGCCAAACATTTACATTAAATTCAAACTTCAGTGTGGAATATGTACTGGTGTGCATGTTTTATAACTAAACCCATTAGTTTTACAGATTTCCCTTTTGTACATGTTGCTGATTTCAAGAGATAGAGAATAAAATTCTTTATTCATGGATTTTGTTGATTGTTGTTTATTTAGTAATTTCTTAACTCTGAACTAGGCTAGAGGATTTGAGGCAAATGAAGGAAGAAAAATCTATAACATCCTCTCCTCATTCTTTCAGTATAGAATATTTAAATTTGTTATGATTTACTTGGAAGAGAGAAGAGAGGGCATACTACTAGCTTTATCACAAGATTTGACTGTCATTACCCTTACTTATATTATCTCTAAATTCCTGTACAAAAGGAGCTTCACACATTTTAAAAGTAATACTGAAATAAATGTACAAAAATATAACATGGGGGAATAAATTGCTTATCAAGAAAGCCAGGTGAAAATTGTAGGTTTACATTGCCCTTATTATCCGTACTTTAAAAAAATTTGATGAGATTTCCACTTCCAGGAGCCAAGATGGTGGAGTAATAAGTAAGTTGCTTTCTTATTGACCTCTGAAAGCCCAGAAAATATTGCCCCAGGCAAAACCCTGGAATAACTGAGCCAGTAGAAAGATGGAGTGCAGCAGTCTTGTAGCCCAGGAAGCTTGGAGGATTAATGGGAAAGGCCCCTCTTGCTCTGGGGGAGTGGGAGCAGTACAGGAAGGGAGGTGTCCTGGCAAGCCCCACCTCAGCAAACCAGGGGGAGATCCTGAGCCCCAGAGTGGTGGAGCAGGCAAATGACAATACCAGGACCCCCAAGTGCCTCAGCACAGACAGGGAAACTGGTAGACACTAGTTTGGAAAACTATTACGTTGTGCTGGTATTCTCCAGTATCCAAATCTCTCAGTGCTTCAGCACAATTCCAGGAGGCACAGCTCCAGGCTGTCAGACATCCTCCAGTAGCCAAACATTTGTTGCAAAGCCTGGGTGAGCAGGTGTCCATCAAGAGCCAGACTCCCTGCCCCCACCCCAAGAGCTCCAGTGTTGCTGACCCCAGTTCAGCACCAGGTAAGCTGCCACACCCCTTCAACCTCCAGCTGTCAGCACCTGAGGTCCCAGCATGCAAAGCCAATGACCAGGTCCCAGGATCCCAACACAAGAAGCCTGAGTCAATGCCTCCTGTGCTCCAGCAAGAGAACTCAACTTTAAAAGCCAGGAAATAGGCAAACATCATGAGCAAAAAGCAGAAACAAACAATGAGCATAGAGTGTAATTATGGGGACAGGGAAGATCAAGGCACAAATTCAGAAGAGGACAACATTGTCAATATACCCACATCTGAAACCTCAAAAGGGAATATGAATTGGTCTGAAGCCCAAAAAGCCTTCTTGAACTCAAGAAAGATTTTAAAAATTGAGAGAGGTAGAAGAAAAATTGGGAAAAGAAATGAGAGGTATGTAAGAGAGTCAATAGCTTGGAAAAGGAAGGATAAAACGACTGTAGAAAACAAGTCCTTAAAAATATAATTGACCAAATGGAAAAAAAGTATACTAAAGAAAACAAGTCCTTGAAAGGTAGAATTGGCCAAATGGAAAAGGAGGCACAAAAACTCACTGACAAGAAGAACTTAAGAAGTAAAATGGGCCAAACGGGAAAGGAGGTACATAATAGGAGAAAACAATTTGTTAAAAATTAGAATTGGGCAAGTGGGAGCTAATGGCTTTATGAGATATCAACAATCAGTGAAACAAAAGAATGAGAAAATAGAAGAAAACATAAAATACCTCATTGGTAAAACAACTGACCTGGAAAATAGATGCAGGAGAGACAGTTTTAAAATTATTGGTCTCCCTGAAAACCATGATGAAAAAAGGCTCTGGACAGCATCTTTCAGGAAATCATCAAGGAAAGCTGCTCTGAGGTCCTACAATCAGAAGGTAAAATAATCATTGAAAGAATCTACTGATCTCCTGAAAGAGACCTCAAAGTGAAAATGCCAAGGTATATTGGTAGCCAAATTCCAAAATTACCAGGTCAAAAGGAAAATACTGTAAGCTGCCAGAAAGAAACAACTTAAGTATGGAACCACAGTCAGGGTTATGAAGGACCTTGTAACTTCTACATTAAAAGATCAGAGGGTGTGGAATACTATATTCCATGAGGCATAGGAACTTGGATCAACTACCCAGCACAGTGAAAGTGAGCATAATCTTTCAGGGGAGGAGATAGATATTCAATGAAATAGGGAATTTCCAAGCCTTCCTGATGAAAAGACCAGAGCTCAACAGAAAATTTGATCTTAAAAACTTAATGATTTGCCAGAGTAGAAAATTATATACTTTTATATCTAGCCATGCATTACTTGGATAAGGTCTGATCTGCCATTTTAACAAGGCTGTGTTTAGTTAGCTATTTGGTCCTGAGGAAAATGTGGCCTATTTGAAACATTTGACATGATAACAAAACTTGGTTTTGATTTCCAAACCAAATTTCCAGCATCTTAGAGACCCTTGAGGCAAGAGGAAGCTTGTTTTAACAGCCTTCCCAAGGATGGGAAGGTTCTAAGAACAAAGAACAAAAAGATTGTTTTAAAGATTATAGTAAAAGGAAAGAGGTACACTTCAATCTTCCATTGGCCTGTCTTGAGTCTTTTAGCTTATACTAGTGTATCTGGTATAACTAAACTTTTGCATTGGAATTTTAAAAATTTCCTTCTTCACTTATTTCATGATTTGGCTTCCAATTTTAGAGGGAATTTTTAAGGTCCTTTTTTTGTACCTCAGAATCTCACATCACATTACCTATTTTTGATTGAGCCTTTTTCTGAGTCACATAACTTGCTGTTGGTCCATGTAAATTAATCACGACTTTTTTTTTACAAGCTTCTGTGATATGTGTAGATTTAGATATGCAAATCTTTATATAGTTTATTTCAACTGACCCTTTGTAAACTCACCGCTGGTCAGGGTAATTAAGATAAGCCAATTTTCCTAACATAGAGCTATAACTGAGCTCATCTATAGAATTGTGCTTGTCATGATATTGCAAAGTGCCAACTGATTAATTTTCAGATAATGTTGCAGAAGTACACTATCCAAGAGGATTCTGTTTGCTGGGCTCATGTCCAATGGGATTTTCCCCCATTCCAGGGATTGGGGGAGGAGGGATGTCCTTTATCAAAAGATGGCACTAGTAACCAGCAGTTTTCAGTTTTTCCACTAGCTCACATTCCTTCATGCCTTGCTAGTTGATTAGGGTCAGGGGTGCAGTTTTTAAATTTATGACCTTGGTCTCTGACTCTAATCCAGCATTTTTCCTAAATTGCATTGAGGAACTTTGGTGCATCATGAAGGTAGGGAGGAGTGGGGGAGGGACCTTGGGATTATGATGGAGAGAAGCTGGTGTCTTTGTAATGTGTATGGAAATATGTATATTTGGGGATCCAGACCCAGAGATAGTTGGTGTGTTCTGGACAGAAAAAGATTTAAAACTACTGGTCTAATTAATTGAACTGTTTGACATAGGTTTTAAAAAAAACCCCAGTAAATAGTGAATAACTGTTTAAACTCTAAGCTGAAGACTTCAGCCATGTTTCAAATATAAAGTAACAAATTGGGGATATTTCCATATCTAATGGGTAATTCCAGGGGTGTGCTGGTAAATGTTTAACCATCAGCTCTTTGGGGGGCAAGGGGATGTACATACAGCACACTTAGGTTTAATTTGCATTATTAATATTTTCCCCATCACTTTCTTTAGATGCTCAGCAGAACAATAAGTCAAACCCTGATGTAAACACACCTCTGGTATCCTAAACAGAGAAGTATCAGATAGAACAAAAGTCAAGAAGTCTATTACAGAAGTGTTTGCTTTATCACAACCACAACTATAATTTGGGAATTAGATTCCTTCCCCACCCTCCCCAAAACAGCTAGTGAAATTAATAAATGATTACTTTTTTTTTGTTTTGTTTATAAAAAGCTCTCAAGGTCAAAATATCATTACCTACATTCTTTTTTGAGGTTTGGTGGTGTCTTTTAGAGAGACTTGTGCTTTAATGAAAACTGATGTTAATTTAGGGAATAAGAAAGATGTTGACTTATTCATTTTTCAATAAAGTGCATTAGAGGAAAGACTTTCAAGGAATGATTAGCATTATAAAGACTGCTCTGACAGTTTTTATACTTAGGTTCCAAAGAACTTAGCAAAAGTTCAGAAAGTCCAAACTTGTATATTTTGGTTGACCTATACAAATCAGAATATAAGATCCAAGACAGTTTGACTATGTGATAAATAGCAAGGATCAGAGCTGTTATCGATGGAACTTTCCTCTACACCTCTGATTTAATCATTCCTCCCTATGTATTATTATAGCATCTTTGAAAGTAGGCTGTCTACATTGACAATAATTTGGGTTCTTTTTTATTATTTTCTAAGGAAAGAAGAATCAGAAGGAAGAGGGGCTTTTCATGAAAGAGATTCATGAAGAGATCAGCTTTTCATGGCTAATATAGGCTAAAGATACCGTTTTTCTTGAATTCCTTCAAAGAAAACTAACTTGTTCTCATTCTTTAGTACGTCGGGGAGCCATGATTTTGTATGTTTGAGAGCATCATCGCTGACACATCCCAATTTCCCCACAGATGATCTTTATATGGGGGGAAAAAAGAATCCTCTAGCAGACAGTCTTTGAGCCATGCATGTTCCTTACTTGGGCTGAGTCTCAGACAACAGACCCAGAATCCCTTACCCAGCCCCTACTCAAATCTTTCTGACTTACTAGCATCAGTCAGAGTTTGTGCTCCATAAATGTGACCTTTGAAAACCCAAGGTCAACCTCAGGAAATAACAAAGCCCTGGAAAAATTCCCATCCTCCACCCCACCAGAATGTAATCACCTTGAGGGCAGAAACTTTTTCCATTGTGTTTTTAAATCACCAGGGCAAGAAATTTTGCTTGTTAATTGATGGGCACATCAATACAACTTAGATTGGAGTGGAAAAGGATATTGGTGGGGGTATGTGGAAATCAATAAAAAGGGAGAAACCATGGGTCTTACCCAATATTCTATAAGGGTCTACAACAAGCAATGTATTAATAACTCTACTTTTAGGCAGTGTTCTGTAGTGGTGTCAAACTCAAAACCATACTAGTAAGGATCTTTTCAGGGGGCAGATTGACTTAGAATACCACATATTAATATTATGTGTATTCTATTTTAGTTTTATTTATTTTGTTAAATTTCCCAATTACACTTTAATCCGGTTTAGGGGGTACTCAGGAGTACAGCCTGCTGGCAGAACATTGAATTCTGTCCGCCTCAGATGCTTACTAGCTATATCATTTAACTTCTTTTGGCCTCAGTTTTCTTACTTGTGAAATGGGAATGATGATAAATGTGGAAACTTCTTTGCAAACATTAAAAGCAATGGATAAATGCTAACTATTCTTATGATAACCTTCTGAAAGAAATCCCTTCCATTTTGGTATAAGTATGGTTGGAAAGTTTTTTCTTATTACATCAAACCTAAAACTGCCTCTGTCAATCTTGGCAGCTAGGTGGTACAATGCAGTCAAGAAGACCCGAGTTCAGATTCAGTCTTAGACCCTTGGTAGCTGTGTGACACTGACCAGGTCACTTAACCCTGTTTGTCTCAATTTCCTCAACTATAAAATGGGAATAATGACAGCATCTAACTTGCAGAGTTGTAAGAATCAAATGAGTTAATATTTGTAAAGTACTTACCATAGAGACTGTATGTAGTAGGTGCTATATATGTGCTTCTTTCTTTCTTTCTTTTCTCTCCTACCTCCTCTTTTCCTTCCTCTTCCTCACACAGTTAACTCTTTCCTCTAGGTCCAAGTAGCACAGACAATACCTTTTTTCTATGACGGACTTAAAAACAGCTATCATATCCACCTGTCTTTTCACCTCTAGGCTCCCTATCATTTCCCTCAAATAACCTGAGTAGCAGTCAACTCTCTACTTGTCAACAGGGCATAAATCATCTCCCCAGTATCCCTTCTTCCTAGATTTTCCCTGATTTCTCACAGAGGTATCTGTCACCATCCCAAGTTATATTAGCAAAATTAAGGAAATTAAGCCTTCATACAAGTACATATAAGATCATTTGATATCTGCATAATTTCACATTGAATATTTGTAGGGAAAATATCATAAGCATCAATATTTGTTGGTGTTTCTTTTTTCATAGACCTCCTGTTCTTATAGAAACCAAGGTTCTATGGAACATGTTTTGGGGAGTGATATTCTTGGTGAAACTGAATTTCTTGACTTGAGTCTCATTTTGTGTTTAATCAGTGGTTAAGATAAACTTCCATTTAAAGCTCTAGAGACTGAAGATATAAATGTCTCCTGCTGATTTTAAGTAGAACTCCATTACCCACTTCCTTATTTAATGAGCATGAGAATCTTGTCCAAGTCACAGTGTTTCTACCAGGGACAAGACAGCTTTCCTAATCCTCTGCCCTAAGCAACCTTGATTCAAGCCAGGAAAATATTTCAGCTCTCTTTAACTGGAGTGATCCTTCACTGCAGGCAGGCAAATATTACAAGTTAAGTTAATTAGAATGTTTTTTATGTAAAATCCAGGTGTCACTTTGGGGCTCTCTGTTGTCTTTCTTTTTAAAGCATGTGAAACATTGAATTAGAGATCCATGCTGTAGCTTTGCTGAGAATGTCAATGGAGTGCCCTCTGTTCCAATTCCATTTAGTTCACTTGGCAATCAGTGGAAAGAATGTTGGATTTAGAACAAAGGTCTTGGATTTGAATCTTAGCTCCATCACTTTTAATCTGTGTGACTTCTTTCAAGTGTCTTCACCGTTCTGAGATTCAGCCTCCTCATGAGTAAATGAGAAGTATGGATAAGACAGTCCAATGAGGTGCCTTCCAGCTCTAGCTTTCTACAACTGTATTAGTGTCAATCAGTCAATAAACATTAATTGGCCATTACGGGCCAACTGCTGTGTACAAGAGTCAGAACTCTGGAGCGCTTCTCATAGAATTGGGAACATAGGACCAGTACTTCCTGGCTGATTCCTTGATCCTTATGATTTAGGGATAGACACAATCAAAACAAAAAGAGAGGGGCGGCCAGGTAGCACAGCTAGTAAGAGCACCGGCTCCAGTGTTGAGAAGACCTGGAGATCGAATCCCGGGCTCAGACACTTAGACCCACCCAGAAACACCTGGCCGTGTAACCTTGAGCAAGTTACTTAACCCCAATTGCTTAGGGGCGGCCAGGTGGCTCAGCGAATAAGAGCACCGGCACCAGTGGGGATGACCTGGATCAAATCCGGCCTCAGATACTCAGCACCACACCCAGAAATAACTGGCCGTGTAACCTTGAGCAAGTTACTTAAACCCGATTGCTTAAAAACAAACAAACAAACAAACAAACAAAAAAACCAAAAAGAGACATCCGCACGGCACAGACACTTTAGGCAAAGGGCCAGAGTATATGCTCAACTTTGCTGGAAGGGTTGATATACTTTTTTTTTCTTGTTTTGCTTTGTTTTGTGGGGAGGGGAAGATTAGAGAAAGAAATGTGCCCTCTGCTACAGATGACCTAGGGAAGCTAATTCAGCAGCCTGTCTATAGGGCTCAAAGTTGTTCAGTCTTAAGGCATAGTCATACCAGCCTGAGATCAGTTAGAAGCAACCTTGTGCCATTTTAGATAAAATCAAGGATACCTTCTCTTCCTGGGGAAGAGAAGCTATTTTTTTTTCTTTAAAAAAAAAACCCTATTTTTAGTTTTCAACATTCACTTGAGCTTTAAGTTTTCTCCCCATCTCTCCCCTCCCCCCACCCCTAGACAGCTTGCAATCTGATATAGGCTTTACATATACATTCATATTAAATATATTTTCACATTAGTCATGATATAAAGAAGAATTTGAACCAATGGGAGAAACCACGAGAAAGAAGAAAGAACAAAAAAGACAGCAAATAGTATGCTTTGATCTGCATTCAAACTCCATAATTCTCTGTATGTGGATAGCATTTTCCATCATGAGTCTTTTGGAATTGTCTTAGATCATTGTATTGCCAAGAAGAGCTAAGTCTATCAAAGTAAGTCATTGCACAATGTTGCTGTTACGGTGTACAGCATTCTGGTTCTGCTCACTTCACTCAGCATCAGTTCATGTAAGTCTTTCCAGGTTTTTCTGAAGTTTACCTGCTCGTCATTTCTTATGGAATAATAGTATTCCATTACATTCATATACCACAATTTGTTTGGCCACTCCCTAATTGATGGTCATCCTCTCAACTTCCCATTCTTGGCCACCACAAAAAGAGCTTCTATGAATATTTTTGTATATGTGGGTCCTTTTCCATAGTTTATTTTTCTTCTGTGAATGAACAAAACCATATTCAATCCCCTGTTTGCAAATGACCATCAGGATCACAAATATTTATTCAGCATTTGCTCTGTATAGGTAGAGCTCTATATGAAGTTGAAAAAAAGACAATTATGAACCCTAGCAAGGTTGAAAATGCACCCCCTTGTAGGCTCTTGCCTGGGTTAGGGAGCTTTCCATGGGCAAAGTGCTATCACTAAATGAATACCTGGAAGAAAGGATTTTTCTGGCATAAATAATAATTGCTAATATTTATAGAGTGCCTTTAAGTTTGCAAAACACTTTAAATGTTATCCATTGATCGTTATAACAACCCTGCAAGGCAGGTTCTACTATTGCCCCCATTTGACAGATACAGGAATGAGAGACAGAGAGATAAAGTGACTTGCTCAGTCACACATTGCTAAGTGCCTGAAGAAGAATTCTGAGAGATCTCCCCAATGACGTCAGGATCATAAATATTTATTCAGCATCTGCTCTGTGTTAGGCACTGTATGTAGAACTCTGTATAAAGTTGGGACAAAGTCCAGAGCTTTATCCATTGCTACACCTAGCTGTCATGATGGACATTTATATAAAGTGTTATTTTAAAAAATAAGTCTTCATCATTTCAACCCTTATTTCTTCTTGTGTAGGCAATTACCTACATCTCCTACCCCTAGGCCTCATTCTAGGTATTTAAATAAATAGATAAACAGATATTAATATTTATATAATAGACATATTATGTGTAGAATGTATAATAAATATTAAGAAATTAATAAAATATATAAATAAATATATATGCAAAATAAATATGTGTATATGCATATATATGTGTGTGTATCTATATATCCTTGACCTTGAGGGTATTTTAATCTGATTGGAAGATTATGGCATTCATAAAAAAGAAATAACAAAGTAGTGCATGCCAAGAACCCAGTGAGTAATAGAAAAAATGGAGGCTATTAGAAGGGGTAGAATGGTCAGACCTCTTGAGTATACATTAATGGTTTGATGTCAACTTGGAAGGAGGTCTCCAGTGATCTGGGCTTATCCTTGTGCTATTTAGCATTTTTATCATTTAGGTGATGATTGCATAGATGCTATACTTTTCAAAGCTGCAAATCACACAAAAGCTAGGAGAGATGGTTAACATGTTGGATGGCAGGGTCAAGAGCCCAAAGAATCTTTACAGGCTCAGATACTGACTGGGATGACTCCAATAATATGAAATTTAACAGGCTCAAGTGTAAAGTTTTAACTTCAAAAAGTAAACTTTATAAGTATAAAATGCAAGGGCTAAGGGTTGTCACTAAATAATGGCCTGTCTGAGAAGTATCTAGGGACTTTGGTAGAAAGTTCAATATGGTAACTGGGAAAGTTAGCAATGTTAGGTAACATGGAAAAACATTGTGAATAGGGCTGGGGAGGTGATAGTCTCCACCACACTCTGCCCTAATCAGACAATATTGGGGATATTGTACTCAGATCTGGGGTCCCCATTTTAGAAGGGATCTAGATATTCTGGGGAGCATCTGGAGGAGACTAAGCAAGAGAGCCCACAGTCTATGTCATATAAAGATTGTTGAAAAAATGGGGGATGTATAGCTTTCAGAAGAGAAAACCTGGGGGGGAGGATGATAACTTTTTTAATATATCTGAAGGCAGTCATGTGGAAGAAGGATTAGACTTCTGCTTGGCTCTATCAGGCAAAACTAGGGACATCCTAAGAAGTATTTACTTCAGAAAGATGGGACTCAGTCTGGGCCTGGATGTTAAGTGAGCAGTTAGAAGAAAGCTCCCCCCACCTAATCTTTTAACCACCACCCCACTCCACTGGGGCAGTGGCTGAAGTTCTGTGCCTGGTGTCAGGATAAACCTCAGTATAAATCCAGCATCAGATACTTACTGGCTGTGTGATCCTCAGCAAGTCATTTAACCTCTCTGTTTTACTTCATTATCCCAACTGTAAAGTGGGGGTGATAATAATACCTACCTCACAAAGTTGTGGGGAACAAATGAGATATTATATGTAAAATGCTTAACATAGTGCCTGGCACATAGTAGGTGCTAAAGAAATGATTGGTCTCTTCTCAATTTATTCAGTAGTTGGCAGTTCTCCTAAAAGGAAAAAAAGAATTGTTCTCTTCTTTCTCTGATTCCTTTTCTATGTATAACCCATTTAAGTATACATCTATCTTTCCTCACCTAAACTGGAGCTGCTAGTGTAGTCATTTGAGAATCATGGTTTTTTCACATTGGCTTAGGGGTAGGGGAAAGGTAGTAGGGGAAATTACTCCATTAGGTTCATTAAGATGAATATTCTGCATTAGCCCCCAAGGTGTGGATAGGTTAGCCTGTTAGTTTAGAAACTAGGATTTTTAATTCAAGACCAAAGATTCAGAAAATCTCTTACTTTTCCTCTTTTCAGACACACTCCTCAATCTTCTTTCATTTACATTGGAATTTCTACAGATTCTCACCTGAAAGCAATATCCCCCCCCCCCCATTATATTCCACTAAGTGAGAGGTTTAAGGTTGAAGTGGAGTGCTCTTTTTATTATTTTTTTTAGTGATGATAGAGAACATGCAAAACACTTTTTTAAAAATAATTTTTAACATTTATTAAAATTTTTTTTGAGTTATAAATTTTTCCCTCCCTTTATCCTCTCACCACTCATTGAGAAGGCAAGCAATATGATATCAGTAACATGTATGGAGTCATGCAAAGCATTTTTCCACATTAGCCTTATTGTAAAAAAAAAAATAAAAGCAAGTGAATAATAAAGTGGGGGGAAAAAGTTCATCAGTTCTTTCTTTGTATTTAGATTACATTTTTCATCGTGGGTCCCTTCACTGTCTTGGATTTTTGTCTTGATCAGAGTAGCTAAATCTTTCATAGTTGGTCATAGCACAATCTTGGTATTACTGAGTACAATGTTCTCCTGGTTCTGCTCGCTTCACCTCTGCATCAGTTCATGTAAGTCTTCCCAGATTTTTCTGAAACCATCCTGCTCATCATTTCTTAAAGCACAGTAGTATTCCATTACAATCCTATACCACAGCTTGTTTAGCCAATTCTGCAAGGAATGACCATCCCCTAGATTTCCAATGTTTTGCTACCACAGAAATTGCTGCTATAAATATTTTTGTACAAATAAGTCCTATCACTTTCATCAGGAATGGGTTTAAGAGGGAACAATACATATATATTTAGAAGAGTTTAATAAAAGTCTTCTAAATTCAGAAGAAATAAAATGGTAGGGGCATAGGAAGGGGGGAGAGGACAAGGGAGGGATCTTTAGAGGGGAGAATGAGGGAATAGGTAAAAGGTGGTATGGAAGGGTGTTTAGATTTATGGGGATGGGAGGATAGGGGAGGGATCTTTGGAGGTGGGTAGGCAAGTAATAGGAGGGCAAGGTAGTGGGTTGAAGTAAAGTGGAGGAGGTAGGAAGGATAGGAAACGAGATAAGCACAAACATAAAAAAGATCAAGAGTAGAATATGTTTGGGAAAGTATCTCTCTATATGTGTATGTATGTATGTATCTATAGAGAAACATCTAAACCTTATTATATAGCCTTCTGGAGGGTGGGGAGAGGGAAAACAAAGAACAAAGTAAAAGAGTACACAGCAGAGAACAAAAGAAAACTCACAAGGAAACAAAGAAAAGATGGATGATTTTCCACACAACGAGTGTTATTTATCATGCAGGCTTTCTTGAAATGACAATTTATTGTTACATATTTTGAATCTTCTTTCTTGTTCTGCTGTGCACATTCTCTGTGTTTGTGTTCTGGTCTTTGAGTCTAAAATAAAATAAAAAATAAAATATTCACACCAAAAAAAAAAAAACCCCAAAGCAAAACAAACAAACAAACAAATAAGTCTTTTTGCTTTTTCTTTGATCTCTTTAGGATACAAATCTAGTAGTGGTATTCCTGCAAAACTTCTTTAATAGCTTGGATTGTGATAAAGGATTTCTCCCTCACCCCAGAACCCAGAAGAATAACTTAATCCTATACCATGCAGCAGATCTGAAAAGAAATCAGTGCTAGAATAATCTACTCAACCTCAAGGATTCAAGAGCAAAGAGGTCCCTGGGTGTGTGGGCAGTGTAGGTCCTTGTAAATACCGAAATAGCGAATACCACAATACTATTTCCCCACAGTTTGTGTGTCAGCTAGGGTTAACAGAATCATAGGATTTTAGAGTTTGCAAGTGTCAAAGAAGACAGAGCCCTGGACCTGGAGTCAGTGAGATCTGAGTTTGAATCCTCCCTTAATTATTTACTAACCATGTGACCCTAAACAAATAATTTAACCCTCTCTGGTCATCTGTTTCCTCATCTGTAGAATGAAGTGGTTGGATTCCTCGGCTTCTAAGATCCTCTCTATTTCTCAATCTATAATCCTTTGAATTCATCTAGTCCATGGGTGGGGAATCTGAGGTTGTTGGGTGAGGCCTTCTGACTGAGTCCAAGTTGTGCAGAACAAATCTTTTTATGAAGGGGATTTGTTCTGTGAAGTTTGGATTCAGTCAAAGGGGCACACTTGAGGACCTAGAGGGCTACATGTGACCTCAGGGCTGCAGGTTCCTCACCCCTGATTCAAGTCCTATCTAACCAGGTGGTATAGTCTATAAAACCCTATGCTTGAATTCAAATCTGGCTTCAGACATTTACTAGCTGTGTGGCCCTGGCCAAGTCACTTAACCTCTGTTTGCCTCACTTTCCTCAACTGCAAAATGAGGATAGTAACACCGCCAAGTTGTTGTGAGTATAAAATCATACAGTATTTATGAAGTGCTTATCACAATGGCTGGCACATAGTAGGCACTGTATACATGTTTATTCTCTCCCCCTTTCAGCCACTTAACTTAGGGTTACAGAATTAGCCCAAGGTCACTCAGAGCAAGAATCAGGAACGAAGATTTCTAAAATTCTAAATTCAGAGCCAATTCCACAATATCATCAGCTCCTAGAGGTTTCAGATTTCACCAAGAGGGTTCTGGGCCACAGATAGCAAAAGGGCTTTCACTAACCTTATTTGGGCGTGTAACCGTTCTGTAGGGTCCTGGGGTCTCCTAGCAGGCTTTGACATTTCCATTTCATGCCTGCACTGATGCTTAAGCGCAGTGATTGGCTTGTAGTGGGAGTCTGTTGACTGACTCACCCCCAAATATCTATAACAATTCCTATACTCTGAAGAAAGGGAAGATTGGGTTGGGGGGTCATTGCAAGTTCACCTGGGCCAGGTGACTTGTTTGTTGAGTACCTGGATGCTTTCTTACTTAATCTCTTTATATCTTGGTTAGCCACTCCCTAATAGTTATTTTTGCAGGGACATTAAGCAACGTGCCCATGGTCATAAAACTACCTTCCTTATCTGGTTGCTGAGAGTAAAGTATTAATAAACCTTTGATTATAGGACTTGGTAAATGTGAGCTATTTATTATTATTGTTTTATTTTTTTTGCTTTTTGGAGGGGGGAAGGTAGGGCAATTGGGGTTAAGTGACTTGCCCAAGGTCACATGGCTAGTTTTTTTGGGTATGTGTTAAGTGTCTGAGACTGGATTTGAACTCAGGTCCTCCTGACTCCAGGGCTGGTGCTCTATTCACTGAGCCACCTAGGCACCCCTATTTCAATTTTTATTAAATTGCTTGACTTAGAGAGACTTCTAAGAGTTTTGTGCCCACAGAACTCCTTCAGAGCTCTTATTCTTCCTTACTCCTTATAAGCAATTAATTAACAAGTATTGTCAATTCTCCCTCCATAGAGTATTTTAAATATACTTCTCACACAACTAAATTTGGGACTATATCACTTCTTTTTTAAAAAATAAGAATAAATTTTACAGGTTGCTTTTGGTCATTTATTTTGGTAAAAAAAAAAAATGCTCCCTCTACCCACCCCAGACTTGGTAACAAGTAATAATAACATAATGCTTTAATCTTTGCAGGGTACTTTTACAAAAATGATATCATTTGATCCTTATAACAGCTGTGGGAGGTAGATGCTCTTATCATCCTTATTTGATAAGTGAGGAGACCAAAGTAGGCAGAGATGAAGTGACTTGACCAGGGTCACACAGCTAGTGTCTGCAGCTGAATTTGAACTCAGATCTTCCTGACTCAAGGCTCAGAACTCTTACTACTGCACTACCTAGCTGTATCAAAAACACACCCCCAGGGGCGGGTGAATAGAGCACTGGCCCTGGAGTCAGGAGGACCTGAGTTCAAATCTGGCCTCAGACACTTAATACTTACTAGCCATGTGATCTTGGGCAAGTCACTTTAACCCCAATTGCCCTGTCTTCCCCCCTCCAAAAAGCAAAAAAAACAAAAACCAAAAAACATGCCCTCAAAGTAAATGCATGTAACATTTTCTAAGAAAGAAAAATATGTAAAAATGCCTGAAAATGTGAACATACCTGACAACTAATTACCAATCTCCTCCAATAGTTCTCTGCTGTTTGCCTCACATGAATAATCTCTTGCTACTCAATAACAGCATTCCATTCCATTCATGAACATAGTGTGTGTGGGATGAGAATTTCTATAGCCCAGAAGTCAGAATCATTGGTCAAATGACTTAGCCACTTTTCTTGTATAATTCCAAATATATTTGAAATTATTAGGAAAAAAACCCCCACTATAGTTCAGGCAGGAATTATTGGAAATTACCTAGATCACATGAGGGAATGAAGTTAGTTTCATTGGAATCTGGAGTTTTATAAAATTGATATTCACAGAATCTTAGCCTTGGAAGGGACATTATGGTTTATCTAGTCTAGGAATTCTCAACCTGCGTTCCATAAACTTTTTTTAAAATTACATTTTGGTAACTATCTTTCAATATAATCACTTTCCTTTATAATCCAATGTAGTTTATTTTATGCATTTAAAAACAGCATTCTGAGAAGGTTCAGACTTCATCAGACTACTAGTGAGGTCAAAAACAAACAAAAAAAAAGGTCAAGAACCCCTTCTAGTCTAACTTCCTAATCATGTCATCCCTTCAATGGCATTCCTACCTAACAGATGTTCTACTCATTCCTTAAACACTTCCAATGACAGAAGGCTTATTATCTCCCTGGCAGCTCTGACCATTATAGTATTTTCTCCTATGTTTAGTTGAAGGATGAAGCCTGGAGCAACCCGAAATGGAGAAAGATGCAATGAACTTTCACAGCAGTGCCATTTGCCCACCTTAGAATTCCTCTAAGAGTACCCACCACTCATCTTCCTCAAAGAAGAAGGGAGGTCCCTGGGATTGGGGATATGAATTACAGAGATGCATAAAAACTGACATTTATCTAATATTTTAAGGTCATCAATTTGTTTTACATACGTACATGAACTCAATGTATGTTCAATACATGAACTCAACAATGTATTAGATATTTTTTTTAATCACTATTTTACAAATAGAGAAACTAGGTTCAGTGATTAAGTGAAATTGCCAAATGCTTAGCAGGTGAAGAACCTGAACCTTCAGCTAAGTGTTGGGCAATGCAGTGGTCACACTCACACAGAAACATTCCTACTGGCCATGTACTGACTTGGAAAACCACAAATGGACATCATCTATATTGTATTGCATTTTAATTTATTTAAAGATTCCCCAATCACATTTGAATCTGGTTCAGGAACCACTGCAGAGTTTTGCAAGGGTCCTCTCGACCTTGAGTTTGACACCTCTGATACACTGGACCTAGAGTCAGGAAGACCTGAGTTCAAATCTGGTCTCACCTGATATGGTTACTGAAAGAAAGGACTTTAAACATGGAAATTGTAGGGGAAGGAACTCCAGGGACAGAATGAGCAGAGTTGTACAGGTTGGGGTGAGTATGGGGCCTGGGGGATACTAAAGTTTGATTGGAATAGAGTAGGTAAAAAGGGTGTAGAATTAGATAAGGCTGGAAAGATATGGTAGTGCCAGATTTTAAAGAACCTCAAAGGTCATAATTAAGCATTTCTGTTTTATTTGGAAAACAATGGGAAGCCAAGGAAGGTTTGTGAGTGGAGGAGAGACATGATCCAAACAATTCCTTTGGAAGATTACTTGGGCAGCAATAGGGAGGATGTATTTGAGAGGAAATAGACTGCAGGAAGAGTAGGAGGCTGTTAAAGCACAGAGCACAAGGAAATGCCCCAAAGATAATCTTGCAGTGGCATAAACCTAATTTAGGGGGCAACAGGCTCTTTTGTATCTTCTGTTTTGCTTGGCAGTTCTCAGACTTGAATTCATCAGATCATTAGTTTAGCACTTTTTAAAAAGCTAAATGTAGCTAAAGGCTATAGTCTATCCCTAAGCAGCCAGGTGACCTGAAGGTAAGGACAGCTGTGATGATGATGATGATAACTGACATTTACATAATTCAAACCAACACGAATTTATAAAGTTCCTAGATTATGCAAAGCATTACCCTAGGTATCGGGGATACATAGATAAAAGCAAAACAACTTGTACCCGCAAGATGTAACATTCTGCTGGATTGGTTGACACGATCTCCAACTCCAAATTTTTCTGATTGAATGATTCTTTTTCCTTAGGAACAAACTGATATCAGAAGACCCTCTTTCCTCATATCTTCCCTAGGGAAACCCAGACAAAACAAGAATTAGAGTTCTCCCTTGCTGAAGCACGTTTTGTTCTGTGTGTCTCTTTTGGACCCGAATCTTTGTTTTAAGAACTTGGGCAGTTTCCCCAAATTGGTTGAGTGAATTTCCATGTTGCCAGAACTGAGCAGTCTCCTGGTAAGAGATGGCAACCAATGCTTTGTTCCCTCCCTCTCAAAACCCAAGAAACATTAAAGGAAGTTTTCTCTGAAGGCATCTAGACCCCAAAGCAAACATTAGCACTGGCACAAAAGTGAGACTGAAGAGGGGTGAGTCACAAACCTGTTCATTCAGTGAAAAGAGTTTTAATGGAAAGAATGATTCAAACACTTAGCTGAGGAGCCTGTGAGCTTGATTAGAAAGGATGGTTAGCAGCAGGGGAAACTAGAACCTCACCAGTCTTACAGCTTAAGGTGGAGAGGAAGATTTAAACTCAGGTCTTTTGGAATCTTTCACCACTATTCCACACTGGAGTAGATTCATTTCATCCCCTTGTTGGTTAAATGCCTTGAAGAAATCATGTATACTTTGTGCCTTCATTTCCTCTCCTCTCACTTGCTTCTAAATGCTTTGCAATCTGACTTGACTTCATCATTCAATTACAACTGTTCTCTCCAAAGTTATCACTGTGATCTTTTCTCATTTCTCATCTTCCTTGACCTTCCTGCGACCTTTGATGCTGACCCTCTCCTCCTGGATTCTCTCCTGATTCTTCTCCTACCTTTCTGACTACTTCTCCACCTCCTTTGCTAGATCATGTAGAATAACATGACATAGCTCATGCTCACTCACCATGGATGTTTTTCCAAGATCCATTGATCTTTTGACTGTCTTGCTGATCTTTTTTTTTATTCCTTGCATTTGCACTGGCTGGATGTCCTTATCTCTGCCTCTAGACTTTCCCGATTTCCTTCAAGACTCAGATCAAATCCCAATTTATGCAGGAAGCTTTTCCAGTTCTCCACCCCATTCCCCATCTTTCCTCTGAGATTACCTTCCATCATTTTTTGCATACAAGTAGTTGTTTGCATGTTGTCTCCTCCATTAGAACGTGAACTTCTAGAGAAGAGACACTCAGTTTTTGCCTTTCTTTGTAGCCTTAGTACTTAGCAAAATCCCTGGCTCATAGTAATCCCTTAAATGCAGTTATCCACTTACTGAATGGCAGAAGAAAGCAAGACCTGGGAGGAACGTGGAGGACTGTCTTAAGGAAGGAGGATAACACTTATCTTACTTAGCCCCAGAGGGCACAACCAGAAGAAATGGGCGTCAGTTGCAAAGAAGGGCAGATTTAGATTTAAGGTAAGGAAGACCTTCCTAGAAATTCTAAATATTCCCAAGTGGAATGTGCTACCTTGGTAGGTTGTAGGTTCTCCTTCACTGATGGCCTTTCAAGCAAGTGCAGGATCCTCACAAGTCAGGTGTGATGAAGATAGGATTAGTGGTTAGTGAGGGATTAAGCCTCAATGACCTCTGAGTTCCCCAACCCTGAGATTTTGTGACAGTGACAAGATCCCTTCTTAAACCTGAGACTATTCCAGAGAGGCCTATGTACATTTGGGCACATGTACAACTGACCTTACGCCCATCTCCTCCATCTTAGATCAGGAAGTCCTTATCTAGATGTCTTTTGTACAGAGGGAATAGAACTTCTTCCATATTACCTACCTCGAAAGAAATTGGGTGTGCATCTTCTCTTTAAGCAGAAACCTTGGAAAAGGAATAGATCTGAGACTCAGGAAGGCTGCTGTTGCCCAGGGCCAAGAGTAAATGCTTCAGATACTGACCCCTGCCTCCTCCTTCAAAGGTTGCCTAGGGTGACCCCAAAATAGCCATGAACCTTTTATGCTCACTGTACCCAAAACCACCTGCAAATCACTGGCTGCTTCTGAGAAGTTAAAGGATCACTGGATCACAGGTATTAGTTGTAGAAGGAGTTTAGAGATCACTCAGACTAATCCCCTCCATTTAAAGGAGAGGAAACTGAGGCCCAAAGAGTTTGAGTAATATGAGAGGCATTGTAGTACAGCCTCAAGAGTACTGGCCATGAAGCCTGGAGTCTTGCCTTCAACGCTCACTAGCTTTGTAAGATCATGGGCAAAGTCACTTAACTATTTGGTGCCTCAGTTCCTCATCTGTTAAATGAGTATGAGTACTTACTACATTGGATTGTTTTAAGGATCAAAGGAGATAATGTTTATACAATTTTCCATAACTATGAAAGGGCTATATCACACAAACATATACACACAGAGACACACACTTGTGTATATATACACACGCACACACATATATGTATATATTATTATTATGTGTCAGGAAGGCAATAAATTGTTATTGTTCAATCATGTCTGAAAACCTCATTTGGAATTTTCTTTGCAAAGATACTGGAGTGGTTTGCCATTGCTTTCTCCAACTCATTTTATAAAAGAGGAAACTGAGGTAAACAGGATTAAATGACTTGCCCAGGGTCACCCAGCTGGTAAGTATCTGAGGCCGTATTTAAATTCAGGTCTTCCTGATTCTAGGCCCCATGCTCCACCCATTATACCACCTAGATGCTCATAGTCAAGAAGTAGGAGACCCAGAATTCAAACTCGGGCCTTTTGAGTTCAAAAGCAGTGTTTTTCATAATTTGTCATACAGATTCTCAGAATCTACCTTCCACCCCGACTTAACATATTTTTAAATGTCCTTTGATTTAGGCAGGAAAATCTCAGTTCACCATCTAGGCTCAGATTGCAAAGTATTACAATCATCTTATCCTAAAATCTGCTTCTAGACTTCACCCAGGGATCATGCATTCTTATCAAATGGTACTCTTCCCTTGGGCTTTCTAGTTGAAGGAAAAAAAAATCAGATTTCCCTTTGGCATCAACTTCTTCCATTTGCATCTTTTCTGTGTGTCTCCCCCCCCCCCCCCCATACAGTAAGATAGGAAGAGAGAGAGGAAGGGAAGGACAGAGAGAGAGAGAGAGATCAATTTCAGAAAATAGTATGATGGCAAGACCAATAAGTATGTAATCAGCAAAATTGGTTTTGAATTATAGGGAGACAGCTTATTACCTTTATAATCCCCAGAAATTCACCGAAGTTCTCTTGACCCAGCCTCTTTTCCTCATTGGTTGGACTAGATAACACGAAAGGGTTGGACTAGTTAAAATCAGGTGGTTTAGGTTAGATAATTTCTAACATCTCTTAACTCCAAGTACAAAGGGCTACAGAAATAACTCGATTGAGGTCCCTGACTCCTTCTTCCAGTTGTTTTCTTCCATCTAACCCTTCCTCAAGTCAGTTTTGCTTCTCAAACTAACAGAAGTTTATTTAGTCTCTGCTATGGCAAGGTACTAAACACCCTCTGCTTTGGTTCTTATAAATCTGTGACTCGTTTGATCTCATCGTGCTTCCTGCACATAGCCCTCACTAAATCCAATGAATCTGGATAGCACACCATGAATCCTGGAAACTAGAACTGCATTTGAGGTGGTAATTTCTTGGAACCCCAATAATGGCCCTGTTACTCCACTTCCATTACATTCCATTAGGCCCCAGTCACCAAATCTGTCCCTGTTTCCACAGTTTTCAGTGGATTGAAACTTTCTTTTGTTCTACATCTTTAAGGTTTGCTAGTTTCCTATCCCATAACTTATTGTAAAATAATAGGTGTTAAGTGCATGAGAGAGATGAAAGCAAATTCCTAGGTTTGGCCTGAGGGGCAAGGGCTCATTACCGACAGGGGGATCAGGGAAGATTCCATGTATGAAAATGTTGGGTCTGAAAGAACGGGCAGTGATTTATCATGTGAAGAGGGAGGGGAGAACATTCCAGCCATGTAGAATTGCAGTGGGCAGAGTCATGATAGCTAGAAAGATAGGATCTTGGAGGATCGATTTAATTATATGGTGATGCAGTGGATAGAATCCTAGGCCTGGAGTCAGGAAGACCTGAGTTCACAATCCTACCTCAGATACTTCCTAGCTATGTGCCCCTGGGCAAGTCACAGAGGTTACTCTGCTTGCCTCAGTTTCCTTAACTGTAAAATGAAGATAATAACACAACCTGCCTTGAAGGATTGTTGGAAGTATCAAATGAGATAATATTTGAAAAGCACTTAGCACAGTGCCTGGCATGTGGTATGAACTTAATAAAGGATTATTTCTTTCCTTCTCTCCCTGTTTTCCAAATTCTAAATAAGGTCTTTCAACCTGGGGTTCAGAAATCTGATTAGATTTTTTTATAACAATTTCAATATAATTGGTTTTCTTTGTAATCCTATTTTACTTATGCATTTTAAAGTATTATTCTGAGAAGTGGCCCATAAGCATCACCAAACTGCCAATGAAGTTTATAACACACACAAAAAGGTTAAAAACCTTTTTTTCTTTTTAATTGATTGATACTTTTTGTTTGGACCCAATATCACTTCTCCTTTCATCTTCCTCCCCCCACCCCTAAATACCTAGGTAATATCCATTCCCATTAACAAACCATATACCATGAAGTATTTGTCTAGAGTTTTAACTTCCCTTAAAATTGACAGTATTTTCATGGCTGTGGTAATGTATATTATTCTTTTGCTTAAGCTTTCCTCCATTTTTACCACTGTATATAAGTCTTCCATTTTTCTCTAAATCTTATGGCATCCTATATTATGCACTATATTTCAATAGATTCATACATCATAATTTGTTCATCTTTCCCCAATTGTTTGGGCATTTTCTCTCTATTTTTTGTTATCACAAATAATGCTGCTGCTACTAAGATATTTGTACATATGAACCAATGGTGTATAGTCTCAGGTGTGTAGTCCCAGGAGTAGAATCTCTGGGTCAAGGATATGACATAGTACGTGTTCTTAAAGCAGATTCAGTGCTGAGAATCACTAATGTGGAAACATCTGAACTTGACCCAGTACCTGAATTATCTCAGTAAATGGGAAGCACATTGAACTGGGTGTCATGGGATCATCCAGCACCACTGACGTAGAGGTGTAAGGGACCTTGAAGGTCACCTACTCCAACTCTTTCATTTTGTAGAAGAAACTGACCCACAAGCTGAGATCCAGAGAGGTTAGACAATGTGCCTCAAGTCACACAAATGACAGATGGTAGAAGAGGGATTCAAATATGGCTCTCTGACTCCAAATCCAGCCCCTTGCATTAGACCACTGCTGTCCATCTATCAGTCAACAGGTATTTATTTCTGTCTTTTCTGGCTAAAACAATGGGCTGGATCCCATCTGTCCTTTGCCACTAACTGTGACCATACTCACTTATAGCTGCTGGAACTCTCCTTTTCCCATTTCCCCTGAGGACATGTGAAATAATAGTGCAAAGTCTTGGGGTTCTGGCCCTCAGACAGCAGAGTACCATTTTCTCCTAGAGTATATTGGTTCAGGAAATGAAAGCTAAAAGTCCACTCTCCCTTCCCAGGCTGGGAACCTGGAATTCTTTACTTTGGCCTTTTGTCATGAAAATATGCTGCCCTTGGGCCTGCCCAGCTGATTATGATTAGTTAGTTTAATCAGATCCCTAATCTGTGGTAATCTAATGTGACCCTAGTCCAAATCCTAATAGGAAATGACTGATAGAAGGCATTAAACATTCACTCCTTGCCCTGGGGCGCTGGGGACTCAATAAAACCCTACTGGCGACATCTCAGGTATCTGCTTTGGCATTGAAACATCAAGACCCCAGGGTCTTTCTCTGAGCTTTCTCTGAGCTTAGTTCCTCTATGTGGGCTCTGCTCGACAGGTGCAATGGCAATAACCCTGCTTTGGAAGAGCCTGCTGCTTCTTCTTTGCTGCTCAGGGATCCTCTCCACACTACCCAGGCATTGGAAGCTGAAAATGTTAATCGATGAGATGGAACACCTCTTTACTGTGGAGGAAATGGACCACAAATCTGGGGCCCCTCGGAGACCACCCACATTCATGACTAACTTATTTCGTCAGGTGGCCCACCCCAGTGGCATCAGCAAGACTCCAGGTGTCCTGATAGGAAACATGGTGAGAAGTTTTGAAGAGAAAGGTAAGTGTGCAGAATCAGCTTTAGGGCTGGGGCAATTAAATGGAATGAGACTTCACATTTTCCTAGCCCTTTCTCCTCTGCTCATTTAAAAGGACCTAGGCTCTTGCTGGACAAACCAGGTGCATGCTCATTGAAGTAGAACTCTGGACGCAAAGGCAGGAAGACTTCAGTTCACAATCCAGTTCCAAACATTTACTAGCAGTGTGACTTTGGGCAAACCACTCTCTGGCTCAGCTTTCCCATCCATAGAATGGGAATAATGATAGCACCTCTTTCCCAAAATTGTTGTGAGAATAAAATGAGATGATATTTCTAAAGCACTTTGCAAACCTTAAAACATTAATGTTATATAAATGCTAGCTATTGTTGTTGCTTTTGTTAGGTTATAGAATCATGGAATTCTAACTTTATGTTTTCAATTCTACCTTGATTTTGAACCCTTGTAGATGGACAGAATAGAAAGGACAAGGGAAATGGTGTTAAGGGATCTGATCATTTTTGCCTGAGAGTGGGAAAAAATACATCAATTTCTGTCAAAGAATCAGGAATGGAACTTGAGAGAAGTAGGATTTTAAGTATCTGCTCTCTCTGTCTATCTGTCTCTGTCTATCTGTCTCTGTCTCTGTATGTCTCCTCTCTGTCTCTTCTCCCTCTCCTTCTCTTTGTCTTTCTTTCTGTCTCTGTCTCTCCCTCTCCCTCTCTCCTCTCTCTTTTTCTCTCTTACAACCATTCATTTAGAGCTTCTTCATTTCACAGGTTAGGAAACGGTGTCCCCAACAAGTTAAATGACTTACCCAAGGTCATGAAGATAATAAGTAGAAGAATCAGGATTCAAACCCAGATCTTTTGACATCAAATTAAAAAAATCCAACTTTTTTGGGTGGATACTTTTTTTGGAAGTGGGGTGGGTGGGGGGGGTGTAGGGAGTTAGTGGTATTGGAATTTTTACCTTGAATGTCTTGGGAGGTGAATCTGTATTTATTTATTTAATAACTATTTATTGTGGAAAACCTTGAACAGGGGGAAGAAGGAAGGTAAGAAGAGAGGGAGGGAGGGAAGAAAGAAGGAAGGAAAGTTGGGGCAGCCAGGTAGCAAAGCGAGTAAGAGCACCAGCTCCAGTGTCAGCATGACTTGGAGATCGAATCCCGGGCTCAGACACTCAGCACCACAACCAGAAATAACTGGCTGTGTAACCTTGAGCAAGTTACTTAACCCCGATTGCTTAAAAAAAAAAAAGGAAGGAAAGAAGGAAAGAGGAAGAAAGGAGGAGGGAAGAGTGGAGGGAAGAAAGAAAAGGAGGAGGAAGAAAAGAAAGAAGGAAAGGAATGGTGGAAAGAAACAAACATTTATTAAGTGATACTGTGTGACTTACTGGCTGTGTGACGTTGGGCAAGTCACTTAACCTCTGTTTGCCTTAATCTACTGGAGGAGGAAATGGCAAACCACTCCAGTATCTTTGTCAAGAAAATCCCGTGGACAGTATTGGTATGCTATAGTCCATGAGGTCATGAAAAGTTGGACATGACTGAGCGACTGAATAACAACCATGTACCAGGTACAGTGCTAAGCACGTTACAAACATTATCTCATCTGATCCTCTTAACAATACTGTAAGGTAGGTACTATTGCTCTGCCCATTTTTTAGTTGGGAAAACCAAGGCTGACAGGGGTTAAGTGACTTGCTTAGGACTACACAGCTACAAAGTGTCTGAGGCTGGATTGGAATTTAGGCCTGATTTTCAGGTACAATCCTCGATGCCCTGTGCTACTTAGGTGAAGAAACAGGTCACAAAGTGATTGTGAAATGAGTCTATTTGTGTTGCTTCTGTTGATAACCCACCATTGCTTCACCCATAACTGTTCTCTGAAGCTGGTTGCCAGTGTATTTCCCTCTTTCTTGCACTTGAGTCTTGACATTCACTGACATGGCACCCCTCAGCCCACCAAAAGCTGCTGGGAGTTCCATAATCACATTGCTCACTGTTTGTAGGGATACTCATTAATATGGCTTTCCTTCACTGATCTTTTGCAGTACACATCAATCATTCTCATTTTTTCTTCAACCTTTCTTCTGTTGGTAAACATGAGAAGATATTAAGAGCTGAACTCCATGTATTTAAATTCAGACAATCGCAAAAGCTCCTGAGTGAAGAAGACAAGGCTGTTCATTACAGTAGGGTAGGTACGAGAATCTTTGTCATGGAATCATAAGATTATCTCTAGAATTGGCTTTAGAGTTCTTCTAGTAAAACATGGACTGGTTTTACAGATGAGGAAATGGAGGCCCTGGGGATCAAGTCACTGCTCAAGTTCACATGAGTAGTAATAGAGGAGCCGAGTTCTGAGATTCCAAATCCAACGTTCTCTCCATCATGTCATGCTATCAGATGTGTGACTGATGGTTATGAATATTTGAAGTTTAGTCTCATTTTGACCTATCAGAAAACATTACTAGCAAACCCCAAATCATATGAGATAGAACTAATTTTTTGATCTGATAAAAATGTAATTTTCATCAAAGGCTCATAAGTGTACTTATAGAGTCTAAAGGAAAGTAGATGTATTGGTATATACTGGTCATAACAACACTGAACATAATTGGGAGAAGGGATTCTGGGGAGGGGGTCAGGAGGGGCAATTGGATTTAATCAGGATAGAAATTCCTTCCACTGGTACAGAACAATAATTCATTTGTGATTTGAAGTCTTTACAAACTGTTTGGAGTACTGAGATTAAGTGACTTGTCTGTGGTCACAAAGTCAGTATGTGTTTGATGTAGGCCTTGAACACTGGTATTCCTGACTACATGGCCAGCTTTCTGTATTTGACTTCCTCATTTTGGAGCTCGATAGTATGAAGAAATTTAAGGAAGAGACATGTGTGGTATTTCATAGGACATTCCTGCTCTGACTTGTTCAATGTATTCTTACTGAGGGCATTAGAGAAACATAGGTGAGGGGAGAGTTAAGTGGCACAGGGAATAGAGCACCAGCCCTGGAGTCAGGAGGACTTGAGTTCAAATCCAGCTTCAGACACTTGATACTTACTAGCTGTGTGACTCTGGGCAAGTCACTTAACCCCAATTGCCTCATCAAAAAAAGAAAAGAAAAGACAGATGGGTGCTAAGTGGCATTTAAAGAGAATTTGGAGATGGGAGACAAGTATTAGAATGGGGTTAGTCAGAATTTAGGTGATTAATTATAGAAGAAATGGGATAGTGGGGATAGGGAAGAAGGAGAGAGAGAAGTTGTTAAAGGAGAAAACAATTCTATGTTTCAAAAGAGAGAAAGAACCTGGTCTCTCAATCCAATTAGACGATTTCTTGGTATCTTGAGATTGTAACAGGATAAAGTCCTAGAATAAGAAGACTATTTTAATTCAAAATTCTAACAAGAATCTCTGAGCTTATCTGGTATTTCTATGTGTGTGTGTGCTTGTGTGTATGTGTGTGCACATGCATGTTATTTGTGAGGGCAGAGTGGTGATAATTATCATGTAGTCATTGGTTTGTTTTTGGTGTCCCCAGGTGGAAGTCCATGAGCTTTTGGGTTCCACACCAGAGGCTGAGCGAGGTAGTCTCCTTAAGTCCAGGAATCTGTCTCTGAGGTCAGAAGGCTGGTTGGTGTTTGATGTCACCCAGACGGTAAGGGGAAAAAGGACAAACTTTTAGACTATAGCTAGGAGCTCAGGAATAAGGCTATCCTAAGACAATAGAGAAAGAATGTCTAGGATTCAAAAATTCAAGGGAAAAACAGAACATTGTCTCTGCTTGGGTCAGTGTTCTGTTACTCACTGATGGTGCAGCATTTTATGTGTTCTGAGAAGCTTTGTGGATTTAATTTTTTTTAGTGGTGGTGGTAGACTTTTGGTTTCATCAGCATAGAAGAACTTCTGGTACAGTCTCCTTCTACTGATAGAGTAATGCAAGTCACTTACCACTTGTAATCTTTGAAAGTTACTTGGTGTAGTGAGGGGTTGCCCATGTTCACACATAGGTCAGAGGCAGGACTTGAACCCAGATCTTCCTGTCTAATTCACCAACTATGCCTTCTATATTTATGTCCTGTGTATGTGTCGTCATTAGGTAAATGACTGGGTTCATGGAAACCTGTCTGACCGGAGCTTTTTGGTCCTCACCACGAAGAATGTCGGACTGCCCTTGAATTATAGCTATCATAGAACTGACCGGAAGTGGAAGAATAATGAGAACAGGAATTCCTTACTTGTTCTCTTCACCCAAAATGAAGACCCTGGACCTATCAGAAATGGATACACGGCTCTACCAATGAGTAAGAGTTCCTTTGAGGAAGGCCTTTTTGTTGGCTCTCTTAGTATTGAATATCTTGTCATTTGCCAGTTGGCCCCACCAAGTATTCCTGAAGTCTACATACTGTCCTTAGTCAGTCAGCAACACTAGTCCCCGGACCACTCTAGCACCAGGCACATTGTCTTGTCATGCTTAATCATCTTTGGGATGGAGAAACAATAGTAATTCTTGCTGACCTTGAATGGAGGTGTTAGAGAAACTTAAGTTGGAGAAGTTGAGGAAGCTGGATGCGGGAAAGAGACTAAGAAACTTAAATGGGAGAACTAGAATGTCAGTAGCATCTTGGAGCAGGTATGCTAAGTTAGCTAGGAGTCCATCCTGTTGGACGCTATGAACCAAGTTCAGGAGCTGGATTCATATGTGGGCCAGTTAACTTTGCTTTGCAGCCAAAGCTCACACCCTAATCCTTAGCTAGCCACTTCAAAAAATATAGGTCACTGACCATAGGTGAATCAGTAACAATGTATGGAGAGATCACCAACTCAAAAGGTTCCTGACCACTCAATGTTGGATCAGCAGCAACATCTTAGCTAGGGATCAAAAAGTAACATTTGGTTCAGAAAACATTTTGTAAACTACTGTAACAACCTCTAAAGCTTTGTTAATATATAAACTCCTTAAAAGTGGATATGGTTACATCCTTTATATTGAAATCTCCTACTAGGGTACTAGATGCACAGTAGGCACTTAACAATGCTTATTAATCGATTGGTTTATCTAAATAACAAGTTATATTTGATGCAGAATTCTTGCCTGAGTTCACATTGGCATAAACTTTCATAGGAAAACACTATTTAATTCTCATGAAAATTCTTTACCTGAAATGGAAATGTTTCTTTATTGGACAAGGTACCATGTGTCATGTCTTGAGATGGTACAGGAGAAAGATTAATGAGAAAAAAAGAAAGAAGACTACTCTAGATCAGGAATTTTTAACCTTTTTAGTGTCATGGACCCCTTTTGTTGTTCTGATGAAGCCTATGGACACTTTCTCAGAACAATGTTTGAAATTAATAAAATAAAATACATAGAATTACAAAGGAAGCCAATAATATTGAAATACAGTCATTAAAATATTACTAAAACAAGTTCACAGACCCCATGTTAAGAACCCTTGCTCTAGCTGATTTTGTTACCTTGCCCTCTAGCTAAACCTTCTGAAGAAACAGACAGTCTGAATAATGACTAGAGAAGACAGAATTACAAACCAATTTCTTCTTTTCCAACATGTCCTCATTGTGAGCTTCCAGAACTAACCTATTTCCCAAAGAATCTTCAGAAAGACAGAAAGTAGGTTGCAATGAAGGGGGTAGAAATGGACTAGAAGTTTTAGGATGAAGGTGTCAAGTCTAAAGTTGAGTCCATAAAAATAGGGGCAGTCCATGGGGGCTAAGAAAATACATGTGCTAAGAACTATGGTATCATTTAAAGACTTACCCTATTTGTCCCCTCTTCAGTTTCAAGAAGTTAAATAATTCCTTGTGGTCTTTTTGGCAGTGTTTCGGTCTGATGGAGAGATGAATTCTAGCTTTTTGGACTCTCTTGGCCTTCCCGAGTCACCTCCTAACCTCAACGATAGACATGACATCCGGAAGCCCAGAAGCATTGCTAAGAATGAGTCCATCCCAAAGGGCTGCCAGAAGGCTCCTCTCTATGTTGACTTTGAGAAAATAGGGTGGTCAAAATGGGTCATTTCTCCCAAAGGATACCAAGCCAATTACTGCAGGGGAAAATGTTTATTTCCCTTGGGCCATGGGGCAGAGGCCTCCAATCATGCTTGCTTCTTGTCCTTTGTTGTTCGCTTCAAGCTAGACCCAAATGTCTCTAGGCCCTCTTGTGTCCCTAGAAAACTCAATTCCATCAATCTCTTGTATTATGATGATTTTAACAATGTAGTCCTCAAACAGTATAAAGATATGGTGGCTGATAGCTGCAGCTGTCAGTAATAAAAATCTGCTCTTTGAGTCATTCCAGATAATGATTCAGAAGGGGGATGATAGGAAAACGGGGGAATGACACCATAGACAATGGCCATGCTACTGGGCATTCTTTGCCAGGAGACAGTAATACAGAGGGGGGAAAAAACCCAAACCCGTTGCCTTAAGAGTTCAGAGTCTATGTTTTACTACTAAATCTCGTTTTTCTCCTTGTTAAAAGGAACATTGTAATTCTCTGCATCATAAGGTTGTGGGGATCAAGTGACAAAATTCACATGAAGTACTTTGAAAATTGTAAATGGCAATTCAAATGTAAAGTATTATTGTTATTACATCGTTCTATAATTCATAGAGAGGCTCTGTTATTGTGTTAGTATTTTTTGCTTTTGTTGTTGTTTTGTTGTTTTCAGTAGTGTCTGACTCTTCAGTGTCAATGTCTGAACCCCCATTTGGAGTTTTCTTGACAAGGATATTGAAGTGGTTTGCCATTTCTTCTCCATTTCATTTTACAGATGTAGAAGTGACCTGCCCAGGGTCACACAGCTAGTAAGTGTCTCAGGCCAGATATGAACTCAGGAAGATCAATCTTCCTGACTCTGGCCCCATCTCTCTATCTACCTAACTGCCTCTATTAAGTGATTACCTTGTACTAGGTATAGGGATAGAAAGAAAGGTAAAGAAACACAGTCCCTGCCTTCAAGGAGTTTACAATTTAAAGAGAGAGAAAACATTTAAGCAGCTATGTAAATAACTCAGGGTGGGTGTATGGATGGAGGGTAGAGAAAGGCTTCTTGTAAAAGGTGGAATTTGAACCAAGTCTTGAAGAAAGGGAGCTACAGGAAGTAGAAGCACTGCAGTCATGGGACACAGCTGTCAAAAGGCCAGTGTGGCTGGATTGTAGAGCATGTGGGAGGACAAAAAGTGTAAGAAGAGTGGAAAGGCAGTGGTGACTGAATTTAAAAGTCAAAGAGGATTTTATATTTGATGAATGATTAAGCCACTTCCTTGCCTTCAGCCTTATCTTACAACTCTACAGGGATTTTTAGAAAGGAAAAGAGAAAGGATGAGCAGGGAAGGATAGACATTAGTGAAATGCTTTATTTTCATGGATTTTCAAATTTCTTCATTGCTCTGATGCTTCATACTGAGTATTTTAAAATGCCTGAAAAAAGGTCCTGAGCTAATTTTCCTGATGTCTGAGTTTATGAGAGGGAATAAGAGGACTTCAAAGTCTCATAAATAAATGGATGGTTTTGCTGGCACAGGCCAGGAGTAGTATGCAAAATGGAGATTAAACCTAATCTTTGCCCTCTGAGTTGCTTGGTCTCTACACCCACTGCTTTCTCCACAGCTGGCAAAGACAAGTGAGGACAAAAGGGTGCTTCCTCCCAGTCCATCTAAGGCACCAGCTGCTACCAGTCTGTAGGATCCTGGAGGAACTTAGAAGTTTGTAAGGACTAACTTGCTTATCTGTATTTTTATTCCCAGTATTTAACATGATGCCTGCTACATAGTAATCACTTAATAAATGCTCCATCCATCCATCCATCCATCCATCCATCCATCCATCCATCCATCCATCAACTACCTATCTATCCATCTGCCTATCTACATATAAATATATACATATTTATATATTTAAGCATATATTCATTTATATAAATATAGTATATTTATGTGATAAACACAATTATATTTATAAATTTATGTAACATAAACACATTATAAACATATTTACTCAATGTGATTATATGTACATGTATGTGCACATGTGTTTGTTTACAAATATATTCCCAAACATATAAACACATATGTGTTTATAATCAAAGATAGAAGCAGCTAAGTGGTACAGTGAATAGAATGCTGGACCTGAGTTCAAATCCAGCTTCAGATATTTACTAGCTGTATAACCCTGGGCGAATCACTTAACCTCTGTCTGGCTCAGTTTTCCTCTACTATAAAATGGAAATAATAATATCATCTACCATCCAGGGTTGTTGAGAGGATCCAATAAGATATTTGAGATGATCTCAAATGAGATAATATTTACACAGTGCCTACTGCATAGTAGAGACTTAATAGGAGCTTGTTCCCTTATCAGTCTCCTCCAAATCTAGACTTCCCACCTAAAGTGAAGACCCAAGGTTTTCACTGCCATGGGAAGGGGGTTGTTTTAGTGGTGCAGGACTATGAGAAAGATATTCTCATGTCAGATCTCATTTTCCAGAACAAAAGAGACTTGGCCCACAAGCTCTAGTTGGCTAAGAGAGTTTATGCTTTGCTGCTTGGTGGTGTGGAATTTCTCTTCTAGGATGTGTTCACTCCTTTTTCTGAACATCTTGAGGAAAGACCCAGTGAGGGTTTTTTAGTATCATTGATATCCCTGCTTTAGTCAGCCAATTTCCAAGTATTCATTGAGTATCTACTATATACCCAGGCCCCCAAAAGGCAGCATCTTATTGGTATTATTGACTCACCTTTGTGGATACCTATTTTTAAAATTGTCAACAATAACGGGCTCACAACTGTTTAGGAGGCAGAAGCCTGCCAGTGTCAGATGGATGATCAGAGCCATAAAATTCTAGACTCTTGGAGTCAGAAGAGACCTTGAAAGTCCAGTCTCAGCTATAGAAAGGCAGTAATTTCCCACTGTGGCATCCCTAACACAGGATCAGTCAACCTTCTCCAGACTCCCAGGCTCTGTTTTGCCACCTACAGCTGAATAAGCGTGGACAAGTTGTTTTGCCATTTCTCCCCCCTCACTCCAGTTTTCCCATCTATAAAACAGAAATATTTAGACTTAAACTACCTACCTCACAGAGTTGTTAGGAAGTTTGAGTGAGATAATATATGAAGTATGCTTCCTGACCACAGATGTCCAATGCCATTATTACTATATGTTAAGGTCTTTGGGTTATGGTTAAGGTACTTTGATTATGAATATTTGTTACAAGGGTTTTTCTTTTCTTTTTTCTTTCTCTAGTGGAGGGATTGGTGGGAGGAACAGAAAACAAATGCTTGTTAATTGAAAATAAAATAATTTAAAAGAAAAAAGGAGGTATTCCCTGACATCAAACTTGAGTTTTCTTTTATTTTACATCACTATCACTTTTTTAGTTACCCTTCTTGCTCCTCACCCCTCCCTTCTAAAAACGAAGTCCTTCCAGTAAATCTATGTAAGTAAGTAGTATTACTTTCTCCACTTTACAGAGAAGAAAGTTGAAGCTTACATGGCTGCTTCAGGCACAGGAGGATTTGTTTCCACTTTCTGGAGGGTTGGGTGGTCATTTGTCTGATATGTTATAGTCTGAATAGGATTTGGCTTTAAATGGCCTCTGAGGTCTTTTCCAAATGAAAAGTTCTGTGATTCTATGTTTTATCTCCCCATTAGTTCCTTGATGGCAGAAATTCTGTCTAATTTGTTTTTCCAGTGCCTAATACAGTGCTTTACACATAATAGGTACATAAGAAATCAATATTAGAGGTAGCTAGGTGGCTCAGTGAATAGACTGTTTGACCTGTAATCAAGAAGACATTGGTTCAAATCCAGACTCAGATACTTGGTGTGACCATGGACAAGTCACTTAAGCTCTGACTGCCTCAATTTCCTCATCTGTTAAATGAGCAGAGTAGCATTTATCTCTCAGTGTTGTGAGAATAGAATGAATTAATGTTTATAAAATGCTTTTAAAAACCTTAAAGCATTATATACATGCTACTATTAATAAATTATGTTTGTGGGCTAGAATGGAATGATATTTGGCTATATAAGTTCTCTCTAGTAATAATCACTTATTTTTACAAATGATGAAGATCCTGTACTTGCCACCCATGGGATGGACACATTGTTTTTTCCAGAAGTGGTTATGAGTTATGTTGGATCATCTAGTCCACCATCTTGTGACCACCAGCATGTGTAAGATACCTGGCAATTTTAAGAGTATACTCTGTGGTACCAAATGGAGTTTTTAATAGAATCATAAATTTAGAGCTGGAGGAGATCTTAGAGGTCATCTAGTGTGTCAAGACATTAAGAGACACAATATTGATTAGAGAAATTCAAATCAAAACAGCTCTGAGGTACTACCTCACACCTATCAGATTGGCTATTATGACAGAAAAGGAAAATGATGGGTGTTGGAGAAGATGGAACACTAATGCATTGTTGGTGGAGTTGTAAACTGATCCAACCATTTTGGAGAGCAATTTGGAACTATGCCCAAAGAGCTATAAAATTGTTCATACCCTTTTATCCAGCAATATCACTCTACTAGGTCTGTGTCATAAAGATATCAAAAAAGAGATAAAAGAGATCATAAAAAAGGGAAAAGGATTCACATGTACGAAAATATTTATAGCAGCTCTTTCTGTGGTGGCAAAGAATTGAGGGGATGCCCATCAATTGGGGAATGGCTGAGCAAGTTGTGGTATATGAATGTAATGAAATATTATTGTGTTATAAGAAATGATGAGCAGGCAAATTTCAGAAAAACCTGGAAAGACTTACATGAACTGATGCTGAATGAAGTGAGAAGAACCAGAAGAACATTGTACACAGTAACAGCAACATTGTGTGATGATCAACTTTGATAGACTTAGCTCTTCTCAGCAATGCAAGGATCTAAGACAATTCCAAAAGACTCATGATGGAAAATACTAACTACATCTAGAGAAAGAAGTATGGAGTTAGATACAGGTTGAAGCAGACTATTTTCTCTCTCTTTTCTTTCTTGTGATTTTTGTTCTGATTCTTTTATGTGACTAATATGGAAATATGTTTAATATGATTGTACATGTATAACCTATATCAGATTGCTCACCATCTGGGGGAGGGGGAAAGGGAGGGAAGGAGGAAGAAAAAAATTTGGAACTCAAAATCTTATAAAAGTGAATGCTGAAAATTTTCTTTACATGTAACTGATATTAAGAGATACTCTGTTTTCCAGAGCTAAGGCCCAGAAGCAGCCCTGAGCTTGGTATAACAACAGTCTTTATATCCACTCTCTGGATGATCTCAGCCAAAGCAAAATCCCAGAATTGTTTCTAGTCATGAAGCCCTGCTACAAATCAAACTTGTCACATTGTTGCTGTAACCCCTCGGAACTAGGGCTGTAGCCATTGGTATGAGTGCTGAGATCTCTCCACACTGCCTCAGTTCCCTATCCACTAGGAACAGGATGCCAGCACAGGTGTCCTTGCTTACAAGCCATTTTTCTCACTTTGGAATTAAACTTCTGTTTGATTCCTGACTCTCCTGTCTCTAGCCTGACAAGTTAGAGGCTGTTTCCAACTATATGACAAATTCAAATTCTTTATTTTATAGGTGAGGAGACAAAACCAGAGGGGTTAGTTTACCTATCCAAGGTCACACAGGTAGTAAGTAGCATTCGGTAATATTTGAACCCAGGTCTTCTCGCCTCTGATCACATTTTCCACTTCACTATGCCTCTGGGACAATACAATTAGATCATATCAGAGAGGCATTACAATATACTAGAAAGAACCCTGGGCATGATGTCAAAAGAGTTCAAGCCGAAATTCTGATACATTCTAATTGTGTGACTAGAGGTATGTTTCCTACTCTCCAAAATGGGGATGATAGTCATGGTTGCCCTGCCTACTTCTTAGGATAATTATGAAGAAAGCCCTTTGTGAAGAGCTATAGAAATGTCTTATTTTGATTTGGGGAATAAATAGCTAATCTTGATTGTATTAACATGGTAAGTAACAAGCTGCCAGAAATGATGATGAATAAAGTGATTTCCTGTTCTTTTCTCAAACTCCAGCTTGAATAACCAGAACCACAGACTTTTAAGCATTAGAAGAGACCTCAGTGCCCCTTAATTAAATGAGAAAATATTTCTAAAGTACCTAGCACTTAGTAGGTACTATAAAAATGCTTATTCCCTTTCCTTATTTAGTTCAACTAATACACAAAAGGAATCCTCATTGTAGCCATTACAATTCTTCAATTATAGTAATTATTTATAATCCCCATTATCTGTATCTATCTGTCTTCCTTCCTCTCTCCCCTCTCTCCTTTCTTTTTAAAACTTTCTCTCTTTTTCTTTCTTTCTTTCCTTCCTTCTTCCCCTCCCTCTTTTCTTTCTTTTAATGCTTTCTCTCTCTTTCTCTCTCTCCTTCCTTCCTTCCTTCCTTCCTTCCTTCCTTCCT
>NW_027187330.1:6042763-6125263 GCF_028583685.1 Petaurus breviceps papuanus
TCCTTCCTTCCTTCCTTCCTTCCTTCCTTCCTTCCTTCCTTCTTTCCAAGTTTTATGAAATGGCATGGGAGAAAAGAAGATGAGCCAAAAAAGGGAAAATTGCACAATTGCTTTGGAAGGGGTTGGACTAGTGAAGTAGGTCAAAGGTTGAATCAGTGGGTCAAGATGGCAGAGTAGAAACAGGCCCTCCACACAGCTCTGGCTCTCACCACCTCCAATTCATGTAAAGGGAGATTCTGAACAAACTTTGGAGCTACAGAACCCAAAAAATGACACAGAGAAGCTAACCTGTTGAGGACAGCCTGGCAGGCTGGCAGGAATTGGCCAGCGCAGCATTCTGGGAGCCAAGCCCAGCTCTACCCCAAGTTTTTAGCCCCAGGGTGGGCCTGACCAGCCCCTGGCTGGAGGGACTCCAGATCACCAGCTGCTGTGGCTATTTCCAGACTTATCAACACATAGATGTGAAGGACAAAGTGAGAGGTCAGTGCAGTCTGGACTTTGGGACCCAGTAGTTGAGAGTGCGTCGGCTTTTGCCCTCAGGACGAGAAGCCACTGAGGGCTATGGCAGCTTCAGCTCCTGGCCTGCAGACTGCAGGGGGACCAAGCAACCAGTCTGAGGGGTAATTGCTCTTGCTTTAACCTGCTTGGATCTGGATTGTGGTCTAGGGTGGAGGTCCTGGGGTGTGTGACCAGCTTGCCAGAGTGTGTGGAGGCTTCAGAGAGGGCACCCAACTAATACCTCTGGCAGCTGAGAAAACCCCAGTGTTTGGTACGAAGCTCCCCTGTCTGGTGGCAGAGTCCTACTGTGGCAAAAAGCCCAAAAGTCAAGTAATTGAATGGCAATATGACCAGGCAAAGGAAGCAAAGCAAACAGAAGAATCCAACATTAGACTCCTATTTTGGGGACAAAAAGGATCAAAGCACGGAACAGGAGGAAGACAGTGAAGTCAGAACTCTTGCACCAAAAGCTTCAAAGGAAAATACAAGCTAGTTACAGGCCATAGAGGACCTTAAGAAGCAGATAAGAGAAGTGGAGGGAAAATTGGGAAGAGAAATGAGAACAATGCAAGAAAATTATGAAATGAGAGTCAACAGCCTGACTGAGGAAAATAACACCTTAAAAAACAGACTAACTCAAATGGCAAAAGAGGCTCAAAAAGGCAATGAGGAGAAGAATGCCTTAAAAAGCCAAATTTGCCAGATGGAAAAAGAATCTCAAAAGCTCACTGAGGAGGATCATTCCCTCAGATTTAGAATGAAGCAAAGGGAAGCTAGTGACTTTATGAGAAATCAAGATGCTGTTAAACAGATCCAAACAAATGAAAGAATAGAAGGCAATGTGTAATATCTCATGGGAAAAACGACTGACCTGGAAAATAGATCCAGGAGAGATAATTTAAAAATTATTGGACTACCTGAAAGTCATGATCAAAGAAAGAACCTAGAAATCATTCTCCAAGAAATTGTCAAGGAAAACTGCCCTGATGTTTTAGAACCAGAGGGCAAAATAGAGGTTGAAAGAATCCACTGATCACCTCCTGAAAAAGATCTCAAAAAGAAAATTCCTAGGAATATTATAGCCAGGTTCCAGAATTCCCAGATCAAGAAGAGAATATTACAAACAGCCAGGAAGAAACAATTTGAATATTGTGGAAACACAATCAGGATAATCCAGGATCTGGCAGCTTCTACACTGAGGGATTGAAGGGCTTGGAATATGATATTCCAGAGGGCAAAGGAGCTGGGATTAAAACCAAGAATCACTTACCCAGCAAAACTGACTATCATGTTCCAGGGGAAAATATGGTCATTCAGTGGAATAGAGGACTTTCAAGCATTCTTGATGAAAAAAAAAAAACAGAACTGAATAGAAAATTTAACATTCAGTTACAAGAAGCAAGAGACGCATGAGAAGGTAAACAGGGAAAAGAAATCATAAGGAACTTATCAAAGTTGAGTTATTAACATCCCTACATGGAAAAACAATAATTGTAACTGATGAAACTTTTCTCAGTGTGAAAATAGTTGAAGGGAATAGAAATACACACACACACATACATGTCTATATATGAGGGAATATGGGCATATGAATACATATATGAATGTGTGTATATAATGTATTCAGGTATACATAGATAGAGGGCACAGGACCAATTTAATAGGAAGGGATGGTACTTAAAAGCTGAAAGGTGAGGTGAGAGAGGAATATAATGAAAGGAGATGGGGAGAGACAATGGCGTAAACTATCTCATATAGAAGAGGCAAGGGAAAATGGTTACAATGGAGGGAAAGAATAGGAAGGCAAAACAGAATGGGTCAACCTTATTCTCGTTGAATTTGGCTCAGGGAGGGAATGAAATACACACTAAATAGGGGATCTCACCCTACAGGAGAGTAGGGGGGAAGGGGATGAGAGGGGGGATGATGGAAGGGAGGGCAGGCTGGGGGGGGAGGGAAGTTGGAAGCACCCACTTTTGAAAAGGGACGGGATCAAAGTAGAGAATAGAACAAGTGGGAGGTGGGATAGGAGGGAGGGAAATATAGTCAGTCTTTTACAATATATCTACTATGTTAATATTTTGCATTAGCTACACATGTACAACCTATACTGAACTGCTTATCTTCCCAGTAAGGGTGGGTGACAAGGGAGGAAGGGAATGAATCTGGAATTCAAAGTTTTAAAATCAAATGTTTTAAAAAAATGTATATATGTACTATTATTAATGCTATTTTACATGTAATTGGGAAGTAAGATATACAGGCACTGGGGCATAGAGATCCACCATGCCCTACTGGAAAAGTCGAAGGCGGGTATGGGAGAAGATATGGGAGAGAGCAGTTTGGAGGAGGGGATATCATGTGGGACTGCTATTTTGGGATAGTGGATAGGGGAAAAACGGGGGTAAATTTGTAACTCAAAATCTGGTGGAAATGAATTATGTAAATCAGAAGTTAATAAAGCATTTGAAAAATGAAAAAAAAAGTTGAATCTGGGGAGGAGAAACTTGATAAAATTTAGGAGGAATTAAGGAAATAGAATGTCGTGTGCTTTGGAAGACCAAACTAGTTCAGGAGTTCTTAACCTTTTTTTGTGAAAATAAAATAAGAGAAAATTTTAAAAGAAAACAGGAAGTATTCCCTGACCTCAAGCCTAAATTTTCAACCTTTAGCAATCTGATAAAGGCTACAGACCCATTCTCAGAATAATGTTTTTAAGTGCATACAATAAAATATATGCTATATTAGGTAACTAGTAAAGCTAGTATTATGATCCTTTTAAAATTTTTTTAGAGATGATCCATGTTTGATAAAGCAAATCTCATTCTCCACCTACAGTCTAACACCATTCCCTTTAGATGAGGTTATTCCATTATCTGTTTTCTGGAATTGATTGGTCATTGCACAGATAAAGGTTTTGAAAAGAGTTCTATTTCTTTCTTTACTGTGGTAATTATACAAATTCTTGACGGTCTCTGGGAATAGCTTGATCCCCCTTATCAGAATGAGCAGGGAGAAATATCCATGGTTTCAACTAAATTTGTGAAACTGATATTCTATCCCTCTAAGGACAATCAGCTATTCTAGTTTAACCTTTGCCCTACATATGACGATTAATAAAGCCATGAAAATTGCTGACAGAGAATAGATATTTTCTCGCTTCCAGCACTTTACAAACTCCTCTGCTTGGATTTGGCACCAAAGATGGAACTCACTGTTGTTGTTCTTCAGTCATTTTCAACCTTGTCTGACTTTTTGTGACTCCTTTTGGGGATTTCTTGGTAAAGATTTCCTTTTCTGGCTCATTTTACAGATGAGGAAACAGACAAATGGAGTTAAATGACACAGCTAGTGAGTACCTGAGGCCATATTTGAACTCAGGTTTTCCTGACTCTAGGCCTGGCACTCTATCCACTCTTCTACCTGCCTGTAAACTGTTAGCATATGGAGAGGACTGGAAGCAATGTGGGTGTGTGTGGATGTCTGGGTCTTGTTTTTATGTCTTTTGTTATTCACTGTCAGTCATATGGGGCAAAACTTTTCTGTTGTAATTATAAAAGCACAGGAGGCTGAGAAGTGATGGGTAGAACCAACAAATAGAATGGATAGAATGGCTACCAAAGTGGAGCTGGTGGGAAACAATTGGTATAATAAACTATACAGATCGATCTCTCCCTGGAAGATGAAAATAGATGCCATGAAAACAAGCACCTTGGGGCGGCTAGGTGGCGCAGTGAATAGAGCACTGGCCCTGGAGTCAGGAGGACCTGAGTTAAAATCTGACCTCAGACACTTAGCAAAAAAAAACAAACAAAAAAAAAAACAAACCAGCTGTGTGACCTTGGGCAAGTCACTTAACCTCAGCTGCCCTCCAAAAAGCAAAAACAGATAAACAAAAAGCAAAAAAAGAAAAGAAAATAAACACCTTCAAGTGGAAAGGAGATGAGTACCAATGATAACTGATGAAGTTTCTTGTGGTTTTGACCCATGATCTTTACAGATAACTGAGGTCCGACAAAAACCACTTCCAAATATAGACCATGGGTTTGAATTTAAGGGGAAAGGGAAAAGGGAAAATGGGAAAGGAAGAAACCCGAAGCTCAATGTTTATTTCTCGGTTTCTCCTTTTTCTTCATTTGAGAGTACAGAGTGGTTAGCACAGCAAAAGGAGTGTTGGATTTGAAATCAGATGACCTGATTTCAAATGCCTTCTTTGCCACTTACTACATGTGTGACCCTGGGCAAGTCACTTTATTTCTCTAGGTCCCAGTTTCCTCAAGTATGAGAGGGTTGAACCAGATGGCATCTTGAGGGAAGGAGGTGATGGTTCAGTTTCACTTTTCCATTGGAAATGAAGAAGAAAAGAAAGAAAGCCAAATTGTTGATTTGATTTCAACAAACCCCAATTAGGTACTTAAGAGAAGAATAAAACCTCTTTAAAGGCAAGTAACCTCTTAGTTTTGTATTTAATTGGCACCTATGATTTCATCAGTGTAGGGGGAATTCTCTGGTGCAAGTGAATCTCTAATTTAAAGCTGCCTGGGGGCATTCAACTTTTGATTGATTTTTTTTTTCCTAATGTCACTTCCTGTGAGGAAGGGTTTGAACCCAGGTTTTCCTAACTCCAAAGCTGAACCTCCCTCCATTATCCCATGTCACCTCTTCTCTTTTACGAAGCATGTGCTTAATAAATATTGTATAGTATGTGCAAAACAGTATGCCAAATGGGGAAAATACAGATTTTAAAAGAATGCAGTGCCTGTTCTCAAGGATTTTACATTTCAAGGATTTCAAAAAGTTTTAAGGATTTAAAAAAATCTGTGGGATTTGGATCATTCTCCACCAACAATCTCTATTTCCCCCACAAAAGTGCCTTCCGAATGCTAGGAGCCTGTGGAACCATTAATACCTTTTACATTTCTTTAGGTAGCTGATAGTCTTGACATTTCATTTGTCTTTGCTCTCAACTTCTCATCAAGATTTCATCAGTTCCCTCAAGTCTAGGTCCCTGAAAACTCAATCCAGCAGACTGCTATACAAACTTCCAGGTGTGTAGTGGTGGAAAGAGTCTGTCCCTGGTTGGTCCTAATCCCTAAATATCATAAATTATGTTTTTTTACCTGCCCTGGGACTCTGTGTTAAATGAGAAATGAACCTTAAGATTCCAGAGCAACAGATGTCATCACTGGTAAATGAACAAGAAGAAAGAGGAGAAAGTAAGAGGGCCTTAAGGAGCTTGGTTTGAGAAGCTAGCTGGACAAAAGGAAATAACTTATGGCAGACTGGTAGAAACCCAGTGGCAGCAGGAAGGTAATCTTCAGTGGCAGAACCTTCCTTGTTTGCCCTCTTGGATTAATTTCTTTTTAGGTTTTTCTACTTCCCATTTATCTCCCAAGTCCATCAATAAGCATTTATTTGGAGCTTAATATGTGGGGATACACAAAAAGGAGGAAAAAACACTACCCCTTTGCCCAAGGAGGTCACACAATTCTATTTATTTTTTAACATTCATTTCAAAATTTTCAGTTTCAAATTTTCACTCTTCTTCCACTCCTCCCACACCTATTCAGAAAGAAAGTAATGTGAGACCCATTACATATGTCACACACACAATTCTAAGAGGAGTTCAGAGTCTAATTTGCCTAATGTCACTCAGTGTATGCTACTACCCTAGCCTGACCTCTCCCAAGTATCATCATGCTCTAAAATGGTCTTTTCCTTCTTCCTAACCTTTAATAAAAAAAATTCCATTCTTTGAGTTAGGTTTGTGGAGAAAAGACTCTATTTATTTGATTAAGGTCATTCACATTAAAGTGTGAAAATGCATGTTTTAATACTAGGAGAGAAGTTTTCATTTGGAAAGAATGACTTGGATAGGGAAAGGATTCATTATTTAATATAGTTATAAAAATTGTTAACCATCTGGCAAAGTTAAATTTAGATCCATACCTTGCACAATAGATAATACTGAATTCCAACTGAATTATAGGTTAAAAAAACACCAACCAAACCATAAAGAAACATAGAATAAGAAATGTATCCATCTTGGTTGTGGTGATTCAATTGCAGATGTAAGAAGCATTTTTATCTCTGAAATAGAAGGCTATTGGGGACAAGGTGGATGGTGTTGGTTTCATAAAAGTTAAGCATTTATGTACAACAAAAATATATAATCAAGACAAAAGGAAAAATAGCTAGCTGTGAAAAATATTCATAGTAAAAGTGAACTAGACCGTGGTAGAGGTGTAGGGAATGCCCAGTTAGGAAACTCCTCCATTAATGCAGGCTGGCACCTTTTTTTCCAAATTTTTTTTTTTTTTTTTTTTTGCTTTTTGGAGGGAAGAAGACAGGGCAATTGGGGTTAAGTGACTTGCCTAAGATCACACAGCTAGTAAGTGTGTCAAATGTCTGAATCTGGATTTGAACTCAGGTCCTCCTGACTCCAGGGCTGGTGGTGCTCTATTCACCTGGCACCTTTTTTGAAACATAAAGTCTTGGAGAATTGCCTAGAATACCAAGAGATTGAATAACCTTCCAAGCTTTATATGACTAGTCTGTGTCAGAGACAGGACTAAAAGTCAGGGTTTTTAGGTAGCAAGGTCAGCTCTATATCCACTTGCTATAGGAAATATAACAAATTAATTTAAAAACAAAAAACCTGAAACACACGAAAAAACAATAAAAAGTAGAGTGGTTCAAAGGAGAAGTACATTAGATTAGTCATAAGAGGACCTAAATTCCAATCCTGATTCTCCTATTTACTCCTCGTGTGATCTAGGGAAAGTCACAACTTTTCTGAACCTGAAAAATGAGGTTCACTGGTGCCTTCTACTATCCATCGCGGCTCCGAATCCTATGATTATCATTGTAGCAACTCAAGAAAGTGGTCTGCTAGGGCTTAGAGGAGCTGATTTTTGCTGGTGGAGGCAGTACTCACGCTGATAAAATTGTTGTTCCTGTTCATTTGTTTCAGAAGACCCATTTGGATAGGTTTTTGTTTTTTGTTTTTTGGGCAAACTGGAGTGGTTTGCCATTTCCTTCTCTAGCTCATTTTACAGATGAGGAAACTGAGGCAAACAGGGTTAAATAACTTGCCCAAGGTCATACAAGGTAAGTCTCTGAGGCCATATTTGAACTCAGGAAGATGAGTCTTCTTGACTCCACTCTATCCACTGCCCACTTAGCTGCCACTCCTGATAAAATTAGACATCCTTAAATTTATCAATCAAATAACAAGCATTTATTAAGCACTTACCATGTGTAGAGTGCTGTGCTAGGCCCTGAGGATGCAAAGACAAAAAAAAGAATCAATATTTGCTCTTAAGAAGGTTACTTTCCATGGGAGAAACAACACATACATCTTTATGTAGCTACATGCAGTTAATTCTTACTTATACATGGATCTGATTATGTTATCCTGCTCAAAAGCCTTTGATGGCTCCCTATTACCTGCTAAATAAACTCCAGACTCCTTTGTCTGGTATTCAAGTTTCTTCACACACCCTTTGTGGTCCTACCTCTAAGCTTTCAGCTATTCTTTTTCTATACCTGAAATACTCCCCTATCTTCACTTGTTAGAATCTCTTTTTTTCCCACCAGGACACTTTTCTGATCTCCCCTGGTCAGTAAAGATTCTCGCCTTTCAGACCTCTTAAAGCACTTGATTTGTATTTCTTTTGAATTTATCTTGTTACATTTCAGTTTTACATTTATTTGTATATAAGTCATATACCTCTACTAACCTACTCTTTGTGAGATAGTAATTTAATTATTTTTTGCATCCCCCAATGTCTGCTACAGTGCTCTGTACACATTAGGTGCTTAATAATTTTTTTTTGAAGCTTGCAAATAAGCTTTAGAAAAGTTTTCAGTAATGAGGGTTGAAATGTAAAGAGCGGTTGTAGTTTTTTTGTTTGTTTGTTTGTTTTTTTTTTTTTGCTTAGCTATCAGTTACACAGAAAATCCCTGGGAACACACTTTCAGAACATCCTGCTTAAGTAAGACTTTATTCTGTGCCTTAGTTTATCCAGTTTCCATTCTACTAGTACCATTTTGGGCAGAACTTGGATATTGAGACTGTTCCTGTCATATCTGATTTAGAACTTGGGGACCTAAGAGATCTCTCTCGACCCTTTCACCTTCAACACACAGATCCTGTCTCTCACCCATCATGAAGAGAAGGAGGGATAGAAGGTTTAATAAACTCCAGTTGTAAGGTAGTTTATCTGAAGTTACATTTTTCCTGACAGCTCTTATGTCTTATAGCTATATCTATCTGTGTTAGTGGCAACTATGTTCTTTCCATAGCTATAAAATGCCTGCATTTGAACTGCTGTGTCCAATGGGTCTGATGCTCACCAGGGCCAATGGATATCAGTGGGGAGGTGTGGCTGAGAAGGGGCTTCCCAAGATGTATGAGTATCCATAGCTTTTATCATTTCTCAGTCAATGTTTTTCAAGAAGCTCTTTCCCAGTGGCCCAACCCCAGTATCCTGTGAAGTTTCATATATTCTCAAGAACAAGGATGTTTTTTATAAATAATTTTTTAAAATTAAAAACATTAATTTTGTTTCCCTGCCATCTCCCCATTTTTATTGAAGAAAAAAAGAAAAAGAAGCCCTTGGTAATAGATATACACAGTCAAGCAAAACAAATCCTCACATTTATCATGTCCAAAATGTGTCACATTTTGCATATAACAACAGCTAGAATTTCCATAGCACAGTAAGGTTTGCAAGGTGCTTTACAGACATCTTATTTCAGAACAACATTGTTATTATTATTAACCTATTTAATATATGAGGAAACTGAGGCAGAGATGAAGGGATTTGCCCATAGCCACACAACTAGAAAGTGCCTGATGCTGGATTTGAACTCAGGTTTTCCTGCCTCTAGTTCTAGGGCTCTATCCACAGTGTCACCTAGCTAGTATATTAATCTATCCCCTCTCTGTTCGGAGGTGAGTAGCATGCTTCATTTTTAGTCCTCTGGAGTCATGGTTTGTCATTGTGTTGATCAGAGTTTTTAAGTGTTTCAGAGATTTTATAATGCCATTATAGTATAAATTATTCTCCTAGCACAGAACTTGTTTTTATTACTCTTGTCTTTCTGTGACCTACTGAGCTGCTGAACTTTACTTTGATTTAACTATCACAGACCTCACTTCTATCTTCTTGACTAAATTCTACCTATAGAATGACAGAAATGGAGAATTATAAGGTACCTCAGAGGCCATCTAGTTCAAACCTTGCCCCAAAGATATTTCTAGCATACTGTCCTTTATTCCTTTAATTAAAAAAAAAATTCTCAACTGAAACACCAAAAATTTAAAAAAGCATTGACACATACATAAGCAGAACACAAATAGTTATATATGAAAGAGGAATTTCCCTTTCACACCTCTTTTAAGTATATGATACATTTTATACATTACTTCCGCTTTCTTTTTAAAAAAATACATTTTTTGATGTCTTTTGTTTTTTACGTCACTATGATTTCTCTCAGCATTCCTCCCTCTCTCCTTCCTAGAGAACCATTCCATATACATTTGGTACAAAGATTTTCACCCCATTCAACTGCTTGCCTTCTTTTTCTAGGTGCATTAATTTTGTTTGTGCAGAAACTTTTAAATTTCACAATGAATTACTTTCAAAACTATCCTGTTTGTCTGTAATTTCTTTTCTTTTCTTTTTAATTGGTGGTATAAAGCAACCATTTCCATAATATAGTATAATAAAAAAATAATTGCACATGAAACTTCAAATCTGTTATGTACAACTTGCTATTCCTTTTAAATATATAATGAAGTTATCATGTATGTTTCTTTTTTTTCTTCCCTTCCCCTCCCTAAAGATGGCTATCATTTGACATAGGTATATATGTAAAATTATTCTATTCATATCAATTCTTCTATTTATACTTCTATTTTCCATACTTCTATTTACCAGTTCTTTCTCTGGATGCAGACAGCATCTTTCTTCATACATCCTTTGTAGTTAATTTGGGTATTTATATAGTCAAAATGACTTATTTGCTCAAAATTATTCTTAAAATAATATTGCGGTTACTGTATACAATGTTCTCTTGGTTCTGCTCATTTTGTTCTTCATTATTTTGTGCAAGTCTTTTCATATTTTTCTAAGATCATTGAGTTTATAATTTCTTATAGCACAGTAGTATTCCATCACGAACTTGATGCTCTTTTGTGCATTTACAAAAATTCCAATCTCTCTCTCTCTCTCTCGTCTCTCTCTCTCTCTCTCGTCTCTGTCTCTTTCTCAATCTCTGTCTCTCTCTGTGTCTCTGACTCTGTGTCTCTCTCAATATTGCTACACTTCCAAAGCCTTCTTTCCAATTAAAACACTCAGAAAAAGAAAAAAAAACCCTTGTCTTATTCCAAATTCATCTTCACAAGAACATTTGCTATTACTGTGTACAGTATTCTCCTGGTTCTGTTCACTTCACTTTGTATCAGTTTGTGTAAGTCTTCCCAGGTTTTTCTTAAATCATCCCGCTTGTTATTTCTTATAGCACATTTCTTATAATAATCCATTACAATTGCATAGCACAACTTGTTCAGCCATTTACCATTTAATGGACAGTCCCTCAATTTTTATTTATTTGTGAACACAAAAAGAGCTGCTATAAAATTTTTATTTTTACAAACACCCCCCCCCCCCATTTTTGGGATCTCTTTGGTATACAGACCTTGTAGTGGTATTGTGAGATCAAAGTTTTTTTTAACCCTTTGAGCATAGTTCCAAATTGTTCTCCAGAATAGTTTAATCAGTTTACAATTGCACCAACAGTGATATTAGTGTCCCAGTTTTCCTGAATTCCCTTCAACATCTATTATTTTCCTTTTCTGTCATATTAGCCAGTCTGAGAGGTGTGAGGTGGTAATTTTAATGTGCATTTTTCTACCCAATAGTGATTTAGAGCATTTTTTTTATGTGATTGTCGATAGCTTTGATTACTTCTTCTGAAAACTTCTTGTTTGTATCCTTTGACCATTTATCAATTGGGGAATGACTTGTATTCTTATAAATTTGGCTCAGCTCTCTATATTTGAGAAATAAGGCCTTTAGCAGAGACACTTGCTATAACATTTTCCCCCAGCTGAAAATATGCTTGTAATGGCAATAATGGAATGGTCTTATCCTATGGGTTTTCCATTTAGATGAGTCCTTCACATTTAATGAGGCAAATGTGATACTATAATGGGGGTAAAATCAACACCCACACTGGTTAGGGCCTTAGACCTCTTTATTTTTCAACCTAGATATGTGAAAAGCACTATAACCCTTTGAGTTCAGGTGATTTCTTCAACTTTATTCTCATACTAACATTTGAATACTTCATGGTCCTAGAGGCAACCCTATTGAGAAGAAATATGCTTCTCCTACTTACCATTCTAGCTAGCTCTTGAGTCCCCATCTACTTATTTCTATCTGTACAATCAGCTACTCATATGAATGACACTTTTAGATCATAAACATGACTACTTACTAATAAGGTAAAAGAATTAATGTTTCATAAATATGACATATTAAAGAAAATACATGAATAATAAAGTTGATCAAATACACATATAAAACCGATTCATACTTTCTCATTATTGGACTTTATAGATTAGGTGGAGTGGACAAACATATATAGGAATCTGGAATGGAAACATATAAACGAGGAAAACTCATGTGCTTAATGCAACTCATAACTCTAGACTGCAGACTTTAGTTACTAGTCCATCTAGATAGTGTAACAAATAGAGCACTGGACCTGGAGTCATGAGGACCTGAATTCTCTCAAATCCACCTTCAGAAACTTACCAGGCATATGACCTAGCCAAGTCACTTAATCTCTGTCTCAGTTTTCTTAACTGCAAAATGGGAATACCACCTACCTTGAAGGGTTGTTTTGAAAATCAAATGAGGTCATATTTGTAAAATGATTAGCACAATACCTGACACACATAGTAGGTGCTTTATAAATGTTTATTATTTTCCTCTCCTCCTCCTTCTTCTCCTCTTCCTTCTCCTTCGTCTTCTTCCATTCAGGGGCACCAGCACCACACAGAATTGCTTCTTCTCTTCTCACTGATCGACTGTTAATCCTTGCCACTCTTCAGTGGGGAAAATCCTCTTCACTACTTGAACATAGCCTTTATAAGCTCTTTTAATTAAACATCACCCTTTAAAGGATGTTTAGAAAGTGTTAGCTCTTAATGTAAATAGAAATTCTCTTTAAACCAGACAACTGCCAAGCTCATCAAACTGGCTATTTCTAGGCTGTACAGATTAGACTAGTCAGCTATTTACTCATATGAATGCTGCACTGTCTAATCAACAACACAGTCCAGAGCAACACAGTTGAGGCTCACTCTTCATGGCAGCTGGTCAGGATGTATTAGCAGCTGTAACCCCACCCTCTAACCGCCTTGCTTTTCCTTCACAAGCCAGAAGTAGCAGCAGAGAGCAATAAGGTCTGAAAAGCTTCACCTTTCTCTACCTCTAGGTGGCCTGAAGGACTCTGGCCATCAGTGGAGCTCTTGGACAGTGATGTAAATTCTTTCACACCAATTAGGAATTGCTCAACTGAAGTCTTTTCTTAGTTGACCCTAACTGCTACATTCTAACATGACAGCCTTTAAGCCCTTCTGCTATGTTTTCAACTCTTCTGACATTCCCTTTCCTTGCTGCTGTCTTGTATGATGCCTCTTGCCTTTTCCCTGATATGTGAGCTTTGTTTATTGGCTTAAATATGAGTTTTTTTTTTAATAAAACTTTGTTTATTGGCTTTAAATATGAGTCACTCAGTGACTCACCTTTTACTCCCCCAATTTCTTCTATCCAATCAATGATCCTTTTTTCCAGTCATACCACAGTCTCCAAATATTTGTATGCTTTCTCATTTTCTTGGTTTTACCCTCTTTAATCCTGAGACATGTATATGCAAATTAGCTGAATGCCCATTGTGTATAAATCCTGAAGACTCCAGCAAGTCAGTTTGTTTCTTAGTTCCCCTTGAACATCACAACTGAGGAGATCATCAATTCATTTGAATATTTTTAGAAATATAAAGTACTTTCACAATTGTGATCTCATTTGATTCTCACAGCCTTGTGAGGCAGGTAGGGAAGAGGGTATAATCCTCATTTCAGATGGGGAAGATGAAGATAATATAACTTGCCTATGGTCATCCAATTAATAAATGGCAGTTGAGATCACAGACCTGATGTACTATCTCCAAACTGAGTGTACATTCTACTCAGAGACATTAGCATTGCTTTTTGAATTAAATTAAGGAATGTTCATTAAGGATCTTTTATTCAAGACATTATGCTTATCAATGAGGATATAAAGATAGATTAAATCTAGTTCCTGCCCATGGAGAGCTTACAATCTAATAAGATATACACAAATAGGAATGATACAAGGTAAGGCAACTTCCAGGTTCACCACCATGAACACTCTCGTGAAAACTCTCCTGATTCTATTTCCTCTTGTACTTTTACACAACATTATGCATGTTGTATGTAGTAGGTGTTTAGTAACTGGTGAAATGCATGGAATTTCCCACTCGGTAATAGCTATTTTTTGGATCTGTCATGTTCTGCTGGCCTCTTCTAGGAAATCTCATATCTTCAAGGAATCTTCAAGGAATTTCCTGTAAGATTATTCTTTCACTGATAAACTGGATAATGTCAGGAGAAGGGTGAATAGAATGATGAAGGACCTAAAAATCATGTCCTACAAGGACCAGTTGAAGGAGATATTTAGCCTGAAGGAGAGAAATTTAAGAGGAAGACAAAAGGAACAGATTTTTTTTTTCAGTATAGGTTCCAAAGGTCAAACTAACACAGGAAGGTAGAACTCAACTAGACAAGAGGAAGAACTTTAAAAACAGAATTAGAGCTGTGCAACAATAGAATAAAGTGCCAGAGGTGATAGTGAGTATTTTGTGTAGCGGTGAGCTTAAAATTTTTATTAAAACTGTCATTGACCCGTAGGTTACCTTAAGTATCCATCTTTGTCTTAGTAGCTACCTGTTCCTCCCTTGCTTCAGCATCTACAGATTATAATAATTTCTACATTTAAGTAGACTGATTCTCAGACACTTTGATGCTCTCCTTCCACTTTTGACACATATATTTAAGAAAATCCACAGTACTGAGGACCTATGACATAGTCATGCAGAGACTGTCTCCTAACCAGCCAGTTATCTAATATATATATATTTATACATATTATACATACATGCATATATATATATATATATACTCAAATAACTTTGAGCAATCTGACCTGCTAATCAGAGAATGAGGTATTTAAAAAGATTCCATAACACCTATCACTGAAAATATTCTGCTAACGGTATCTCTACTTTAAAGAGTACAAGTCCAATGGACTGGCCATGCTGTTCAAATGCAAATGTACACTTGTCAAAAAGACTATTTTATGAAGAACTCACATGGGGCAAGCATTCATATGGTGGTCGGAAGAAGTGATACAATGACACTCTCAGCATCTCTTAAGAACTTTGGAATTGATTGTGTGACATGGGAGACACTAGTATAGGACCATTCAGCATGGCAGACCCACATCAGAGAGGGTGCTGCACTCTATGAGCAAATCAAAATCGAAATAGCTCAAAAGAAACATAAGATGTGCAAATTTAGAGAATCTACCCCAAATTTTCACATGGACCATTTGTGCCCGACCTATGGTAGAGCATTCTAAGCTCATATTGGTCTGATCAGCCACACTCAGACAGCATAGTCATGTCATTTTGGTCCTCTTCAAGAATGGACAAAAACCAACCAACCACCCACTGAAAATATTCTGCTAAAGGTATTCATGCATTGGTTGAAAAGATGAATTGAGGTCTTTTAAAATACTAAGGTATTATAATTCTTCCATTATGGTCTTGCCAAGAGTAAGCCATCAGGCTGCTTCCCATTTTTTACAATGAATATAAGTAAGAATACAGCTCACAAGACTAGGCTACCACAGTACACATTTACATTTTTGTTCAGTATGCTATGAACTGGCTTACTCTTTCAGTACCTTAGGGACAGATGGCTGGAGATGCAGGGCAGGGCAGGGCATTTTGGAGACTGCAACAGCGGTCTGCTATCCTATGAAGCACTACCCCAAGTCAGTTTGCTTGGTCTATTCAGTAGAGGCCATGTAGTCTGTATTCCTTAATCTGTAGTGATGACCAATGACAATTCTACCAGCCTTGGTCTTTTCCCTTTAATGAGTGGAAATCAACAGATTCAGAGAAAAGTCTGCTCTCTTGAATCTGAAAGAACTTGAACTTGGTCTAGAAGAAGTTGAATTGGAGACAAAGAAAACTTTTTTTTGCTTTTTTGGGGGTAAGGCAGGGCAATTGGGGTTAAGGGACTTTCTCAAGGTCACACAGCTAGTAAGTGTGTCAAATGTCTGAGGTCAAATTTGAACTCAGGTCCTCCTGACTTCAGGACCCGGTGAGCTATTCACTGCACCACTTAGCTGCCCCTAAAGAAAACTTCTAATAAAAGATGAGAACATGATTCTTCACAACATATACTAAGTCAAGTTGAAGAATCATAGGGGTATAGTGGAAAGACCACTGGGTTATGCCAACTTATCAGATTTCAGTCAAGTCAGCAAACCTCAGCTTTCCCTACTGTAAATTGGAGATAATAATATTTGCTTCTGCTCATTCACAGGACTATTAGAAAAACAAATGGTGCTTTGAGATCTCTGAATTATAGGTATTGTATGAGGGAGGTAACATTATCAACATAAAAACACTGGTCAGTGTGATAACAATTCTTGGTTAGTTGTCTTTCTAGCTTGAAGAAGATCAAAATGACATTATGATGTTGGGATCTAGGCACAGCGTGTATAGATTGTGTTTGATCAGACCAAAATGAATTTGGAAGGCTCTATCACAGGTGTTGCACAAATACAGTTACCCCCTTTCAATCATGGTTCCAATGTATCGTGGGTTGGCATAAGAAATTAAATGGGAATTTTTTGGGGAGTTTTGCAAAAGCTGCAGATGAAGTCTAGAAGATGACACAGAATCTATGACCAAATACTTAATCCAAATTTTACAATACAATACTGTAAATACTCCATAAAAGAAAAAGAAAAAATTCAGACTCCTCCTCTGGTATGAAGGAATGGTCAAAAAACTTTACACAGATTTTCCAGATCACAGAGGTTCCAGAGCTCTGCACTATAGAAGGGATAATTGTAGTGCATATTAACATTGGAGTGGAGATGTCTCTAAACTTTCACTTCTAATGTTTCTTTTGAGCTACTGAGATTCTGCTTTGCTCATAGAGTGTGGTGCCTTCTTTGATGTGGGTGCACTGTACTGGCAGGTCTTGTACCAGTGTCTCCTAGGTCTCACAATCAATTCCAGAGTTCTCCAGAGAGATCTTGTATCACTTCTTCTGACCTCCACGTGAGTACTTACCGTGTAAGGCGACATACAAATGCATCAGGGAGATTGCTTTCTATACCTTCTTAATGTTAGTATATCAATATATCCTCTAAAAATTAAAAAGTAACATAAAGAACCCAGAAATATCACATTTATGTAGCACTTTGTGATTTCCAAAGCTTTTGACATACTTTAGCTCATTTATTCCTCACAATAACCCTGTGGCATCATTGTTATTATTATTCCCATTTTACAAATGAGAAAATGGGCTCAGAGAATTAATGACTTGCTTAGGGTCACAAGTAAGTATCTGAGGTTGACTTTGATCCCAGGTTTTCCTTAGTCTAGGTCCAGTGTTCCATCCATTACATTATGCTTGAAGCTATGAAAATACAAATTCTTTGTCCAGTGGCCACAAATGTCATAAGATCACAGATTAAGAATGAGAAGGGAGTTTAGAAATCACACCCCCTCATTTTACTGAGAAGAAAACCAAGGACCAGAACGCGTCAGTGATGAATAGCAATGCCACACTTCTGTGAAACTGTGAGTAGCACAGCTGGTATTCAAATACAAGTCTTTTCATTCCAAAGCCACACTATGCCACATTTTTTTTCTCCTCCTAATGAAAGTTTTTTGTGGAAGTTAGAACCTCTAAAAAAATCGTGCCTAGTAAAATAAATTAATCCAGTGAAATACTTCGATGAGGGAGGTAGGAAGAAAAGAGAGAGGAGAAACATTTAAGCTAAAGAGGAAAATTCTTACTAATGTCATGGTGGCCAATGAGGCATTCCTCATAGAGCGATAACTGGAGTCTATAAGACATATATGTGCATGCGCGTATGCATGTACATACATGTATTTATGTATGCATATGTATGCATGTGTATGTATGTATGTCGTGGGGACCTCCCTCTTCTGTAGACCTCTGACTCTTTGAATTTCTTCAAGATGGTGGATGCTGCTAGGATAGTAAGTGACTGAGCCAAAGGAAAGATCTTTATTAAAGAGGAGCCGGAAGAGTAGATGAATAAGTGATGGGGTTTCTGGGCATTAGAAATCTGCGCTTGGGATTCCAGGCAGTGAAATATGAACAGGGAAGTTAACACTAGCCAGCAGTGGAGCCCTCTGCACACTTTAAATTATTTTCTTTTCTGTGCTGCTCAACATAGTTTCATTATGGCCCATTAAACACGGATAATTAAAACAAAATATATTGGAATTGTTTATCCTGGACTTTGTAAGGAAATGAGGTTCATAATAATGTCGGGGGAAAAATGAGGACTTGAGGACTTGTAATTAGAATGATAATTAAGTAGAAGTCCCTTTTTTGGTGGGAAGGTGCACTTTTTGTGGTTTATTAACTTGCCTCATGAGTTAATGACTTCAAAAATAAAAGATGCCTAATGTTCATGATTTTGGAGAAAGTATAGGTGAGTGTGATGGGATTGGGAAAGGAGAGATGAGCCAGAATGAGAGGGTGAGCTTTGATATGTCCCCCTTTGCTTTGCCTACAAAGAAGTGAAATAAAAGACCAAAGACCTTGAGGAAGAGAAAATTCATATACAACTCCTACTCTAAGTTTGATCTGACCAACATATACCCCTGAGCTGACTCAATTCAAGGGACAATCTACAAAGAGACCACCCTAATCCTGAATAGGTAGAGTGAGAGGATACCAGAACATTTATCAGTGCACAGAAAATTATTGACTTTTGCTTAGTAGAATGATCTGCCTTTTGGCAGATCTCTTTTGGCACCTTAAGGATAGGTTAGTGGGGCTGTGCAGCAGGGAAGGACGTTTTGAAGGAACCAGAAATGGTTTGCTATCCTAAGAAACACTGTCCAAGTAAATTTTCTTGACCTTTTTGATGAAAGTCATGTGGTCCCAGCAACTTCCCACCTCTTTTCTTGACCTCCCCCCTCCTCTTTCAATTCTACCTTGAGTGTTTGAGTGGCAACTGAGGACCCTCTCTAGGGGAAATCTGGACACAGACTATACCTAACTTTGATTTGAAGATTTTGCTGGAGTAATTCCAGATTGGGACAGACAGCAAACAAGAGAGATGTATCTTCCTGTTTTAGTCCCTAGGATCAGGAACCAGTCCATGCCAGCCTACAGGCTTTAGAAAAATCTGGGTCATAAGGTATTAAACACACTCAAACTCATTTGAGGAAACAAAGAGAAATGAAATAATTGGACATATTATAAAAGTTGTTGTTCTTAGGAATTGGGTGGACTAAATGGTTACCATAATTACTGTCAGCACTAAGATTATGAGGTATCCAAAGAGATCTCTTGTACAGGTGGTTTCTGAAAATAGCAGTTTTCAGTAGATTTTGCTGAGAGTTTTTGACTTGCTCTGAAATATTGACATTACAGCATTTTTAACAGTACTATGATTTATTATGCTTTTTTTTAACACCCCTGGTCAAACTACTTCATGGTACTGAGAAGTATTATCATTCATACAAGATAATGACAGTCTAGTAGACACCAAACAGGAAACTACAATATATCATAAGTACATGGAATAATCTTTAAAAAGTGTTTTCTGAAGTCTGAAAGAAAAGTTCATTGCTATTGTGATATTTATGAGGCAGTGGTATTTGAATTGGTAGAAAACAAAGGATGATGAGGAGGAAGAGAATTTTAAGTATAAGTACTAGTCTGGGAATGAAAGCACTACACATTTGGAGGGCAGAATGTTGTCCAGTTTGGCTAGAGTATGGATTATGTTGGGAAGAGTAAAATTAAATAAGGCTGGAAAGGTAAGGTTTTGTCAAGTTGTGGGGAGTTTTGAATGCCAAATTTGTGCTTGTATCAGTGAACAATAGAGAGCTTTGACTGTGTTTGAGCAGAAGAGTGACCAGATCTGTGCATAAGAAAGATCATTCTGCTTGTAGCAGGAAGGATGGACTGCAGTGGATTGAGAATGGAAATGGGAAGACATGCTTGGTATTTTGTAGTTTAGGTGGGTTTAACTAAGGTGGTACCAGTGGAACTAGAGAAAAGGGGGTCATTTTGAGAGATGTTTCCAAAATGGAATTGATAGGACATGATAATTGATTGGAATTTAAAAAAGTGAAGGAGAAAGAAGAGTCAAAGAAAACATCATCATGTTTGAACATAGGAGACATAATAGAGCCAAGAGAAGTGAGTTTAGGGGAAAGCTAATAACTATAATTTTGAACATATAAGTAGAGATGTCTTGAAGGCAGTTGGAGATGTGTATTTGGAGAACACCTCATGGGACCAAAGATGTAGATTTGCGAGTCATCTGCATGAAAGTGATGGAATAAAAAAAGATGAGAAAGGGAGAACTGGGTTTTTCTTTATAATATGTGTTTAATCTCCTTCCTTCAGAGTTAAAAAGTCCACACATGGGCTAGGAGGGTTGGAAGGAGCTGTGACTCCAAGTGAATCCACAGGTAAAAGAAGTACATGCTCATTTGGGAAACATGACTATAAGTGAAACAAATCAACTTTTGTTTTTACTAAACATACCAGAATTTTATTTCAGAGCAGATCCTCTCATCCATATCAAACATAAATATATCTGGAAATGGATACTTGGTATCACTAGGATGCCAGGCATGATTACAAACTAATGTGACTATGTTATAAATGACATTATAGAGGACAAATTGTCCATTGAGAAGGAAGTCAGAAAGAAGAGGATTCCAAAAGGGTAGAGGGAAATTTATTTTCAGAGTTAGGAGCCTAGAATAATGTGACATACCAGAGAAGGAAAAGCAACTGGATACTGTTGGATTTATACAATAAATATGATGTTCTTCCTAATTAAGAAGTCAACAAATATGATGAATGCAAGCTATTGGATTCAAAGAATTCCCATCTCCTGGTAAATGGAGAATACTCATAGTCTGCTTGTGTGGGTTTTATTTTAGGTCACATAGAGATTAGGTAGGTAGGTGATGTAGTGGATATTGCCAGATTGGAGTCAGGAAGATCTGAGTTTGAATCTTCACTCGAACTGTTATTAGCTACTGTGTGACTGGGAAATTCACTTTACCTCTCTTAGCCTCACTTTCCTCATCTGTAAAATAGAGATAACAAAAATGCCTGAATTACAGGGATATTGTGCAGTTCAAATGAAATAATCTATGTAAAACTTTCTCAAAACTTAAAGTACTGTGTAAATGTTAGCTATTGTAGCTATTATTATAGAGCAAAGCTAACTGTCTCAAGTTGGTCCTAAGCAGCCACAGCTACCCCAGAGGAGGATGTTATGCCTTATGTTGGTAATTTGCTCCCAAAATAGAGATGATTAAGAGAGCTGAAGAGCATACCACTTTAGGGATGTGGTTGTGGCTCAATGGGGACTGCAGAATAAGATTCATGGATGAAGGGAATTGGAAAAATTAAAAAACAACCTGGTTCAGGTGGTGCTTACCCCACCTAGTGTTTTATTCTATATATTTCAAATTCCAGGCATGTTCCCATGTTCAAATGTTATATGTAAGCTGAGAAAATCTGTGAAGATTTCCATCTTGTGCACATCTCCACAATAAGTTGCCTTACAGGAAAAATATCCATTAATGCAGGCAAAAATAATAGGAAAGTGGTTGAGAGCAATCCCTGCATCTTCAGGCCATAGGTGGAATAGTAGAAAAGAGTATTGGTTTTTGTCTTAATAGACCTGAGTCTTCCCTCTCTGATCCTTATTTCTGAGTAACTTTGGATGACTATATGAAAATGTCCATTTCTTTGTGTGAGTTGCAGACAAAATAAATTCAATATTGTGACAAATAAAGGTAGGTATTATATCATAGGTATCACTGAAACTTAGTGAAATCTAATTTACAAATAGAATATATAAATGGAAGGAAGTAACTTGACAGAAATAATGTATCTAATGGAATAATCCAATGAGCGGCATAGTAGGACAAGAAGGTATTCACCTTATATGGGTACACATGAACCTGGATTTAGGACATGGTGGAGAACACTTGGATGACCATAAAAGAAAAGTAACATGATCATTGTTGTATCCTGTAGACTGATCAGTCAGAGGGAGGATCTTGATGTTAGTTTTCTGATTAGATGACCAATCTGGCAGAGGCAAGATACAGGACTGATGAAGGATTTTAATTATAATGGACATGTGTTGGAAATAACATTCTGCTGAAAGCAGAGCATCTGGTAAATCCTTTCCTTACTGACAATTTCATCTCTCAAAATGTAAAGGAAGGGACAAATGAAACTTTTACTCGGGACAAAATTCTGATCCAAAAGGAAGTGTTGTTTGGGATGAAGAACTGATAGAAACTTTGGGGAAAATGAATGTGTCATTGTGGAATTTGAAATACAAAAGAAAGGGAACATGGTACTTTGTCAGAATGTATTATGGACTTTAGGAAAGTAGATTTGACAAAAAGAAAAAAGCTAGATATGTTTTCACGACTGAAGACACTAAAGGAGAGAATATTGGCACAAGAAGTATGGGAGACATACTGATGAATAATTCCAACATAGAACAAAATTAGGTAGCCTCTAAAAAAACAAGAGTTTGCAGGAAGGCCTTTGATAACTCAGATTAAAAAACACATGTACAGAAGTTGGAAAGAAGGTCACATAATCTAGGACAAAAACAAAAGCCTGTTATGAACCTTTAAAAAAAAGTCAGAAGGCCAAAACTCAACTGAATCAAGGCTTGCAAGAAATACTAAAGACAGCAAAAAAGTCTGTGTTAGCCATGACAGGAGCACAAAAAAATCAAATAATGTTGTAGACTACAATAACACTTGTTTTTTAAGATATTTTCAGGGGTAGGGTCTTAGGAGAGAGATCAGCAAGAAGTCTTCTGACTGCCAAGATTCCAAAAGTTTGCTGTTATGATTTTCTCACATGGCTGATTAAATTAAAGATGAATTCCAAGTGCATATTTGTAAAGCACTCAGCACAGTGTCTGGCATATAGAAGAAGCTTTATAAATATGATGATGATGATGGTGATGAAGATGCTTATAAAAAATTCCATTTATATAATAAGGAAAATGAAGAATAGTTGAAGAGCCTGAAGTTGTTTAGCCAGAAGATGAGAACACAAAAGTTGCAGGGAGAGGACAGAATAATTACTGTCTTAAAATATTTGAAGGGCTGTCATATAGGTTTGGTTCATTCTGAATGACTCAAAGGGATGAAATAAGACTACAGGGGTGGGGAACCTGTGACCCTTGAGAGGTTCCCACTCCTGGACTACTAGGTAAAAGTTATGGGGAAGCAGATTTTGATTCCACATGAGAAAGTACCTTTTGACAATTAGAACTTGTATAGAAAATAGATGTTAGTGGAGATATTCAGAGAAGCTGGATAACCAACTGGCAGAGATATTGAAATGGGATTCTTTCATAGCATGGAGATTGGATAAGATGTTCTTTATTTAAGGTCTTATCCAGCTCTGTGATTGGACAATAGAGTTTATGAACCAAGGAAACCAGGTTGATGATTCTAGGGTCCTAGCAGTATGCATGGAAAAATGTAAAGTCCCCATTACCTGAAAAACTCTGCTGCTATGGATAAATCAAGGATAAAGCAATCCATGATCTAGTCCCTTCAAGTCATCCTTTGGGTAGCAACTGCTGCCATGAACTAAGGCTGCCATTGCCAAATCAGTATGGCATTTTTCTAGTCTGTGCAGTTATTTTGTGCTTAGGAAGGACAGTTTTTTGTTCTAGAAATGCTAAGCCATGAATGGGAACTAAGTAAATACTGACATAAGGAAAACTGTGAGACTGAGCGAGAATGAATATTCTTGACCATAAGAAATAGGAGGTTGTGGCATATGTTCCCCAGGGAAGTGCTGGAAACTCAAGCTATTCATCTGGAATTGGAGAAAAATCAATTGCAAGAACAATTCCTTCTGGGCCTTTTAGGGATAGATGTGATGATACTCTTTTCTATTACTAGAGTTTTATGATTTTTACCTATAAGTCAAGCAGGGATATATGTTGATGACAAAAAAATACTAGAGGAAAGAAATGGAAGTTGGTTTAGAAAAAAGTATTTCTTTCATCTTTGCCTTTCTGTTCCACTATCCTACCTTCAACTTCTACATATTCTTCAAAGCCCATTTCAACATCACTTCTACCATGAAGCCTTTCCTAACATTTTTTTTTCAGCTGTCTCTTTAAAATTCATAGTTTGCATAACACATTTTGGTACTAATTTTCTTAATCCTGCTCCACAATGAACTATTATATATCACTCATTATATAGCTTATATTGTTTTTCTTGTTCTTGTGATTGTGAGTAACAGCCAGGAAAAAATAAGAACATAATCAGATTTAGAATAGCTCACACATTGGGGGAGGGATGGATGGAAGATAAAAGAATTTTATTCTCTTCTCTCTGGTTGGTCCACCCTCACATCTCCTTTCAGAGCTGTATGACTGATGGAGTGACTCAGCATAATGGGGAAGGCACATCATATACTCCATATTTCCCTCCCCTTGGGAATCTTCTCCTCAAGAGAGAATAAGGAGAGCAAGTAGAAAGACTGAGCAGACCAGTAGGAGGGATAATGGAAGAACTGGGTTTAATCATCTTGATTTTAGTATTCAAATAGTAGGATCTCAAGTTTCAGTTGGTTCAAGTTGTTTTTTTTTCTAATATTTCCAATCAAGTCTGCACCTCAGCAAAATAGTGAACTAGACAAAGTTTGTCTTTTATACCATTGGCTTCCCTTTGTTGTGCTTTCCTGTTTGACCTCTCAGCTAGTTCAGATCATACCCTTTCAATCAATGGTGTCAAACTCAAGTAGGAACAGGGATCACTAAACTATATATAAGGATCACTGCAAGCAGCATATTAGAAAAATGAAACCACCCATTAATATTATTTACATGCTATTGTATTTTTATTTATTTTGTTAAATGTGTCCCAGTTACATTTTAATCTGGTTCTATTATTGGCTCTCTATGCTAGACACCTCTTCTAACTATTTCTTAGATAGTTTTTAAGAATGTTGTTATTCAGTCCTTTCAGTTTCAGTCAAGTCCAACTCTTCATGACTCTATGGCCCAAAATTAATGGCCAACCCAGATAGGAGATAGCCTTTTGGGATTTAGCTAGGCTGCTTTGTAGAGATAATCTGTTGGGTCCATCAGAACATTTTCAGTTTTATAGAACCTGATAGAATTTGTATTCTGCTACATAGACTTCAACTCTAGAGTTACCTCCCTATCCTAATGAGACTTCAGAAGAAGACTTGGTATAAATTTAAGGCATTATTAATGATAATGACAATCATTATAACAACTTCAATGATTTAATTAACTTTCGCTGTAAAACAAGTATATTTGCCATTTTTTTCTTTCTTCTACTCTCAGAGAATGATCTACAGGGTATTTATAAAGGACTCCAGTTTTCTAATGTGTAATTCAGTCTGTAAATGCCATTAATAGATGTATGTGCATTTAAGAGTGTATATTGACATAGGTTGGTTTTTTGTTTTTGTTTTTGCTTTGCTGTGTTGCTGACTTCATGATTCAGATTGATTTTATTGAGTTCTTTACATGATCTGAGTCTGCTGAACATTCCTGGAAGGAACCATCAAGGAAAGGCCTAGCCTGCCTTTGAGGTTAAGTAAGGGTCAGAGTGAGAGGATTTTATTCCTTTGTGGCTTCCATCCATGACATGAGGCAGGACTGCTGACCCTCCTCCCCTTGGCATCAGATTATGAAGTAAATAAAGTTCATCTCTGGAAACCCCTACTTTTCCTTCCAGTATCTTCAGTGTCTCCTTACCTCTTCTAAAATAAACTCCTCTTTCTGACATTTAAAGTCCTTTGCAACCTAGCTCCACTCTATCTTTTCAGCCTGATTTCACATTATCCCACATCACACACACTATGTTCCCACCACATTGGCCTCCCTGCTCTTCCATGTATGTGACATTGTATTTCTCACCTAGGCTGTCCCTCATGACTAGAACAATCTCTCTCCTCTCCTCTATCCATTAGAATGTCTAGTTTGCTTCAATACTCAGCTCAAATGCCAACTAGTATATGAGACCTTTCTTGATTCTCCTCCTTCACCTTCAGTACCTGCCCCTCAAAATTACTTTACAATATTTTGTACTTTCTCCACTACTCTGATTCTTTCATATCCTAGTCCAATGCCTTACTGTTATGTGGAGGTGAGCCTGGGTTCTTTTCCCTGCCCTTTCATTTTCAGTTTCGTTTATTTTTGTCTTATTTTCTGTTTTCTTAAATTATATTTTATTTTACCTCCAAATACATGTAAAAACAATTTTTAACAATTTTTAAAGTGTTGAGTTCCAAATTCTATCCCTCCTTCCCTTCCTTCCCCCCTTCCTGAGATGGTAAGCAATCCGATACAGGTTATACATGTACAATCATGTAAAACATTTCCATTTTAGTCGTGTCTAAGAAGACTTATATGACAACAAAAAACCCTTCACCTCTTAAAAAAAAATTGAACTTTCCTTTTTTACTGACTCTGCTTTCAGTGTGAATGGGGAGGGGAAAGAGAAGGGATAGGGCCTGTGTTGGGGAGGGGTCATCTCCACAATATTTCATTTATACACAAAACTAAACAGATAAGCACAAAGTCACTACCAAAAATAGAAGCTGATAGCACTGGGAGGGGAAATTGAAGGTGTTAAGAGGAGAGGGGGGATCAATGTTAAAAAAAATACCAGTCACTCCCCCATTTGGGAGTTCTTGAGGAACTTTGTTTGCATCAACTCAAGAGAAATCAAAAGATCAGAAGTGATTTGGGGCAGGGGTGGCCAGGTGGCTCAGCGAGTAAGAGCACCAGTTCCAGTGTCGGGATGACCTGGATCAAATCTGGGCTCAGATACTCAGCACCACACTCAGAAATAACTGGCCGTGTAACCTTGAGCAAGTTACTTAACCCCTATTGCTTTAAGAGAAAAAAAAGAAGTGATTTGGGAAGGCCAAAGCTGCTGGGACAAGGTTGGGGGAGGTTGAGGGTAAGGGAATAGTTTGGCAAATGGGGTGAAGGCATAATTCTCTCTCTGCTAACCCTTCTGGTCTGGCAGGAAGAAGGCAACCTTCTATCCCTCACATCTTCCTGGGGCTTGGACAAGTCAAGGATCATGGCAGCTCTAGATAGGGACCTGGAAGTGGGAGGCTCACAGAGGCTTCTTCTCCAGAGAGAGATCACTGCATACTTCCTCATAGTAGTTTGCTTGGGACTCAAACCCTGTCAGTTTCTTCCTTATGGCATCCTTGGAGTTCACATACTTCATTCTGCTTTTGAAGGTTCCATATTGAAGGGCCTAGAAGAGGAACACCAGTTCCTTTTTCTTGCTCTCTTTGATCTCATAGGTGGTAATGTAGAGGGCATAATGGTATTTCTTTTCCACCAGCAACTTGACAAAGGTGGCCTAGAAGTTATCCACAGTTTGCAGTATCCTTTTGCCCTTCTCCAGTACAATGTTCTTGTCTTCGATCAGGCAGAACAACATGACCTCCTTGTACTTCTTCACTTCCTCTGACTGCAGATTTGCTCACTTCCATGTTGTTGAACTCAGCCTCCCCATTTGAGACAACAACTCTAGAGGCCATAGTTCCAGAAATGAGAGTGCACCAGCAAGGGAGGAAGTGGGGGAGTTGCCCCCTTTACCCAAATTGGGAAATCAGTTGGGGAGTCTGCGTTCTTGAAGGTCATGCCAGAAGACTAATCATTCTACCATGCTGGAAAGGCTTTGAATATGGACCATGCCAGGCATGGAGTCTATCGTTTGAGGGTCAGCTTAGCTAACTATAGAAAGGTCTCATTGGTGGGTGGATGAGCTGGAAATGTTTTTTTTTAGGGGAGAATGGCAATAATGGACCAAAGTAAAATAAAAAATGTCTCTTAGTGCTTCATAGACATCAATAAATGCTAATTTGTCTGTTGGTACTCTGAATGTGAGATCATTGTCTAATGATCACTGAGTACCATATAGTTGGAAAAGTTAAGTCATATCAATCATGACATTCTCTTGCTATAAACAAAACCTGAATGAAAAATGAAGTTTCAACTAAATAGAAGGATGGCTGCCAGGTGTTCCTCATTGAGAATAAGAAAGGAGTTGGCGTAGTGGGTTTTATTCAAGGCTGTGCTGGAGCTAGCTCTGAATGATTGCTAGCTGATTGTTAAATTTTCAGCATAGTCATTTACACCTCAGAAACAGGCAATTGCTACAAATTAGGGCTTGATTTATTGCTTTATTGATTGTTTAGGCTTAAGAAAATGTTAATAATTCAGATTAAACTTAAAAGGTATGCATACTTTTTCTCCCTCTTGAGAGCTCAGATATTAAACATTTACCAGCACACTCCTAGTTTTTTTTAATCCTAAAGGCAATAAGAAACATTATTTCATGGGATATTTGGTCATTATGTATTGTAGCACTAATGATAATTATGTGTAAAAGACCAGCATGAAAATAATTTACCTTATGTACCAACATGCTTGAGAAGGAAATGGCAAACCACTCCAGTATTTTTGCCAAGAAAATTCCAAACAGGGTCACTGAGAACTGGACATGACTGAAAACGATTGAACAACCATTGTATCAGTGTGGTTGCCAGGGATGAAGTGGTGGGAAATTCTGTGAAGGATTTGTCAAGACTCTCCAAATTAAATCAGCACACCCTCTGATACTTGGTGACTTCAAAGTAAAGCTGGTAAATGTTGAGAGTGGAGAGAAATACATGGGAACTCATAGTTCAGGAAGAATAAAAAGGGTCAAAGACTTGTATACAGAAACTTCGTGTTTCTATCACAAACTCTTTTTTCATGAAAAGAATTGACACAGAACCTGGAAAACATTAAATAAGACCATATAAGACAAAAACAGATACTATTTTAACAGACAGAAAAAGAATTGTTATTAATGTGAGATTTATCCCTGACTCATCTATCTGTATGCTGTTAGATCATTGACTTGCCAGAACTAAGATCAAAATTAGTAAAAACAAAGAGAGAATAATAATGAAAAAAGATATAGTATACAAGTGAAACAACTTAACCCTGGACTATTTAAATGAGTAATTGAAAATAAAAAATGGCAAAGGGATAGCAGAAATTGACACCAATTATAATAATTTTATCTAGAAATTTAGCAACGTAAGCTAATTGGAGCACCAACGGCCCAGAAAGTGTCTTAGTCAGCAAACATCTGACTTATTTGCCAAATAGAGAGGGATATTTGGCAAAGGCAATGAAGATTTAGAATATAAATGTGTTTGTAAAATCTTATGAAGGATAATGGATGATTATGAGCAATCTCATTTCATAAAGCAGAAACAGTGGAGGGTAAAACCAATATAAAGAAAGCTTGGCAATACATCCGACTAAGTAAAATCATCCCAAGAGCGTTCAAAGATGATGGAAGGAAGATGATAAACAGAAGAAAAATGAAAATATTTGCAAAAATTATTATGACAAATTATTTTCTCCTTGGACCATGACACTTGTACCCTGTCATTGGAGTCTGGATGTGCTTATAGAGAGGGTGGAATTATCACTGAAGAGAACAAAGATGAGAAAAGTAGCAGGTTTTAAACTAGAGAATATGGAGGTCTGTCTTGAAGGCAGCACAATTGTGGTAAAGGACTGATATACAAGATAATTAAAATAAGGGAAAATACCAAAGTTGAGGAAAAAAAAACTCAGATCTTAATTATAATGAAAAAAAATAAGGTGACTGAGAGAAAAATAATAAGTACCAATACACACACACATACACCTATTCTCCCATCCACACAAAATTTTTATGAGAGCTATCTATACATGAATTGAGGGAAGCCTTAGTGAGAGCATTCATAGGGATCAAGCAGGTTTCCTCAAGCAATATTTAGCACAATATTCAACAGAGGACAACATCTTTACAATTGTGTAATTAACTGAAATATGTAGAGAATATAAGATTTCATTGTACTTATCATTGTTGATTACAAAAACAAAACCAAACCAAAAAACCCTTTTGATTCAGTAGAATAAAACATTGCCTTACAATCTCTTTTCCAAGGTGTGTCCATTTATACATCAAAATCACCCAACGTTCCTTGGGACACATCACAGTAGAAATAAACCTATTCAATGACCCTCTTATAATAAGCATTAGTAGAGTCATAAAACAGTGAGAAATGTATGTTCACCCAAGGTATCTGACATTATGGTAGAAGAGATCCAATACAGAATTTAGCTTGAAGAAGGATTTCCTATGGAAAGTGAAGTCTTTTAGAGGCTCCTGTTTGTGTAGGAAGTGCTGACTGCATTGAGCATCAGAAAATTGCTAAGCCTCCTAGGAGAGATCTGTAATCTAACTCAAAGGAGTTTGGCCTGTCCATCCCTACAGGTAAGACAAGGTAAATGAAGAATGTCTTTGCCCAGATTTCAATATACATTTGGATTGACACCCTATAGAGTTTGTTCATAAATATGTGTATCAGGGAAGACAGATGGGTCCAGAGTGGAATAGGTGAAAGAGGAAGATGAGGAGATTGGGCTCCATTATCTCCAGGAAATGACAAAACTTCTTTATCCCAAGATTCTCATAAAAGCAGAGACCCACCTTCTCAGCACTAACATTCTACCAGTGCTGCTATATAACATAATATATGCAAGTTATGACATGAAGAAAAACTGAGACATGAAATATAATTTCCTCCAAAAATTAAAGATGATTATCACAAAGAGGAAAGTGGAGAGGTGTAAGGTGGATGTGAGCAGCAAGCAATGTATAATCTGTGAAGAACTCTGAAGTGGAACAAGAGTAAAAGATGACTTTAAGGAATTGTATGAGGACAAGAGAAGAGGAGGTGGTCACATGATAAGAAATAGGGATGACAGGTGGACAGCCAGGGTGTTCCAGTGGTACCCTCAAAATATCAGGAGAAGTCAAGAAGGGTTTCAAGCAAGTTGAATGGATCGTGATTCTTCAGTATGCCTCACTTACTCTGAACTTGTGCAGTTGGTTCTTTAGACCCCAAAGTAGAATTTTTCATTTATTTCTATCAGATTTCATCTGATTAGATTTGGCTCATAATTTAACCTGTCCAGATATTTTGAATTCTAAGTCTGTAATCCAATGTATTAGTTATTCTCTCCCCCCAATTTCATGTCATTTACGAATTTAACACACATGTCTTTTATGTCCTTTATCTGAATAAATGATAAAAATGTTGAATAGAACAAGACCAAAGACAGAACCTAGGGAGCCATTCTAGTTACTTCTTTTTAGGTTATCATTGATCCACTAATCATAGATCACTTTTAGGGTCTTGTCATTCAACCATGTATGCATCTAAAGTGATTTGCCAAAAGTACAAGTCTGGCTATGTCACCTCCCCCTACTTCTTTAGTTTTTTTTTGCTTTTTTTTTGGAGGGGGTAAAGTAGGAAAATTAGGGTTAAGTGACTTGCCAAAGGTCACATGGCTAGTTTTTTGTGTTAAGTGTCTGAGGCTGGATTTGAACTCAGGTCCTCCTGACCCCACCTAGCAGCCCCCTCTCCCCCTACTTCTTACTCAACAAATTCTCCACTGGCTCTAGAAGACATAAACTCCTTTGTCTGGCATTTAAAATTCTTCCCCACTAGTGCCAGTTCTCCTTTTCTAGATTTATTACACATTACTTCCCATAACAAACTCTACAGTATCACCATACTAGTTTATTTTTTATTTTTTTGATATTCCTTGAGCAAGAAACTGTCTCTTCTCTGTGCATTTGCACTATTTGTCCCCCATGCCTGGAATATTTTTCATCTTCATCTATTGTGTCTTGGAGTCCCTGGTTTCTTTCATGATTCAGCTTATATGCTGCTTTCTGCAAAAAACCATCACTGATCCTCCCAGTTTCTACTGTCTTGCCTTACAAGGTTGTTTTTGCTTGTTTTTAGATCTGCTTTGTATGTTTTGAATATAACTGTATATGTGTAGTTTCCATTAGAAGACAACCTCCTATTAGAAGATAAGCTCCTTGAGGGCAAGGACTATTTCACTTTTGTTTTTGTATCTCTAGTACCTTGCACAGTGCCTGACGTGACAGGTGTTTAACAAATGTTTGTTGATGGATCCATTTTATTGAATTACCATTTTTCATACATCATATTGTGAGAGACTGTCAGATTCCTACCATTTGCCTAGCCTTATGTTTACTGAAGTGTAAGACATAAGCTCAACCCTTAATTTTCAGCAATCTGAAAACCTAGCAGTTTCATTTGGCCAACAATCCATATACCCATGAGGTTGTTAAATAACTTCAGGCAGTCTATGCTGAGTGCCTGATGAGTGATTAGAAACAGTAAGTTCTCTGGGGTTTCAGAAGAGGGAGAGATCACTGGGGTTTAGCATGGTTTAGGGAGGACATGTGACTTGGGCTGAGCCTTGAAAAGGTACACAGAACTGGGGTGGTTGGAGAGGAGGGAGGAAGGTGTTCCAGGTACAGGAAGCAGCAGGGATGTTCCCAGAGGTGGCAAGGGCAATCTTGCCTAGTACACAATCTGGCCCTGTTAGTAAGTGAATAGCTTTAGTATTGCCAACTAATAATTCATGCAGCAAGCTAATATCACTCCTCCAATATTCATTTCAGAAGGAACACTTGTTTTATTATTTAATATTTATCGAGCACCAGTGGTAGACTAAGCACCTTTTAAAGGATCCACCCTTTAAAGCACTTCATGATACTTTCCAGAGGCTAGTTAGTGAATTAATTTAGATTTTTAGTGTGCAGAGAAAATTTGTCTTGTGGTCCTTGTTGTTTCATCACATTCAAGATTTCTTAGGACAATTGTCCCCTGTCTCATTTGAAAATCAATGACAGAAAACTATGATTATCTAATATCCATTTAAACAAGCTTTTATTATCTACTTATCATGTGCCCAGCACCGTGCTGGGTATTGGGGATATAAGGGCAAAAAATGAGCATATCACCGACCCCTCATGGAGTTTGCATTCTATTGGGGAGAGGAGGTCAGGAGACACCATGTAAATAGATAGGCAAATAAAAATAAATATGAAGCAGTTCTTTTGGAGGATGGTATTAATAAGTGGAAGGAAACAGGAAAGGCCTCTTGTAGGAGGTGGCATTTGAAATGAGTTTTGATATTCTTCCAGTTATAGAGGGAAAACATCTAGCAAAGACATTTGCCAAAGTCCAGTTGATTTGATCTGTGCTTCCTATGGGTAAATAATACCTTACATTTATAAAGTGCTTGGGAAATTTATGAAGTGCTTTTCTCACAACGACCCTGTGAAGTAGGAAGTGTAATTGTTTTCATTTTATGAATGGGGAAATTGAGGCTCAGAGTGGTAAAATGACTTTCTCAGGTTCACATAGCTTGAGTTAGAAGGGGGATTAGAGTCAAGGTATCTGGAATCAAGTAAAGCATTCTTCCTACTATGCCATTCTGTGTATAACATCTATATTGTTCCTGTAATGGTTTTGTTACATATCTGTTAAGAAAAGCTCTCATATTTAGGCAATTTAGTATGAATGATGGTAAGATTTGAACCAATAATTATCTCTTAATAATTGTTAGCATTATTCTTATCTGGAATGTGAGGATGGGAGTGCCTTGAAATGCCACCTTGTAACATCATTGATTACAAAATGAAATTTAGTAAAAAAAGGGATTCATCTTATGGAATTTAGTAAAAGGTGGCAACATGTATAGGAAAAAGCTCTTGACTTGAGGTCAGAGGACTGAGGTTTGAACCCAAACCTTGCTACCTGTGTCACTTTGGGCTATCCATATAAGCTCCCTGAGCCTGTTTCCTCATCTGAAAATGAGAGAATTGAGCTAGATAATCTCTGAGGTCCCTTCCAGCTCTAGACATATGTCCTTGGAGTTTATTTGGTAGGGAGGCATGGTGACAGTGGTGACAGCAGTGGTATTATTACTGAAAGGGCCAGAAGGAATTTGTCATAACCCTCAGCTAGTTGTATCACAGTCCTCTATCAAGGAGCCAGCAGACATACTATTTATTGTAAGGTGCTACTATAGTTATAAGCTATAGATGGGATTATGCAGACTTATGTAGAATTCTCAACTTATTAAGGAGCCAAGCTCCAAGCCTGCTGGAGACACCTTATATTTATTCTATAGATCCATGTTCAAATGTGTACTATTTACAAAGAAGCAGATAAAATCATTTAAAGCGGGCCTGCATTTAATAAGCCACCATTGACTTGACTTGGTAATAAAAAAATGAAATATATGGAATTTCCCTGGTAATAAAATATGAATCCATCCCCTGATATCTATATCTATGGATATTTACATATAAAGATAGGTAACTATCTATCTACATAATATATACATATATACATACACACCTACTTATGTATTTTCATTCAAAAGTCCTTTGCTTATCTGGAATTCCAGTTAGCCACTTTGGGCTTCATCCTATTTGGCTAATTAGCCAAAGCTGTAATTAGAAATTTCCCAAAATTCAAAACAGTGACATATATGTGCACATGTATACAACATGTGTATGTTTAACATTTTGGAGGGAACAACAGGTGACCTTTAAAATTTTTTTTAAAAAAGCACCACAAAAACAAAGAATTCAAGAGACTCATGTTCTTGAACTGCATCTCCCACTTCCTAGATATGCCACATTTGACTCTTAGTTTCCTGGTGTATAAAATTGGGATAATGATGCATAATCTTTCTACCCTCCCCTAAGGTTGTCCTGGGGATCAAAAGGGATAATGTATGTGAAAGTGATTTATAAACTCTAAAGCCTTATTCAAATATAAGGCATTGTTATTAAATTATTAATACTATAGTATATAATGATAAATTACTTGAGCCCTTCCAGAATACTTTATTAGGGATTCAGTAGTGATTTTCCCCTCTAAACTTCAGTGACCAATTGGTGTATTATATTTATTTCAGCCACAGTGTTATAAGAATAAAATCATCCCTCCCTCTATGCTCTGGAATTGCTTGTCAAACGTTTTTAGGGAGCTTGGTGAAAATCTCTTTTGATAACTCCACTCCGGAGAATTGAGATGCTGACTAAATTTAACATTTGTGTACTTATTTGAGGGGCTAAGATAGTCACAAAGACCTCAAAATCCCTAAAAATTGATTGCAAGTTTAGAAGTAAATGCCACTAAGGAAAAAGTGTTTGAAACAACAAACCCGAGCTTTGAATTCCTTTAATTTTCTAAAGATTTGGTGTATGTCTCTATAGAGAAAACTTTAGAGGTAACAAGTTAAAATGACTTTTAATCCAACCAAGAGACAAGGAGAAACTTAAAATTAAGGATTTTTCCTGGAGCCCCCTCTTTTGGGGGTTGCTCTAAGTATCTTTAATTTTTTTTTAATTTGTGAAGCAAGACTAAGATTAGAAAAATCAAATATCCATTACAGAAATCAAGATTACTCCCCTATTTATTGATGCTAGAGATGCATATCTCATATCACCCTCCTCTGACTACATTTGTTTTGGTCCTTTGGTCCTACAGTACAGTCCCTGTACTGTAGCTTGTTGTTACTAGAACAGTCCATATACTTTCCCTTTTATGCCCTAGGTCATTGGATTTGCAGGTGTCTCCTCTAAATAGGCCTGTTCTGTAAAAAGCTACCCCAAGTTGGAAATTCCGTAGCTATGTTCCCCACCCCCATTCCGTAGTTTTGTAATTAAAAAAGATCCTACTTCAAGTAAACAACCTTGGAAGCTGAATTATGCTTCCCTCTCTGCCAATTTCCCCTCTTATCTCTCTGATATGTTAGGTAGAAGATGAAATCACACAGTCCTATTTATTAGCTAGGGGATGATTCCTGATGGGAGTTTGAAGATGCTAACAAGACATTCTATATTAAATACAATAATTACCTTTGATCTTTCAGAGGCATAAAGTACACTGAAGAGTAGAGCACAGTCTCTTTTCTCTTTGCTGGCTCTAGAGAATTTGATAGTGCTTCCCTTTATAACTGGGGGGGGGGAGTGTTTCTGATGAAATACTACATTTTCATGGTTTTAACTTTAAATAAGCATTTCACCCATAGTATTAAAAAACCCACTCTCTAATGTCTCCTGCAGTTTTGATTTGGGAACACGTCACATTCTTCATTAAAGCAATCACTGTTAAAACAGAGGGGCATAAAGCAACAAAGGATTTATTTCTTCATTAAACTGATGATCCGTATATGAAGCCAATTAACATGATGAGTCTGGTGAACATCAAGTGTAAAGAGGTTAGAGAAAATTAAAAGCAGTCACCTTGGTCTTTAGATAAAGAAAGTACACTTTTATGTTATAAATTATAAGAGTGTCCAAGCGGGACAAATCGGCAAATTTGGCTAATTGGAAAATACATTTTATTGCAGATGAATAAAGGAAAAAATAACCTTTTAGTTACCAGCACCCCCTTTTTTTGTGGTCAGGTAGAGAAAATACTGATCGTATCTTGTGTGGGGTCCTGAGTGTTGTATAACCAGAGAGAAGAAATTAAACTTTGATGTCGTTTTCTGCTTCTAGTCTTATCCTCTTCACACCTCGCCCCCAGTAGGGGTGAATTCAGCTTGAAGGTGTGGAAAAAATGATTACCCCACCTTAGCGGGTTTCACCAGGGGAATGGGGTGATGTACAGGGACCAGCGACTACAGGCAAAACAGATTCTGAACCTTTCAGTTATGGTCTGTTTTAAGTGAAAGATTTGTTGACCCTAAGGGAAAATGACTGGGGACACATATAGGTTGTCCGTTTCCCTTGAAAGTGAAAGCTTAGAGCTGCTTGGGGGAAAAAGGTCTTTGGTTGCCTCAAAAACTTCAGAAACAAGACTAAGAAGAATTTTCTGAAAGTATCCGTTTTCACATGTATTGGGACTATTATATTTCAATACACGGGTCAAAGATTAAATGCGGAGTGGAAGGTTCAGCTTCCGTTACCAGATAACTTTCCCAAAAGGGAGAAGGGGGAAAAAAAGAGGAACTTGGATCAATGTATGATATAATGTCTACGAGTTTAAACAATCCCTGTAAGAAGTTAAGTAAATTTCTCCAGAAATCTCTGTGACCTCTTTGCTGCGACTCAGCAGAAGGACTTCGGACAGCGAAGTAAAAGGGAAAAGACGGGTGGCTCTGTCCAGGGTCCTGAACCACCTCATCCTAGGAATGCTGTTGATTGCGCACTAGAGGAAGACTCCTGTTGGGGATAACTTTTAATCACGCCCTATCTGCCTTCAGTTCAGTAACATTAAACAGACTTTGAAGTGTAAGTCAGGGCTGAGAAATACTACCTACTAATGGCAGAATACTAATGGTAGAAATACTACCGTTCAGCTCTCTCATTTAGCTGCCCACTGGCCCCGGTTACTTGAAACAAACCTGTCGCTCAGAAAAGGGAATTAATGAAGGTCTTAGTAATTTATGTCCATATATATAGCGTGCATCTCTTAAAAAAGCAAGGACTTGGAGCGCTTATCCTTGTTATACAAGCATCTGAGTCTTTAGGATTCCGAGACTAAAGTCGCCCAGCTGTAAGCTGCTAGAGAGGGTGCAACTCTGTCTTTCACTCACGACTACCCCGGTAAGATGAACAAGCCCCAAGAGCACTATAATGAAGTTATGACTACTTTACTAAGGGTTGTAGTGATCAGGTGTTCATTTCACCCTCTCCTGGGTGGGGGGATTTAGGCTTTTAGCTGTAAGAGCCCCTACTGAACGGATCCCGTCTCTGGAGTTTGAGTGGCAGTGGAATGCCTCTTCTGCTATATCTTTCGGTGGGGTCAGACAGACCTCTGAAGAACGCTTCGCGGGCCCATTCATAAGGAACTAGGAAGCCTGCAAGTTAGGTCATTTGCTTGTGGTCCAAACCTTAGTCAGCTCCTCAGCCCTCTCTCCAACTTGACTGAATGAAGTTCATCTTCAGGAAAGATTAATGAAGGCTGTCCCATCCTCATCCCCACTGTTTGAAATCTCCCGGAATGTGGCACTCACTCACCACTCCACCTACCCAATTTCCGACCGGAGAAGAGTTTTAAACTGTTTCTTCTGAGCAGCGGAGCCAACCTTTCCCCAGGTTGAGTCAAGTTTGTTTTCTTCGCGGAAGGCGCGCCTCGATCCGAAACCCCACCAAATGTTCTTAAATTAAACCGCACCTTCCCACGAGCTCTAATTTCAAAGGGCCCACAGTGTACGCCAAAGCAACAAACAACTGCTTAGCTGTCTCCCTCCCCCACGATTCCAGAAAAAGACCTAGGTGCAGGACACGCGATTTCTTTTGTTCCAAATACTGTGTCTTTAAGATCGCGCCAGGATTCCGAGACCTTGCGGGGCTCCTTCGCCTTTATTCGGTTGCTGCACAGAACATTATAATGTTTATAAAATATTCAATTTGTGTAGTCTGTCCAAGAAGCAATTGTCCCAAAATAAAATCAGCAGTCTAGACGAAACATAGACACCAGAACTTATCAACAGTTGTCTGACTTGCATCTTCTGATGCATCTTGAGTGGGTCATAATACCAACTTTATTTTCAGTGGTGCATAAATTAATTACACGCATTTAATAACCAAAATATCATTATATTCCCCCTTTAATATCATAAAGGCTTTCCGCCAGGGAAGCACTTAATAGTGCAGGGGGCCATAACAGGCTATTATCCTTGTGTAATGCTATTACAGAACCAATTATACGCCATTAGACTTGCTTTTTTTTGCAGTTTATGTGATTTGATCCAATCCCGCGCCCCTGACTTGAAAATTTCAGCTCGGTACTTTAGAGTTTAATTTTCACCCAGGCAGAGGGAAGGGCGGTCTCTCTCCGCTGAGTGTCTGCCTCGGATGCATTTTAAAAGTAATTGCGAAGGGTCCCACCGCATATCATTTGCAGACTGGAAGCGAGCATAAATCCAGGGACCCCTTGCTGAGAACAAAATCAAACTTTCCTTTTGTACGATCGCTTGGAAAGGGAAGTCGTGTGCAAAGCGTCCCCCCAAAACCCATCCGGCGGGCAATTACCGGCGCTTTGTCAATTTCCAATCCCGGAGCCGCTGGGCCTTCGCCACAAGAGCAAGTACCGAAAAAAAAAATCTCTATATAAATATCTATCTCCCTCCTTCCCTCCTCCCTCTTAAATAAGGTTTCAGTCTAAGGGAGCTGAACAGAGGATAGAGGGAGCAAGGAGAAATAGGAATGTTTATAGAATAATTTTTGTTTGTTTCTGTTTTGTTATGGGGGGGTGGGTGAAAAACAACCAACATTCCTGATGTTTGCTGAGAAATGACGGATTTTTTTTTTAACACCACGTGGGCCATTTGTAAGGCCCAATAGACCTATCCAAGTTACTCACTGTAGACAGCGCTGGAAATAATCAGATTAAGGCCAATTATGCGTGAGATTATAAAGGCAAGTGCTGAGAGGCAGATCATGCTGTAGACAGATATAAAGACATCTGGCCACTTCCCGAACTCTGTAGAGTCCTTCTGTGACTGCAGCCGGCAATTCCCAGCTCCTTACGCTGCCTAGATGTCCGACTGGTGCTTTCGCTTCTACTCGCATTAGGTATGGGAAGCCTCATTTTAATTCTGTCTCTTTTTTACCCCCCTCACATGCATTTAATATTAGTTACTTAACAGAAACTGCCTGTCAAATGGAACCGGATTTACAGGATGTATCTCGACACCGTTGGAAACGAAGAGAGCCACAGTATGAAGAAGGAAAGGAAAGGAGTCTCTTCCCTGCTGCTGTCTGCTCCTATTAGTTTAGAAGAGATAATACTGTTTGTTAGGTCTTGGTGTTTGTCTCTTGGTTTTGTCCGCCCCCACTGAAGACTGTGTGTCTGTCTCTGCCCTCCCTCGCGGGAGTCGGGGGAGGGGGGAGGGGAGGAGAGGGGGAACTTTCGGTTGGAGATGTTTGTCTAGGGAGTTAGATGTACAGATGAAAGAAAGAATCCATTCTCTTGGACTCACTCAGAAGGATGAAAGCATAGACAAATTCCGTTAAGTGGATAATCTTCAAGTTTGAAATTCGGGGGAGGGGGCAGAAAAGGTAACTGTCTCATCAATGGGATACAACGACTCTGTATGGGCTGGAAAACGTGGGGGAGAATCTCTCTTTTTTACCTCATGAAACCAGGGTGCCTCCAGCCCCTCTCAGGGGTGTCACATAGAAGTGGTGCAGTTTGGGGTTTGACTTGAACCTTCCACCTACAGACTGAAAAGGTGGGGGCGGGGGTGGGGAGGGCAAGGGGGCGGGGAGGCAGAAGAGAAGTATAGGAAAGAAAATACCTCTGTTGTTTGCCTTGCAGCCCTGGACCCCAGCCCGAACCTGCTTCCCAGTTTGCAATGTTTTATTTCCACTGTCCTCCGCAGTTAGAGGGTGAGTGTTGTCGGCTCGGATCGCGTGAAAGCCAAAAACTCAACTTTTTTGGTCTGGAGGGGAACGCGAGAGGATATGTTTCCGGAGTGTGTATCTATCTATCTATCTATTTATTTATTTTTGAGCGTGTAGGGGGGTCGTCGTGGTGGGGCAGCAGAGCTAATTTGCCTCAAAACCTTGTAAGGTCCCAGATCTTAAGAGAAATCGCTAGAGAAGCGGTAGCAGTGGGAGGTTGAGAAAGGGCCAGAGAATTGAAATAGAGTCTGTTGGGTCATTTTTGAGTTTTTCTTTCCCTAGAAGGTTTGTGTTCAGATGTTTCTTGGGTTTGTGGTACTCAGCTCTCTCTCCTTCCTTCCTTTCTTACTTAATTTTTTTTCCCCTTCCTTCTTTTTTTTCTCTCTCTCATTTCTTTTTCTTTCTCTTCCCTCCTTTCTTTCTTTTTTCCTTTTCTTTTCCTCCCTCCCTCCTTCCTTCCTTCCTTCCTTCCTTCCTTCCTTCCTTCCTTCCTTCCTTCCTTCCTTCCTTCCTTCCTTCCTTCTATTTCTTCTTTCCGGATCTCTTTCCTTCCTTCCCTCCTTACTTGCTGCTCATCTTTTTCTACGTCTTCTTCTTCCTTTACTCTTTCCCTCCTTCTTTTCCTCGTTCTCTTTTTTCCCTCTCAGAGTGACATTTTGCCACCTGCCTCCCCTCTGCGGAGAGAGCCCACAGTTCAGCCCCGGGCTATGGAGGAAAAGCCTATTCCCCCCTCGCTGCACAGATGTTGGTGTCACGCCTCTAATCGGGGGACTTTCTAAACCCGCCCAGGCTCCTCCCCAAGCCAAAGGGGCAGCATAAATCTTTAATGTTATTTTACCAACAGTCTGTAAAATGATTAGGGCAAAAGAGTTGGGGAGAGGTTGTATGGGGTTCCAAAGCTTTTTGTAGCTTTTGTGCTGAGAATTTGTAATCATCTGATTGAGTGTGTGGGATTGAGGCCATGGGGGAGAGAAACAAGGCAGGGCAAGGTCTTGAACTTGCTGAGTTTCCACTGTAAGTGCTGATCCTTGGACAAACCAGGAACAGGTGAAAATACCCTCTAGCACCACTCCCCTCCTCCCTCCCCCCCACCATGGGTGAGTCTTTAATTTAGGAGGTGTGTGTGTGTGTGTGTGTGTGTGTGTGTGTGTGTGTGTGAAAAAGAGGCTTTCTTTTCTTTTAAATGATTTGAGAACAGTTCACAAAGCTAAAACTGCACAATAGCCCAGCTTGGCCTACTATGCCTTCCCTGAAATATTATAGGAAACATGCAAAGCATTCCTTCTCAGTTTCTGTCCTCTTCAACAGAACATGGATAGTGGCTTAAGGGTTTTGCTGGTAAGTCTCTTAAGAAACTACTGTCAATGCTGGCAACTTTTCCCTTCTTCCCCTTTAAAAAGATGGAGGGGAGTTGTCATCTCCAGATGCCTAGCCTGTTTGCCCTTTAAGGTCCTGGAAACAGAAGTTGCTATCAGTTGGTGCCTTTGTGTGGTATCTGTACTTGATTGTAAACACCCTGCTGAGACCATGCCTGTGTATATGTGTGTGTGTGTCCAGACAGTCAAATTCAGTGTCCCTCTAGCAACATGATCATCTTTTGGGAGGGTGGTTAAGTCTCATTTGAAAACGTCTTTCAGGTCTTTGGATGAAGGAAAATTATCAAATATCATATATAGTGTATAAATATCATGATCAAATATGATCATACATTAGCAGACTTTTTATTCTTATTATGACTAATAACTCATGTTTACATAGCATCTTCCAGCTTATAGAGTACTTTCCTCACAACAGTCCTGTGAAGTGGTAAGAAGAAGCTCTGTCAATTAAAAGGTTGAGTCATTTTTACAACTTCTTTCAAAGTTATTAAAGCTTCAATAACCTGAATCCCACTTTCTGCAACACGGTTATTATTATTTTTCAAATGATGTAGAAAATACAAGAGATGAGAATATTATCTAGCCAGTTGCTTGGTACTCCTATTGGAAAGGGGAGAATGAAAGGAAAGTATAGAAGAGAAAGAACAATCGAGAAGACTAGTCACTAGCCCACTAAGGTTTCAGAGGAAACTTGCTCGTATTTTTTAAAATTTGTAACTGCTGCACAAGTGACTTCTGCATGCATTGGTTTTGTTAGATTGAGGCTAACTTAGTGGCTTTCCATCTCAGCAAGCCAGAGATTATTAGAGCAAGACGAACTTTAATAACACTCCCGCTTTGGGATGTGTACAGCATATCCTGCGGAGCGCACATGTGTACACGTCTTTTATAATGAAACATATTTGCACGCTAAGTTACATTGGCTTCTCAAAGAAATAAAGCCAAGCCACTGTGCCCAGGAAAATATATAGTAAAGACACAAGGGGAAGATTTGTATTTAACTGAGTGGCTGACCAGATGTGCCCTGTTCTGCTCTTAAGCACCTGCCTAGACTTGGAACAATTACAAACTGCTAACCTAGCATTCTGGTGAAAACCGAAGAGTGTACAAGTCCCTGGCAAACAGTAAGTGGTGAATTCCTTTATGGCCCAAGATGGAAAACCACACATAGTTCATGTTTTGTCCATTTCAATGCTAACTTTGCCTTATTTCTTGACAAAGCCCCATAAACTTATAGTGAAGACAGATGCTGCATTAAAAAGGGTCCCTAGCTAGCTGGTTAACTGGTTGCACTGTTCCTTTCTCTGGATGAAAGATAAGACATGGGCTTTACTGATGTCCCTCTTCCTGTCATTAGCCCGGCTTCTCTTTCTGCTCTCCTGCCCATTCTGATCCAGCACTTAGCTCAGTCCTTTACATGTATTAGATTCTTAATAGGTATTTATTAAGTTGAATAAAATTGAACCATGAGATAGAAGGGTAGATCTTTTAAAATTATTTTCACCTTTATGTTCCCTTGTTAATGTTGCAAAATGTAGCTTTTTATTTTGGTTTACATTAGGGTGGGGAAAATGTACTGTAGATACTCCAGGCCAGACAGAGATTGATTATACAAGGACCATCAGCATTTGGAACATTAATATCCCTTTATCTTTCATGAAATCTTTTTCAGGTAAAAGTTGGTATGTTGTGTTTTAGTTCAGAATATATCTCTGGTATAATGTTTGTAAACCTCAAAGTGGGATAAAAATGAGAGCTATTATTTCATCATCATGCATGCATTTAGGTATATTCATATTATTCATTCTAAGCACATTTCTTCAGAAAAATAAGTCCCAGGAATGTGGATAAGTCACCCCACTTCCCCCTTTTTTCACACTCTCTAGAAACTTTGATTATCATTATTGCTTACTGATTCAAGAAATTATTTGGCTCTCTGAACCACAAATACCTCACATTTGTTTTGTTTCAAAAGGAGAATGTTTTGTTCCCTGTGCTGTAATGAAGACATGAGGCTTTGCTTTTTTAAGTTTTGAATGAGCCAGGGGGAGAAATGTTTGTAAATTAGCTTGCTGTTTTAAAGAAGAATTTGAATATGCAGTAAGATGTAAATAGAAGTCAGGGGAGTACTATGTCAAAATGCATTGTGGTCTAGCATAGAGTCTACTATAAATGATGAATCAAGGAAAATGTAAACCTTTTTCACATCTAAGATTTAACTACTTCCTTGTTTGATGTGTGACACCTCTGAATTGTGTTGTCCATGCAGATTGGCTGGTAGGTCGCTGATAGTTAATATATAGTAATCTTAATAATAATAATAATCCAGAGTCCCAAGTGAAAAGTCCTGTGGTAAATGCAAAAGTCCTTACCTGTCTTCCTAAGGAGCCATCATGGACTTAACAAATAGACAGTACACATTTGAAAAATGGTCTGCAGGCACATTTAGATCCATGTTCAACCCCAACTTGTTGGGAGCTTTCCATACTTTAGAAAGTAAAAAAACCCCAAAACTTTCTCTTTTTAGGGGAAGCCTAGAGCTATTACTATCTATGTCTTTACTTGATTCTGGCTGCTTCATTGAAAAAGAGCCCCCATCTTACACTATATTTTGTTCATTGATTCCATTGTCTTGGTAGTCTTTTTGCTAACTGTTATTGTTGTAACAGAGCCATTAGGGTGCAACAGAGGCATTGTAATCAATTGTAAATAATATTCATTCATAAATTTTCATGCTAGGAGTATGCTGATATTCAAAGAGAAAGATCACAGTAATTCTGAGGGTTTTTTTAAAAACTAGTTTTTGTATCTCTAACCCTGCCACATAGAGAGATGTGATAAAACAAGAAATTGTCCTTAGGCTAGATGAGTAATTATTTAGGGATAGCTTAAATGCTCAGATACTGTAAGAGACCTAGAAACTCAAGTCTTGGTATTTGCCAGATGTATTACAAGATGGAAGTGCCAGAGGGCTCTTGCCTCTGTTCCAAATTCAATTTCATTTGTAAGTTAGACACCAATCCAATGACTATTTTTTGAATTCCTATTTGTTCCTATAAAGAAGAAATATGACATTGTCCCTGCATTCAAGAAGCTTACAGTATGCAAGAGATATGACAAGTACACAAATAAGTATAATACAAGGCAGCTTCCCAATGAATGGACCTCCTGAAGTTGGGTAATATAACTCCCTTCATGGTGTAATTGAGATAGAAACAACTAGTCCTCTTGGTCAAGAGAGCAGAATAACTCTTTGAATAAGAACAATATATAGTTTTTGCACATGCTGAGGAGTAGAACTTAGGAAGGACCAGTGGGGATTTGGACATGCTCTATGATTGTACCATGCCTTCTCTCAGCCCCTATGACTCATGTTTTATAATTGGGTGCTCTCCTTGTAATTTGGATCCTCTGTGTTCTCAGTAGGCACTGCACCCTTTGGTAACCACTCCACAGGTGATTTTGATGATGGGTTTTTACGGAGAAAACAACGTCGAAATAGGACGACTTTCACTCTTCAGCAGGTACCTTATGCCATTTCCTTAATAAGAGGAGTCTTTTGGTCAGGTTCTCACTATCTTTTCTACCCCAACAAAGATATAAAGTAAAATTATTGTATTGTTCAGTGAGAAAATGGAAAATTAGACAGGCTAATGTGGCTAATCTAATTTTTCATTTCCTTGAACCATTTTCATTGTTGACTGGAATCTATTTAGGGTTTTTGTTGGCCACAAAGGAAATATTCACTAGTGGCTTTTTACTTTCCAGGGAGTATGGAACTATGTTGTAATAATAATGATGGTGACCTCTTACATTTGTATGATGCTTTGTCAATTTCAAAGTGCTTTCACTTGCATGATCTCATTTGTTCCCTTCAAAAACTCAAGGTAGAAGTCATAGCAGGTATTTTCTTCCCATTTGATATAGGAAGAAGTTGATTTTCATGGAGGTTGTGACTTGCCTAAGGTCCCACAATTAGTTTGATATTCTAGTGACCAAGTCTTCTGTTTTCCAGTTTACCATTTTCTCCACTAAGCACACTTTTGAAAAAAGGTCATTTGAAAAGACTTGCTAATCTCCTGGGGGTGACTGGGAAGAAAACCCAAGCATTCAAAAGAGATATTGAATGGTTTTAGATTCATAATATCCTAGAACAGAAAAGATGTGAGAGATTGTTAACAGTGTTTAGACTTCAGCAAATGGTTTTTCTTCTCCTTCTAAGCATTAAAAATATAGTAAACTGCACTTATCACAAATCAAACTTTCCCTGGATTTTAAATTCATAGAAATTTTAAACAAAAATTCAACAGTACTTTAAAAAGTACTTATCCTTGTCATAGTGAAACTAGTAAAAGAAATCAGTCAACACACACTTAATAAGCCAGGCATATTCCTAAATTCTGAGAAGATCATTAAACTTTAAATCAGGAGACCTGGTTTGAACCTTGGCTGTATTACTTACTAGCTTTATAACTATGAGTAAAGTCATATTACCTTTCCAAAGTCCAAGTTCCTCCTTAGAAATGGTAATGTGCTATCTGTTTCTTAACACCCTTAGAAAGACCATATTAGTGATAGAAGGAGCCTTAGAGATCATCTAGTCCAACTTATTGTTTTTATAGATGAGGAAAATGAGTCCCAGAGAAGTGAGGAGACTTGTCCAAGGTCACACAGCTAGTTAGTGTCAGAGGCAAGGCTCCAACTCAGATCTTCATGCTTTCATTCCAGTAATTATAGGATCATGAATTTAGAGCTAAAAGGGACCAAGACCAAGTAGAGACTTTGTAGTAGAGGCCAAGGAGCCCAATCTCCTCATTTTGCAGGTGAAGAAACTGAGGCCCAGAGAGGTTACTCCTTTGAATTCCATAATCTCTGCTCAGCCATTGAATTTTAAAAAGATATTCACATGTGTAATAAAAAGCAAACCATCCTATTTCCTAAAATTAAGTTTTTGTATAGCTTGAGTTTAACTCTTAACCCCTACCTAGAAGTAATACATATCAGAGCAGGAATTTGAACTTAAGTCCTTTCACCCCAAAGTCAATGCTTTTCCCACTGCACTATATTGTTTCTACCTCGCTATACTCCTTTTCACTCTACTATTTTTCTCTAAGAGATAATGGATGTGAAAGTGCTTTGTAACCCCTCCCCTGCCCTTCTCCACTGTACACATGTAAGCTATTATTAGTGAGGCTTTTTTTCTGCATTTCTAAGTGATTGAGTTTTTAGGTGCAGTCTGGTATTTTGTAACAACTCCTTCCCCACCATCATTTCCTTTGTTTGAGCTGGGAACCTGTCTTCGCACCAAAGGAGATGCTTCTAATGTGTTCTCCAACTCCTACAGCAACCCACTGTGATAAGGCATCCTTTGCCTTAGCCCCTATTCCTGTCCTTGTTCCACAGCCTTTTATCAATAAACCTTCCTCTTTTAATCAGCTGGAAGCTCTGGAGGCAGTCTTTGCCCAAACCCACTATCCAGATGTCTTCACCAGAGAAGAGCTAGCCATGAAAATCAACCTCACAGAAGCCAGAGTGCAGGTAAACATTCTTTTAAATTATTTAACTCTCTAATATTAAAGCTGGCAAACTTTTTTTTTTTTTGACATCATGAATGCAGAGTGTACATTTGGCCAAAGAAAGCAAATGAAGACTATCTGTCATTTTCATGATGCACTTTAATAACATCAACATAATGTGGAATATTAGATTAGGTTGATTAATCGGTCATTCATAATTAACTAGTGATAATGTTCTACACTAATTTGTCCGCGTCTCTAAGGTACTAAATTACATCAATGCACATCCATTTCTTTGCTTTGGAGAGGGGAAAAAAAAAGCTGAGACGTGATTCTCTAAGCAGTCCTGGCTTCTCTGTAGGGCTGGCTGGGCTAGTCCATTGTAGAGAGCCATTGCTTCCAGTGGGAAGTGTGGTCTCTTCTGATTTTTAGAAGTTGCATCAAGTTAGAATGCTTCAAAATTAACTTTTCAAAATGTGCTTGCAATTAAAGACCTCCTAAATGGTAGAGGCAAGCAGTCACAAAGAAGAGTGTGAACCAGGCATGATGACAGTCTCTCACCAAGACTTATTTTTAATAGCCGTATACTTATTACATATATGTGCATAAACAAGCTAAACCCAACAGATGGGCAAGAGATACTCCAAATAACTCAGCATATACTAAAGCGAGGTTGTCTGGACCGAGCCATTCTTTGAGGGCGATTATGGATTCATTTTATTTATGGGGTTTCTTGTGTGCTGTTCCTAGGCTTTTTTTTTTATGCGGGGGCTTGGGGTTAAGGCTATGCAAAGATCTAATTGTAGGAAATATAATGGTTTGCCTTTTGTTCCCCAGGGTCATGTTAGTATCTCTTAAAACCCAATGGCAGAATAGAGATAATGGAATTCAGAGCAGTAAATTGGGGATTGTAAACAAATTATTTCCCCTATAATCAGATTATGTGATCCTGATTATTAAATCTGAACATGAATCATTGGTCATATGCGGGCAAATTAAACTGATTATTATTTGGAAATGAAAATCTCCTTTTGCCAGGATACTATAGGTCCTTTTTTAAAATGCCAGTTTGGCGATAGCTGCCTAAAGACTGAACTGCAAATTGAGATAAATGGGACAATTATTGAGCATTCAGAAGTGGAAGATCATAACTTCTCCCTGAAAGGTGCAAGGGTGAGATAGGGGTGGTAACAATTAGAGGCCAGGAATTGTTGTTGGAGCTGTTGTTGGCTATTATGCAAACAGACAATGGATGCACTGAGTTGTTTGGTCTGCGTTAGCATGGGACACGGGCATCAGCGAGGATGGGAGAAATGTTTACATTTGTACCCCTTGCTCATTCAAATATGATTAATGCACTCTAAAGCAGAGTCTTAATCTAAGCTGATGTTGTCAAACAATAACTAAATAGGGAAATAAATGACTTCATCATGCTCTTTCCTCAGAAGCCGGCGAACTGTCAGTGCAAAGTCATTAAAATATGATAATGAAAAATGGCTCAATTAAATGTTGTTATAGCTGTGACCTTCATTCAATTAAGACGCAAGAAAGTGCCTGCATTTTGCTTTGCATTTAACTGCCCTAAATTTAGAATATAGATAAAATCATTATTCAACGTTTGCTGATATGTGCAATTAAAAGCCAACTAAATAAAAAAAACCGAGTTGAAGGAGAATGATAATCGGGGGACAATGTGGGCAGGATAACATGCCGGTGTGGTTGGTGCCCAAACTAGGCTCTGTGGGGTTCTAGGATTCCAATGGTAAACCAGTGTGTGTAAACGAAGAACGGAGGGACTGGGGAAGGTGATGGGCAAGGCAATGTCACTGACAGGAATGGGTTGATAGGAAGAAAGAGGAAAGTCAAATTGAAAGCCAGGAAAGCCTTTGTTAAAGTCAAATTATTTTTAGAGGAAGAGCAGCATATATAGCAGAATAAGAGCAGCTCTTATTCTCTTAGAGAAAAGAGGCATGATGTAGGAATTAGGAGATATGAGTTAGTGACCCTGGACAAGTCACTAAATCTAAACCAGTTATTTTTTATCTTCAAAATAGGAATGCTTTCTGCCCAGTCTATCTCACAGTGTGTATAATGTAAGCTATTAGTCAACCAATCAATCTCTAGACATTTATTAAGCTCCTATGATGTGCAAAGTGCTATTAATAATTATAATAATGATAATAGCAACAGCAACAATGCTTCTACTACTGTTAAACTAGCATCTTCCTCAAGGGAACAGAAACAGTTTTATTAAAAATCCTTGAAGCCAGAAAATGTAAAGAGATGGAGCATTTTTCTAATTTCTGTGGGTGCCAGGATTGAACTAAAGACTCAATAGGTTTCCTTAGAAAAGCATTACTGACAGTGCCTTCCTCTAGTAATGATGGATTAGAGATTATCTATTACTTAATCTAGTACCTGCATGTAGTAGGGGCTTAATAATTGCTTGCTGATTGATTGAGATACTCAGAACACCTCATTTTGCAGGGAAGGAAAGGGAGATTTAGTGACTTTATTTTTTTATTAAGTGACTTTTTTTTAGTAAAGTGACTTTACTCAAGGTTATACCTCTAGCAAATGAATTTTTAAAAAGAAAAAAGTTTTTTTTGAGAATTTAGAAGAATTGATGGAGCAGAATTTTAGAGAATTGAAATCCTTTTATTAACATGATATTTATTGGGAGGACAAATTTCTGGGCTATCTGGTGGTTGATGATTTCCAATCATTTCCTAGGTGTGGTTTCAAAATCGAAGAGCAAAATGGAGGAAAACAGAAAGAGGGGCTTCTGATCAGGAGAGCTCCAAAGAGCCAATGACGGAAGTGACCCCACCAGTGAGAAACATCAATTCTCCTTCCCCAGTGGAACAAACGCGAAACAAAAAGGATACTTTGGAGGCTCAGCAGAGGTAGGGGAGAACAGGTTCCCAGCCTTGGGAGGACTTGGGGCAGGCAGCTCACAGAGATTCAATTCATTGCTAAGTGATTTTCTCTCTCTACCAGCCTGAGTCGAACTGTGGGCCCAACAGGCCCTTTCTTCCCTTCATGCTTACCTGGGACACTCCTGAATACAGCCACCTATGCTCAAGCTTTGTCACATGTTGCTTCATTGAAAGGTAAGTAGAGGGATACTTGCGGGGGGGGGAGGGGGTTGGCCATCCTTGGCAGGGTAGCGTCGGTTAGGATTCACCCCAGTAACCTTGTTTTATCTTCAGAATTCTGAATGTGGCATCCTAGCCCTCGTCAGGATTTAATCCATGCTTTGCCAGTGCATATGATCATATGATTATATTATTATAGCTGTTAGTGTTGTTAACAGCTGGATTATTCTTATTTTATAATCCAGTAATTCTTTAGGCACCAGCCTATACACTGCCTCAGCAGAGGATTCCACATTGCTTTTCTATAAAAACCCACATTTTTATATCAACTGAAGGTTTACCCCCAGTGAATCGTGCCAGTATTATTATTCCCATTTTATAGATGAGAAAACTGAGCTGAGATTCTGAGTGCCTTGAGGCAGGGGGTTAGAGCTAGTAGTTATCAGAGTCTGGTACAATGATTCCAGAGCCAGTGACTTTTCTTTTGCAATGTACTGCTTTTTCTTATTATCTTACATTTCTGTTATTCTTATAATTCAGCTTCCTGCCAACCCTATGAGGTAAGCAGGACAGACACTGTTATCTTCATTTAACAGATGAAGAAATAGAAGCTCTGAGAGTTTAAGTGCCTTCCAGCCCCATGGCTAATAAAAAGAGCTTGGATTAGAACCCAGGCTTTGTGAATTCTGACCAGGGGCTCTCTTCCTCAGACCACTCCAATTTCTAGGCTAGTCGCTATCAGCCATTATCCCCAGTCACAGCTGATCCCTCCAGCTCCACCCCCCTCCATTCCCCATGCCCCACTCTAGTTTGATAGAATTTGTCTAGAGATCAACCTCATCTGATGTGGTCATACCTTCATTATCTACTGGTCTTCCAGCATGCCCCTGACCATTTCCCAAAAGTAGCCCTTTCTCTAGAAAATAACTTATTTATTTTTGCCTGATAAAACATTGGCCACTCTTTGCTTGCTCCTTTCAAAGGTTCCCTACCTATAAGAGATTCACGGGTTCTGAGGCATCACAATTTTGAAAACAGGACCTATGTGGTTGTTACTGTTATCAGAAAGGCAAAGTCAGGGGTGGTTAGGTGGTGCAGTAAGAGCTATGTCCCCAGAGTCAGGAGAACCCCGGATCGGTTCTGGCCTCAGATACTTAACACCCACACAAAAATACTGGCCGGGTAACCTTGGGCAAGTTACTTAACCCCAGTTGCTTTAAAAAAAAAAAAAGAAAGGCAGAGTCTTTGTGGGCAGGATGGCTTTGAATGATTTCTTTAATCCTTAATAAATTTCAAATGTGTAGAGAAGTAGTGGAAAGGTGATGCATGAGTGTGGCCACTTGATGGTCACTGGGCTACCTTGCTGATTATCTCGGTCCAGATATTCCAAGTTCCTGGACTCTGATTCAATTAATTTCATGTCATAGGACCATAGAGCTAAAGCTGACAATGACCCTGGAGGCCTTCTGACCCATCCCCCTCATGGAAGAAGAAACCTAGGACCAGGGGTTTTAAGGGACTTGTCCGAGGTCACTCAGCTAGCATAGGAGGAAGGCGTTGCATACAAACTCTTTGTCTCTAGAATCGGTGCTGTTTCCACTGTACCAGGGGTGGGGAACCTGCTCTGTACTGTTCAATTTAACAAGTGTTTTTCAGGTGCCTCTATTGTGCCAAGCAAATGCCCCTGAATGAAGATGGTGCTTACATATAACTTTTATTTCATCATAGATCTAGTTCTTTGGAGATCAGGACTGGGGATTAGAGTTATAATTTAATTAGTTTATGGATACTCGTAGGTGAGAGAACTCCCTTATTCCAATGTAGGGCAATACCTTCAAAGTCACATAGCCAGTCCATATCAGAGGGAAGAGTAGAATGTTCCCCAGGATTCCTGGCTTCAAGGCTGGCTCTCCATGCACTTTGCAAACTGCCTCTTTTGTTCTTTGGAGTAAATCTATACTGCTCTGTGGGACTGGCCCATGGCTATATTCCCGAGTCAGCGAACTTTTTCTCTTCTTTTAATGCCCTTCAAGTATTTGTAGAACTACTACCTGGAAAAGGAATTAGATTTGTTCTGTTGGCCCCTGAGGACAGAATTAGCAGCACTTGATGGAAGTTGCCAAGAGTCAGATTTAGACTTGATACCAGGAAAAACTTCTTAAGAATGAGAGCTATCCAAAAGTGGAATGAACTGACTGGGGGTGGGGGTGGAGATGGGATTGTGGCTTCACCCTCACTGAAGGTTTTAAAATAAAAGTGAAAAGGCCACTTGTTGGGGATGTTATAGAGGAAATTTTATTTCAGGTATAGGTTAGGTTAGACAGCCACCCTCGATACTTTCTGACAATGAAATTCACTGTGCCTGGTACTATTAGGTGCTTAATATATGTTGATTGAATTGAATTGATTCTTCATGCTTCTTCTACTTCTGAGGGCCATGTGCTCACATACTTTGGGTATCTCCTGCCTTTCACCAATTGAATAGACTGCTATATTTATTAACACCAAGTACTAAGGACTCAATGTTTTAGCACCATTGGGGGTGGTTGCCATTTTAAGACATAATTGTAGAGTAGGCTTACTATTGATGAGTTTCTGGGCAGCAGGGGAAATTTTTCTGGGTGAGGGGCTCTTATTTGCTCCCCTCACATCATATTCTGAAGGTTACTGCCTACATATGAGATTGGCTGTGCTCCTCAACGTGGTGTGTGTGTGTGTGTGTGTGTGTGTGTGTGTGTGTGTGTGTGAGGGCTTGGGGGGGGTCTTCTTCCAGAATTGCATCTAGTTCATTGAAGACAAAATGTAGGCTAATCCTTTGTGGATTTTATTAGACCAGGGATTTTATATTATTTTAAAAAACCCCTTATTTAAAAAAAAACTTAAAATTATTTATTTTACAAGCATTTATTATCTTTTCTTCTCACTCTTCCCCACTGAACACTTAAAAAAGAAAAAAAATCATAACATATATACAACAAATTCTCACATTGGCCATGTCCAAAAAATGAATGACTCAGTATGTATTTTAGGTCCATCACCTATAGGCATAGTACATAGGATTCTGGGGCAGACAGGTGGTGCAGTAGATAGAGGACCTGGAGTCAGAAGGACCTGAGTTCAAATCCAGCCTGAGACACTTAATTAGCTGTGTGACCCTAGGCAAGTCACTTAACTCTGGTTACCTCTCCCCATTCTCTGCCCCCCTGCCCCCAAGAAACAGCAGCGAAGAATGCTGGCCTTGGAGTCAGGAAGACCTGAGTCCAAATCTGGTCTCAGATATTTTCCAGATGTGTGACCCTGGGCAAATCACTTAACTTGTTTGGCTCAGTTTCCTCATCTGTAAAATGAGGTAACAACCTTCCAGGGTTGTTATGAAAATCAAATGAGAAAATAATTATAAAGTGCTTAGAATAGCACCTTGGCACATAGTGAGCACCTTATAGATGTCAGCTATCATGATTATGATTATGATGATTATTATAATTATTGGACATGGGTAGTAAATGTAATTTTCAGTCCTCTGAACCCTTTTTTAAATCATTGAATTGATCTGAGTTCTAAAGTCTCTAAGATTTTTTCTTTTAATGTTGAATTGTTTGAGGAGAGGCATTTTCTTCATACTCTAGGTTCAATCATTGAGGTAAGTTGGGAAATCCAGATGAAAGTGAGGTGTAATGGACCCTTGGTCAATGCAAGGCAACTAGGAAAATTTAGACCAATATTATGGAGGTGAATCTATGACAATGAGTCCAGGATCCAAGGTCTTCAAGAGCCATTGGTCAGGGCACAATGTAGTAGCGAGAAATTATATAGGATTTGGACCTGGAACATGGAAGCTCAGGTCCTCACTGTCACTTTCTAGTCCTTTGACCTTGGGCAACCATTTTGACCTCAATGAATTTCAGTTTCCTTATGGATACAATGGAGTTAAGGATACTGAAACTACTCACCTCTCAGGGTCATTGTAAAGAACAAATTAGATAAGTATGTAAAGTGCTTTGTAACCATAAAGCATGATACCAATGAGAGCTATTTTTATGCTTTATGATGTTATAATAACATTGTCTATCATACTGGAATTATTACATCCTTATTTTTAGCTATAGCCTTTCAAAATGATGGTGACTGTACTTGGAATCAATGGATACCTCAGATAGCCTTTGCCTGGCATAGACTTGAATTTGCAATGGAGACCACATTCACATAAGCAGAATAAATACCACTAGATGTGTTAGACTTGCAACCTATCCTTTGTATACTTACTATATGGTGGCTAAGCATTTACTAATGGGAAGTAACAGGTTTAAGGTGTGTTGCAGAAATGCACATTGGCAGGGCAACAGTCATCTTTCCTGAAGGGCAAGAGGAAATTGTCATTAGTGTTAACAGATTCACTGGTTCCAGTAGGAGCTACATTGAGTGGAAGAAGTGGTCTGGGAAGGAGCATTAGGAGAGACTTTTTTTGTTAAAGATTCTTCCTTCCTTTGTCCAATGAACTGGGACTGCCTTGGCACCCAATTTATTCTCCATGGTCAGTATGCAGCTAGAGACAGGAAAAGACTCTGTAAGATATTTGGGGCTACTAGGTATAAATGAACATAGAGATATGGGGTGAGGAATATGTTCTTTTCCATTTGTCATCAGATTCCTTGAAAGCTACACTATATATGTCTTCTGATCTAAGTAAGATGGATTGTTATTGTGGGGGTTCCCAACTCTTTTCAGTTTTGGTCCCCTTTGGTTTCCAGTTAATCTACCTGTACCTCCTGTTCAATCTGAGAAAAAATAAATTCTATAATTTGCCATATAATAAATAAAGAGATTGATGACTTTCAACAGTATAATATAGTTATTTACCAAATATTCTTTGTTCCTTTGACATGTTTCTTGTACCTCCTAGGGGTGAAGTATGTGTACCCCAGGTTGGGAACTCCTACCTAGCCTTACTAGCTGAATAAAACAGCAAGGATAGCATTGTAGCAAAGACCTTAGACATTTTTTATTTTACTGGTATTTAATGTGTTATGTAAGTTAGGAAAAAAATAGGTTCACTGTAAATTTAAATGGTAACTACATGTATAATCTTGGGGTTAGCAGGACTATCCCCTGGCAAACTTGGGATATTCACAATCATGAAATCTTAGTATGGAAGAGAACTTAAAAGGTCATCTTGTTCAGTTTTCTAATTTTACAGATAAGGAAACAGGAGGTCCAGTGAAAGGAAGTGACTTATTGACCTCAGGAGGTTTTTTTTTTCCTTAGTTCAAATGAGCTGCTTTAGGCCTTTGCCCAAGGTTATTAAACTGGGATGTTTTGCCATCTCTGTTTTTGCTATGTCCTTCTGTTTAATGTATGACCTCTCCCTGGGGTGTTTGATTTTTTAAAAAAAGAATGCCTGGGATAGTAATGACAATTCAAAGGAACAAATCTCTAATGGTAAAATTTCAGATACCATGGCAGGGAGGGGCAAGAGTGGAGAGGGGGACATTTACCAATGCCCCCAAGTTACACTTTGTAGGATTGTTTTTGTATGGGTTGACTTGTGTGTTAGTATAATCAGAATATTAAATAAAGATTCCTAAAACCAGATAAGAGGTGATTCTAACTTAGAGCAAATTGCCAGACATTGTGTTAAGTGCTTTTACAAATATCTCAGGTTTTAAGGAGATGTTTATAAGAAGTCAGGACTGTATGCTGTGTTCACCCCATGTGAAAAGCACAGCATAGGCATATGACCACACTGAGAACAAAAGGAAAGTGGAGAATCGGTCAAGGGTTATAGAGCACAGGGTCATGCATCAGACTTTGGGGTCAGGAATGACCATAAGTCAAGTCCTACCTTCAATGTCCCTGCTCTTGACTTTGTATAAAATAATGACGATGACAACAACAACATATCACTTTACAAGTTTGCAAAATGCTTTACATGTTATCTTATTTGATCCTCATAACAGCCCTGGAAAGTTTGTGCTACTATTATTATCCCCATTTAACAGACCAGGAAGCTGAGGTAAAAAAAAAAAAAAAAGACGTCCAGGGCCATACAACCATTAATCGTCTGAGGCAGGATTTGAGATCAGGTCTTCCTGACTCTAAATTTAGCCCTCTACACAGTGTATGACCTAACTTCCTTTGGATCTCCCAAACTGGGTACATGCTTAGAGTTTATCAAGGCACAAGAAGGCCTCTCAGTTTAAAAAATAAAGGAAACAATTCCCAGTTCCCCATCCTTCACAACTCAACTCAAATACTTCCTCCTCCATGATTCCCCCTTAGCCGATCATGATTTTTCCTCCCCTTGACTTTACACGAGCATTTTCCTTGGAACTCTCTTATGCACTATGTACTATAGTTATTTGTGCATGTGTCCTATCTTCCCAATAAGCTGTAAGTCCTATGAGAATAGGAACTGTATCTGAACTATTGTCAGGTACAGTACTTTGCACATAGCAGGTGCTTACAAAAATATTTATGGAACATGGTTCATATTGAAGTGGTCAAGGAACTTGTACTGTCCTGGTGTAGATAGATATAAGGCAACATGAATTCCATACCACTCATTAAATGCTTAGTACGTGCAAAAATAAATACCTACATTGTCCCTACCCTCATGGAGCTTATAATCTATTTGGGGGGAAAGAGATGATGTGAACAGAGACAAATATATTTCAAGACAGGGAGTGACAGGGGTAAAAGAAATGTCTTAAGGTGCTCTTGAAAAATATCAGGAGGAAGAGAATGCTTATAGCTTCAGGGCTATCCCCTGGCAAAATTAGGGATATTCAGAATCATGATGGGAACTTAGAGATCATCTTGCTTAGACTTCTAATTTTACAGATAAGGAAAATGAGGTCCCAAGAGGGGAAATGCCTTGTTGACCTTAGATCAGGAATCAGGAAAGATTTCATAGAGGAGGCAGTGCCTGCAAGGAGATGAATTAGATTTGAACCTGGTTAAAACCATGGAATAGACATGGCCTGTCTTTGGTGCCCTTCCATTTCCTATTTCCAAGTCCTTCTAAGTCCTTATTTCTTCACCACCCCACTCTTAAGTACTTACTGACCTTGTGATTTCCTTTGATTAATCAAGTGGCCCCATTGTTAGTTCAAAGAGTTAATACTCGGTACCTTGAATGCAGTACCCAATCTGGGCTGCCCATTTTGGGTAGAACTTTTCTCTGTTGTTCCATTCTTTAAAATCTGTCTTTCCTGTGTTTCAGGTCTAGCTAGGTAACTCAGTACATCAATGCTAAGCTGTCCATGTTGCCCTCCTAGGAACTTATGCCTTTTAAAAGGGGACTGGTAGAGACATAATGCCTTAACTCAAAAGGATAATTTTCTGCTGCTGGGGGATTTCAGACTGTGGCTTATTATTAGGTTAGATATTAAAGAAGATGGATGAAAAGGAAGGGAAAAACATTTTTGCTTTTCATCAATATTTCCAAAGACCTGTGATTTGGTTTGAATGCTCTCTTCTCTGATGCAGATGAAACTCCCTTAAGATCTACTCTTCATTGGCATAACCTATGAGAATCCAGAGCCCAGTCTTTTTGTGGCTCCCCTGGAGGCATTGACTACTATGCCTATGTGTAAAGGTGGATCTCATCACGCCATCCTACAAAATTCCCCCGTGTTTGGCTGTTATAGATTGAAGAGGTGATATGTCTGTTAAGGCTGTAGCTGAGTCTATCTGATCAGTGCCTAAGAAGGAGGGGCATCATGACTGGGAAGGCTAACAATTTGAGGGGTAGGGGTGGGGTACAGGGCTGCTATTGGCACTGACACTAGACATCCAGTGCCAAGAATGACACTTAGCTGACCCACAGTGATCTGACTCATTGGGTGGGCTGGAAAGCTGGACTTATGTACTGGCACCAGCAAATAAATAGGGGGAAAAGATACCCACACAGATCAATCACTTATCTCCTCAATGATTGTTTTCACGTGTGCCCTGGAAACCTTTGCAAAAAAACACTGGCAGAGTCCAAGAATTTCTGTGTGGTTTAAAATATATGAGCTTGGTAGTTATGTCCTAAATAATGTCCAAATATTTAATACTCAATTGTTTTGTGGTACTTGTGGGGTTTGCTCTGTGACTATTTTATTACTCATTCTACCCACTTCCTCTCATTCTCTCAGGCTTCCCCAACAAGTAGGAATTTAATCTTTTTAACCTCTACTCTACCTAAGAACAGTGAGCAGATTTTCCTAATTCCTTTGATGCCCAGAGCCAGATCTAACTTTTATATTATAATCCACATTCACCAATTTTTCCTTGGATTACTTTCGTTTCCCCTAATGGACTTCTTAACCAATTTTTACAGATTATGATGATGATGATGATGATAATAGTCTCTATAACAGTGCATAAATAATCACTGACAGTGTGTATTAAGATTTACAAAGTGTGCTTTTTATGCTTAATCTCATTTAATCCTCTCAACGATCATATGGGATACATGCTACAGGTATTAACACTCCCATTTTACAGATGAGGAAATTAAGACTCAGAGAAATTTAGCAACTTGCCTATGAGGGCAGTTAGGTGACCCAGCAAATAGCATGATGGACCCTTAGTCAGGAGTCACAGACATTTACTGACCCTGGGCAAGTCACTTAACTTCTATCTGTCTCAGGTTCCTCATCAGTAAAATGAGAATAATAACAGCACTCATCTCCCTGGGTTGTTTTGAGGGTCAAATGAGAAAATATTTGTAAAATACTTCTCAAACCTTAAAGAGCTATATAAATGCTGGCTGTTAATAGTATTACTACCCTCAGATATATATGGTAGCAATTAGATGGTGCAGTGCACAGAGTTCAGAGGATTTGGAGACAGGAAGATTCATCTTCCTGAGTTCAAATCTGGTCTTAGACACTTACTAGCTGTGTGACCCTGGGCGGAGTCACTTAACCTCTGTTTGCTTCATCTGTAAAGTGGGCTGGAGAAGGAAGTGGCAAAACAATCCAGTATCTTTGCCAAGACAACCCCAAGTGGAGTCAGGAAGAGTGGGACATGATTGAAAAATGCTGAACAACAACAAAATTGATATATGTGTATATATGTGTGTGCGCACACACATATATATGTATATATGTACATGTATATATATGTATAGTGAGAAGCAGAATTTGACCCCAGGTCTAACTGGATTCTAGGTCTAGTGAACACCTTATGAAAGGCATATGGAAGGTTGAACTACCCAAAGGCCTGTTTTTTCCCGCAGCTTATAGGTAACTTCCTCTATTTTTGAGAGGAGAGGAGGAAAGCAATAGTAAAAACTCAGTCACAATTATTGAATATAATGTATTTCACAGTGACTTGATCTTGGTCACACATGAAGTAAAAGAAAAACAGATTTGATTCCAAGTCTTTTGATTCACAGTCACATGCTCTTTTTGTGACACTAAATGGCTTTTTTTTAGCTGGTTGGCCACCAATTTTACCTTGTACTTCACTGTTCACCTTGTACCAAGTAGCAGCACATGGGGGCTTCATTCTGCCCTGGAAGTTCTGTCCTGACAAACTCCACCCATTGTCTTGACATTATGAGAACTTGATCCTCCTCATTAGGAAGAGAGAGTATGACCTTGGCACAAGAGGGAATATGACCTTGAAGTATGACCCTTCTCTGACACATTCATTTTCTGTATCCATTGAGATGACTTTGGCAATATAGGAGTTTCTTCTAATCTTCATGATAGACCCTTTTGCCCAATCTCACCTTCTTCCTCTCTTTTATTTCCCATCCTAGGGGACTGAGATCAGGTAAAATTCAAAGGATCAGACTCCAAGATGTTATTGGCTATCTGGGTTGAAGCAAAGTTTAAAGCTTGAGATTGAAAGGGTTCATTTTCACTAATTTCACCACCATTTTTGCTGACTTTTGAACTTGGAATTGTGTACTTAGCTTTAGGTACCTCTCTTTGTTGTGATCGAGCTCCATACAGGAAGAGCTGTCTCATGGTGGGATGGGCAGCCTCTGGAGGTAGCGATTTCCCTCTTTTTGGAGGTTTTTTAATGTCGTAGAGGAGACATGAGTTGGACTAGATTACCTCAGAGGTCTCTTTCAAACCCCAAGAGTCTGTGAACATCTTAGATGGAGTTGGGTCTTATTGACTTGTTGGAGCATTTTAGACTGTGGCTTGTATTTACTAATACCTTTCTTCTAGTTACTATGCCCTCCCTTTCCTTTTGTAATAGCCATACCCAACAGGGGCCCAACAAAGATACAGGTATCACTGGAGCCCCTACACAGGGGTAAGAAGTAGAAAGGGAGTGAGCCTTTGGGGGAGCCTCCCACTCTCTGATAGCTGAGAGTCACAAGCATTTTAAATAATTGGTGTGGTGAAGATGATGGAAGAGAGAACTTGCCTTGCCTTACCTATCTACTTTAAATGCCCCAAAGAGAGAACTCATCAGGCTTTGAAAAAAGAAGCATGCCTGAAGCTTTCTGGATCAATAACAAAGTTTTTGAATGGTCATGTAAATATGTTCACACCAGAATGAAGCAGTGAAATGTTGGTTAGGTACAACCATTCTCTTTTAGGAGTATCAGAAAGCTCCCAGAAGAGATAAACTCAACAGCCTCCTTGTGTTTTTATGACATAGAAGTCTTTGGTTACATATAATAGTAGGAAGAACCAAACTCAAGCTCATTGCTTGGTGTAGAGCCTTGAATAGAACAAGCACTAGACCTTTCAGAGCCTCAGTTTCCTTAACTGTAAAATGGGAGGGGTTTTGGATTAGATGACCTCTAAGGTTTCTTCCAGATTCTTTTATTCAATATTCAAAGTAAGGCCAATAGAAATATGAATCTGGTTGTAGAGGCAGTGGGTATATCATTAGAGGCACTTAATGGAGTTTTCTGTGTCAAAGAGACGCAAGGAGGCTCATTAATTCTACTTAGGAGGAGAGACTTTACCACAACCCTCATTCACTGGTTAGGGCCAATCAACATATCTTCATGGTCTTGGTGTTTAGAGATTGACTTTGGTATTGATAAGTTGGGGTCCCCTCTGAACACTGGCAGAATGAGGAGGTGGGGCATGAGGAACCACAGAGCAAATTTTAAGGGACAGATTAGGTAGATTGGAAATCTGGGATGATTTAGGCTACTGGGCCCCCAAGTATATATACTCTTCCAAGGCCCATCAAAGTGTTCAGAATTAAGAACCCTAATGATAACTCCCATGCATATGATAATTTTTAGTTTACAAAACATTTTCCATTTATAACAACCTTATAAAACAAATAATGCAAGTAGTATTATTCCTACTTTACAGATGAGGAAAACTGAGTTTAAGCTACTTCTTGTCATACAGCTAATAAGCATGAGAGCTAGGGTTTAAGTCTAGGTCTCTTAGCTATCAGTACAATACATTTCTACCTCACCAAATCCTTTATTATTTTATCATACTGCTTTTAGCTAGGACTAATGCCTGTGGAAAAAAAAATCCTATAATGTTTCTTACTAGTGCTTTTATAGTCCATTCTCTATTTCCTTGCTAATGGAGGTGAACAGTATGAAGCAGAGAAAATTCAAAGGTCAGAGAATCCAAAAATCATTTCTGTTTGACTTTGGAATCCATGATGAAATCCGTCCCTTGCTTCCCCTCAGAACCATCAGAACTGGGATTCTTGATTTTGTCTTTCTTAGGATAATTTGATTAATTCGCATTATCTGGTGAATGTCAACTGAGAAGGGAGGCAGTGTGGTTCAATGGAAAGAGCACTCAATTTGGAGTCTCAGACCTGAATTCAAACCCCAGCTCTATCACTTATTGCCTTTGTGAATTTGGGCAAGGTATTTAACTTCTCTGGGCCTCAGTTTCCTTATCTGTAAAATGACGGGCTCTACTAGATGAACTCTGAGGTCTGTTCTAGTTCCAGGTCCAAGGAACAAAAGAAAGGTATTGGGAACAGTCCACAAAGGACATAATTAACGCGTGGCTAACTGATCCTTGACTATGTAATGAGCCAGTCTGGGGCCCTGCTGGCCATCAAGGAATAAAGCACTTCTCTCATTCGCTCACACTCTCCCATTCTGAAGTCACTCTCAAAACTTACCAAACCTATCAGGCTATGCTCCTTGGAAATTTAATCTTTCTCAGTTTGGGAGCACCATGGAAAACTTAAAGAATCACACTAACTTTGGCAAGAGGTCAAGACTAAACCTATTCTGAAGACTAACCAGTTGCTATGGTTAAGTTGTTATCTTTTCCCTGCCTCTCTCATCTTCTACCTCAGCTTGGGTGGCTAAACTGTTCCCTGGTGGAAATCTGCTATGGATCCTATCAGTAGACAAAGGTTGCTAAGGGGATTTAGGAAACTCAGCCCTCTTTTCCCAAGGGCTACCTCAGGGAACATCTCACTTGGGACCTTCAAGAAACAAGGTAGAAGGGTAGATAGAACAATGGATTTGGGGTCATTAAGCCCAGAGTTCAAATTCTACCTCAGATTTTTGTCGTGTGACCCATGGCAAATTCCTTAGCCTCTTTGTGACTCAGTTTCCTTATCTGTAAAATGAGGATAAGAATAGCACCTACCTTGTTGTGAAGATAAAATGAAATAACCCCTCTGACACTCAGCAAATCTTAAAAAATTCTAATAAAGTCAACTGTTATTTTGCTAGTCCTTCCCTCTGAGCAATTTATCCCAATAGGGCTGGGTTGGCATGTAACTAGATATTTAAGGGGAGAGTTAGGAGCAGGATAGCCCTAGAGTTGACATGCCTGGTCTCCAGAGGCTGTCTCTTCAAAGGAGAACTGAGGCAATTGTCTAGCCAAGTCAAAGCATTTAAATATTTATGTAAGAAATATCCAAATAGTTGAGACCAAGATATGCATTTTTTCTTTAATTATGCAGAAAATTCTCTCAGTTCTTCATTTTCATTTTTCCCGTGTATAGACAAAACTTTTGTCTAACCATATTATTTTCAAAGGGGAAACTCTGGAGTCTAAATATCTCAAGTATCTGAAGTCTGCATGCTGCAGAGGAAAATTGACCATTCTGTGAACAAGATCTTCAAGAGATGTGGATTAGTTTAATGTTTCTAATAAGCAATTTTCTCTGCACCCAGCCCCTTGCCTTCCTAGCCTTTCAAATTCTAGCTTCTGTTTTTCCATAGATCAGATTTCAGAACCATAGAATCATAGAATTTTAGAATTTAGGAAGCAACTAAGCCAGGTCACCTAAGCCAGCCCAAATCTCAGAAAGATTCCTTTCTATCACATATACAGACCTATCACCTCATAAGGCAATCCATTCCACTTTCTAAGTTTTTCCTTATAGGCTACCCATTGTGGCTTTATGAAGCTTTTTTTTCCCTGAAATGATTGGAAATATTTCTTTCTTTGTGCCTCGATAGCCTGTTGTCCATGCCCTTTACATTTGTGGGTGGTGCAGAGGATAGGGCATGAGACTCAGAGCTAGGAAGACCTCCCTCAGACACTTACCTACCAGTGTGAACCTGGGCTAGTTTCTTTCAGCCTCCATTTCCTCATTTGTAAAATGGGGATAATACTAACACCTACCTTCTAGGTTTGTGAGGATCCAATGAATCAGCATTAGTAAAGGGCTTTGCAAACCTTCAAGTGCTATATTAATGGTACCTATTATTATTCATAGATAACTCTAATTCTCAATCCAAAAATAGGTGATGTGCCGCTCTCTAAGGACCAGGTCTTTTGTCTGTCTAGTGATAATTTTTTTTTGTTCCCTCCCCTTCTCTTGATCTATATCCAAACAGAGATTAGCTGTTTTCCCCAATGATGCTTTTAAACAGGTAGGTCTCAGAAATTGACTCCCTAAAGCTGGCACATAGAGTCTCATGATTACATTATTTTATTATTGAGCCTTTCGTGGAAACACTCAAATAAAAAGACAACAAGATGCTATACTCTGCCATATTGATGATTTGAGTAACAATAATGTGTGCCCAGAGGAAAAAAAAAAGACATTCAGAGCACAAAGAATTTTCCAAACACTGCCTTAATGGATGGCACTGTGTGCACAATTCATTAATACGGAGGAGGTTATTAATGGGCATAAACAGGGATCTCTGGTTTGCAGTGGAAGTGCTTGGCCACAGGGCAAGCTGATCTGAAGACTGCTTCCAGAAGCTTTCTGCCTGTTACATTTAGTCTCAGCTTCCTCTAACCTGTGATCCATAGTGCAGGGGATAAGGAGGAAAATAATTACAGTTGCCAGGGAATGACTTTCATAATTCACTCCTGGCTCCACTTCTTGTGAGTTATAGCCCCCGTTCTCCCTCCATTTGTGGAGCACTGCTGTGCCATTGATAGAAAAGGGCTATCACGTCATATATCAAAGCCCATCTTTCCCAAGCAGACGGATAGGCAGCTTGCCTGGGCTGCTTGCTCTCACCATTGTGGCTGTGACCGTTTTATGGGGACTTCATCATCATATGGTGTCAGATGCAGACATGGAGATGCGGCTGGATGGAGAGACAGAAGCAGTGCATGAAGGGAGAGGAAGATGGAAGTGGCATGTTTCAAGGCCTTTCTGAATAAAATTATGAGAGCTAATATGAATATTTCACTTCATGTATTCAGTTTTACTTGATCCTCACAATAGTCCTGTGAAGCAGGTGATTATTCCCAGTTTTAAAAAGAAGGAAGAAGAAGCTCAGCGAGGTTGCCCAAGGTCACATAATCAGTCAACGGCAAAGCCAATGTTTACATCCAGGATCACCTGACCCCTAAGTTCAGTGCTCTTTCTGTTACACTATAAGGGGTTGGGATCCAGTTCTTTATGTTCTCTTTATGAAGAAACGAATAAAAAAAATTTGTTAAATGCCTACTAGGTGCTAAATGGGCAGCTAGGTAGCACAGTGGATAGAGTGCTAGGCCCTGGAGTCAGGAGGAGCTGAGTTCAAATCTGGCCTCAGCTGTGTGACCCTGGGCAAGTCACTTAACCCTGTTTGTCTCAGTTTCCTCACCTGTAAAATGAACTGCAGAAAGAAATGGCAAAACCACTTCAGTATCTTTGCCAAGAAAACCCCAAATAGAGTCATGGAGAGTGGAACATAACTGAACAACAAAAACAAAGTGCTACATGCTGGAGCTACACATACAGAAGTAAAGAAAATGTTTATCTTCAATGAGTTTGTATTCTAAGGGGGAGACAATACATTCATGAGTGTAATGGTGGGTGAGGGGTATATTTTGTTTTGGAAAGTTGGTGGGATGCCAAGTGGAGCCAGAGGAGAATAGATTGATTTTGTCTAATTTAATAGATTGATGCTATTTCTTTTCCATGAGTAATGATATAATTGATTTGATTGTGGTTCCAGAATTGGGAACAAGGAGCAGGGCAGGCCAAGGATATGAACTAGTGGCATGGTGGTTGGTGAAGAATTGTTGGCTGAAAAGTGAGTTGAAGTTGACTGGACCTGGGCCAAAATGTAGTTGGTGACTGAGACAGCTCATCAGGCAGCAGGACCCTAGGATAGGAGCTTTGGAGACAAGGGGTTAAGTCCTCCAGGTCTTGGTTTCTGCCCCTTGCAGCACGGCAGCCTGTCAGTAGTTGGCCAGGGAGTGTGCTTTGTATTGAAAGGGAAAAATAATCAGATTGGACTGAATGTTACTGACCCAGCCACACTAGGAGAAAAACACATTGCTGGCGCTATTATTTAATTTGCTTTTGATTCAATAGATGTTTATTAAGTTTCTGTTATGTAGAAGGTGCTGTGCTAGGTGCTGGTGATAAAAGACACAAGTCAAGAATAAATTTTCATTTTCAAGGAGCTCATGTTTTCGATGGAAATAAACTCAAGATGATTTAAGGATGGAGAAATCACTAGCAACCATAGGCATCTAGAAAGGCTTCATGGAGGAGCTGACACCTGACTTGAGCCCAGGAACCCAAGAGGTGGAGGTGAGGAACAAGTGAATTCTAGGCCTGGACAAGAAAAGGAGTTGATGGAACAACCTAGGAGGCCAGTCTGGATGGAATGGAGAGTGTATCAGCTGGTGTGGTGAAACAAGTCTGCAAAGCCTGAAGAGACCTGTGGTTACATGATGTAGAGGACAGATGGTAAGAGAAAGGGACTAGAAATGGAGAAACCAATTAGGAGGCTACTGGAGGGTTCATCTGAGAGGTGATGAGCCCCTGAACTAGGCAAGGTGATCGTAAAGTGAGTGGAGAGGAGGGTATGATTGCAAAAGGTGTTGTGGAGTAGGACTGATGAAACTTGGCAATTAATTGGAAATGAAGGGCTTGGGAAGAATTGAGGATGACTTTGAGGTTTTGAAATGGGGCAATTAAAGGGTGGTGTTACTTTCAAAAGAGACTAGAAAATCTAGAGGAGAGGTAGATTTAGGAAGATAATGACTTCTGTTTTGGACATATTAAGTTTAAGGTGCCTGTAGGTCTTCTATGTGGAGATATTTTGCTCTGTAAAATGAGGGGGTTGGGCTAGTTGGCCTCTCATCTTTCTTCCAGTCTAAATCTGTGGGAGAGATCAGTGCTAGATACATAGATAAGGGAATCTGCGTGGAAATGGAAATTGAATTGATGGGAACTGATAAGGTCCTAGAGAAAGAGTGGAGAGAGAGAAAACTGATAAGGTCCTTGAGAAAGAGTGGAGAGAGAAAAGGGACACAAATCATGATTCAATCCAGGATTCTGAAGAGTGATCAGATTAGTGGAGAACCAGGAAAGAACGGCATAAACGAAGGTTATCAAAATGTTAGAAGCTACAGAAAGGTGAAAGGTAAATCCTTCTGAGAAAGGCCATTACACTCAACAAACAATAAATCGAAGACTTTGTTGGTAGGAGGAAGTTTCAGTTGGATGAGGAAGTAGGTTTGGTTTTCCTAGACTGGATTAGAAGCTAGGCATATCTTCTTATTTTGTGGCCTCTTCCACAGAATGCTCTCTTCTTTCTGAAGCAGCCTTCAGGCTTTCAAGGACACAACTGAATCTTTGATATTGGTTTTATAACCAACAACGGTGTGATATGGTAGAAAAGAGTGATGAATTTGAGGTCCAAGGACCTGCCACTTTACCTGTGTGACTCTGGGAAAGTCATGTAAACTTCCCTGTCCTCAGTTTCTTTCTTTCTTTTTTTGTGTGTGTGTGGGGGAGGGCAGGGCAATTGGGGTTAAGTGACTTGCCTAAGGTCACATGGCTAGTAAGTGTTAAGTGTCTGAGGTCGAATTTGAACTCAGGTCCTCTTGATTCCAGGGCCATTGCTCTATTCACTGCACCACCTAGCCACCCTCTTAGTTTCTTTTTCTTTCTTTCTTTTCTTTTCTTTCTTTCTTTTCTTTTCTTTCTTTCTTTCTTTCTTTCTTTCTTTCTTTCTTTCTTTCTTTCTTTCTTTCTTTCTTTCTTTCTTTCTTTCTTTCTTTCTTTCTTTCTTTCTTTCTTCCTTCCTTCCTTCCTTCCTTTCTTTCTTTCCTTCTTTCTTTCTGGAGGGGCAATTGGGGTTAAGTAACTCAGCCAAGGTCACATGGCTAGTAAGTATTAAGTGTCTGAGGATGAATTTGAACTCAGGTCCTCCTGACTCCAGGGCTGGTGCTCTGTTCACCACACCACCTAGCTGCCCCTCCCCTCAGTTTCTTTATCTGTAAAATAAAGAGAGTGGAGTAGGTGGCCTTTTAGATCTCTTTCAGCAGGAATTCAGTGACTATGACTTAGGGTTCCTACTAATGATGAGGACAGCGACAGTATTAGCAATAACACCTAGCACTTGTATAGTGTTTTAAGATTCCTAAAACACTATGAATATTATCTCCTTTTATTCTTATAATCACTCTGAGAAGTAGGTACTGTTATTATTCCCATTTAACTGATGAAGAAACTGAGGCAGACAAAGTTTGAGTAATTTGTCCAGAGATGCACAGCTTTGAAATGTTTGAGGGCAAATTTGAACCCAGGTCTTAACTTATTTCAAATCCAGGGCTTTGTCTACTGGGTCACCTACCTGCCTAGGTGACAACTTATGCCTTTAGGGCCCTCTGAGTAGGTTCTAGAGGTAGCTAGATGACTCAGTGGAGAGAGAGCTCCAGGTCTAGAGATAGGAAGACCTCAGTTCAAATCTGGCCTCAGACACTTAATAGCTGTGTGACCCTGGGCATGTCATTTAACTTCTGTTTGTTTCCACTTCCTCATCTATAACATGGGGAGTGATGAGCACACCTGCCTCTCAGTATTGTGAGTATCAAATGAGATAATAATTGTAAAGCACTTAGCAAAGTGCCTGTTACATAGTAAGCACTATGATTATTATTATCATTATCAGTCAGTGGTAGCTCAAATGATCATTATTTGGATAAGTAGGTTCATGGATTCCTATGGCTTCAATTAGTTCATTTGGTTGGAAATCAAAAAGGTGACGAGATGCTGAGTAGGCTAGGTTTGTGGGCTCAGTCTTCACAAGGAGATTGTAGTTAGATTGAGGCAAATTGATTCTAGTCCCGAACAATCTGAAACTTGTGCCCTGCTGATGATGGGTCAGTGGTGCCTTCTGTGTATATGATGAAAGGACAGAAGCCCATAGCATGTTAGAACGAGAAGGAAACTTCAAGATTATCCAGGATACCTTCTAGCCACCCATTGGCTATTTTATAGATGAGGACACAGGCCAGGAGAGAAATGAAGTGACTTACTGAACTAGAACCCAAGATCTTTCTACAATTACCCATACCTCTAGTTATCCTGTTTATAGAAATCTTTACAGGAAACCGGGTGGTATTATTCAGCTTTCAAAATCCCATTTCCCTCTCCATAAACCATTTCCTATGTGTACTGATGTATTTACCCTTCCCACTAATCAATGGGGCACTGGAAGGTGTGGAGCTGATCCTGGCAGATTTCTTGTGTACTCTGAGGTAGAAAAGGATCTCAGCTATTTTGGAGAGAGCTGGATTTAGGTAGAGAATGTTGCAGTTTATGGATGGCTTGATGAGGTCTAATTGTAATATATCTGACCTGTCAGACTGATAAGAATGTTCTGTCATTGCCAGAGAAACACTCTGCCCCTCTGGATGCCGATGTCCTTTGTATTGACTGTAACTATTATTTAGATAGGACAATTAAAGAAGGCACTCCATAGAACCTTAATAACCTAACTCTTCTGGTGTAAGGCTATGTTGTATATAAACAGCACATGTTTTTATAAACAACTTTCTGTTCTGTAAAAGCATGTCTATGCACACACGGACTGGGCAGACACACAGCATTCCTGGTCAGTCCAGTAAATGTTTTTTGGCATTCTGGCGTTGTGCTGACTGCACTTCTGGCTGGTTGACCAAATGCTTCATCTTGCAACCAGTTGCCGGGGTGGTGACCAGAAATAGTCTTGCTCCTAAAGGAGAGAAAAGAATTGAAAAACAAAAACACCAAATCATCTGATACAAGATACAAGTGGCTTTGTTGGGTCTTTGTTTATTGGAAAATCAAGTTAACTTTGTCATGGCATCTAGAAATCTGTAACTGAAAGTATTTTGGCCTTTCTTGAGCATTCCCACCTAAACAATGTTTTCTGTGAAATGAAAGGGATTTGGAGTTGTGACCTAGAGAAAGATATTAATATATTAAAAACAAAAACAAAACTCTTGAACTAAGAAGAAAAACAAAACTTTAAAAATCAAATAATTCAGTGCCTGCAACCTCACTTATCTGCTTTCTTCTGCTTCATCTGAACATTAAGACAAGATAACCATGCAAAAGAGTTCTATTTGTAACCAAAATTGTGGTTGAAGTGCCTTTGCAATTAAAATGTGCTATCTGCAGAGATAAGATAGAGCTAATTTAATTTTTCCTGTCAGTCTCTGTAGTAGATCAATTAAACTGCCAAGTAGATCAAATATTTCAGACTGTATTTATTACATTAAGTATTTATGTTCAGGCTGAGCCTTTAAAGCATGATGTCATATAGGAATGTAGGGGGTTTAGATCAATTCAGCAGAATTTGCTGTAACTTAATGGAAATCTAATTGTGTATTTTAATTTAGTGTCCAGGAGGTAGTATGTTCTCAAAACAAACTAATCCACTGACTGCTTTTGAAATGTAAGATGGGATCATTTTTTCCTTTTCCAGACCCCTTTCGGTGTTTGAATCTGTTGGCTACATTGGATGGAATGAATTTCATAGCTATTTTAAAAATGCATATGCCAGTCTGTTAGGCAGACACTCTGCAAGTATTTGAAACTCTTCAGAGTTGGTAGAAATGGGATCTGGGCAAGGCAGTTCATGGGTGAACGATGCGTGATGTGTCCAGATCTGCACATTTGCTAGTTCAACAGCTATAGGTAATGCGCAATTTAATGTTTGAGTAGAAGTCGTAGATTGATGCTGAAGACTGATGCATATTTTATTCCTTACCAACCATTGAGGACCTCTTAATTCTAAAGGATAAAGTCTATTCCCACTGCTCTACAGGATAGAATAAAAAGGAGAGATTTTTAAGAGTTCCTATTACCTTCCTATAAAGATTCCATGTTTGATTTTTGTAAATTCCAAGATAGGATATGAAGATTTCATGTCAATTGCTTCTGCAAAATGAGCTGATGGAATGAATAAGGCATTGCTTTTAGGTGGCAGAAGTTAATTTTGACTTGGAAAAATGATGAAATTCTGCAATCTATTTTTAAAGGGATGGCTAGGCTAGTGCATATCTGGAAAGGGAATGGTGATAATAAAAAAAACAACATGGCATCAAGAACAGGTCATGCTAGCCTAGGGATTCTTCAACACTTTTATGTAATGGCCTTCTTTGGTAGTCTGTTTTTAAATGAATAAAATAAAATACATAGGATTACAAAGGAAATGAATTATATTTGAACCATAGTTAGAATAATATAAAAAATAAGTTAATGGGCCCCAAGTTAAGAATCCCTGTCCTAAATTAACCTTATTTCTTTTTCTTTGGCAGGGTTATTGATTCTATTGGTCAGGAAAATTCTATAAAGCTTAGTTGGATATTACCAAGACATCTGATAGAGCCTCCCATGCCATTCTTGTAGAGAAAATGACTACATATAGGCTAGAGAACAGTATAATGAGGCAGATTTGGAACTAGTTAAATGGTCAGATCCAAAGAATAGTCATTAATGGTTAGATGTCAATATTGAAGGAGTTCTCCAGTGAAATTTTTGCCTGGCCTTGTGAAATTTGATATTTTCAAAATCAATGTCTGTATAGAAGCATAGGTGGTATGTTCATAAAATTCCAGATGACACAAAACTGTGAGATATAGCTACCATATTGGATAACAGAATCAAGATCCAAAGATCCAAGATATCTGCAGGCTAGAACATGGAACTGAATCAATGAGATGAAAGTCTTATTGGGAAGTGAGGATCTGTCCTGTTTTAATATACCCTGGTCAGACTACAGGGGCCATCAATCTCTGGGTACCACCTTGGACATCCATAAACTGATGATCATCTAGGGGAAGGTGATAAAGATCATGCTGATAACACAAAAAAATAGAGGTAACTTTAAAAAATAAATTACCCATCATTATGAGCATAAAACTGTAGACTTGAAGAGTTTCAACTTGTAGAGTTGAAAGGACCCTCAGAGATTTTTTAATTCAGTATCTCTGATAAGGAGTCATCTAGTCTCCACTTACCCTAACTGATGATGGAAAATCTATCACCTATAATTTTCAGAAAAATTTCCCATTTTCAAGTGAAAATTTACTACTCTATAACATTTACTGATTGGTCTCATTTCTGGCCTCTCTGGCCAAGCAGAACACACTCAATTCCTCTTCAACATGGTGGCCTTCTAAGTATTTGAAAGTTGTGATCATATGTTCTTAAGTCTTTTCTTTTCCAGGCTATATATCTCCAGTTTTCCTTTAACTAGAATTCTGAATACTTTGAATTACTGCAATATCCCAGTCTGCCTTAAACTCCCAAAATGTGGTACCTTAAAAGAAAGCACTCTATTTCACATCTGGCTTGGCTAGGGTAGATTGCCGTAAGATGATCCCATCCCCCATTATTTATACTCTCCTTCTATTATTACTTCTATTAATAAGCTCTTCCTCACCCTTCTTGTTTTTTGTTACCAAATCACACAATTGTCTCATGCAGCATCTATTACCAAACTGCTCTTCAATAGTGTTGGCATTTGGAGCTTGTGATGGTTCTAGGGATATTTGCCTCTACTTTAAGTGACCCTAGATTGCTTCTGTCATTCTTATGTATGCTTTTTATAGCTCTTCTGTCACTTTCCTTTTCATTCCTCTGTCCTCTAGCAACTCTCCCCCATGCCTCTAATTTGTGGCTTCTTCTTTGTTGAGAATAGGGAAGCAAGATAACCAACACAGTTGGGATTGTGTTTTTAAAAAGAGTCAATAGTTTCTGAGTGAGGGCCTAAGGAGATTTTCCATTAGCAAAGTGCATGTAGCTCATATACAGCATATAAACCTTAAGACATTTATTTTGGCTGCTGAGAGCCCTATTTTATTCATTAATTTATTTAATAAAGACTAGATGTGCGGAACCAAGCTAGTTGTTTGTTATTTTCCATTCTTTCTAGTTCTTTAGTCAAATTAACAAATATTTACTATGTGCTAAGAGCTAGATACAAATAAAAGCAGAAAGACAGTCTTTGCCCTCAATGAGCTTCTATTCTAATGGAAGAAGACAAGATATAAAAAGAATCTGAAAAGGGATGGAAAAGGAAACTTAGTGGAGAAAGTCCAGAGTCAAGAATGGAGCCTGGAGAGGAATGAAAACATGCCTGGCCTCGGTGCTTTCCTTAATATGGAGGTTCTGGGAGGAATGGCCGAATCAGAACAAAGGACTGCAGGAGGTAAAGTGGAATTTTGGAGGGTGGAGAGAAGGCTACAGTGGCATGATGGCGAAAGGAGTGGAGTCTAGAGAAGAATGAGAACCAAGTATCTGAAATGCTCGAACAAGTTGGATAAGCATAGTATTACTACCCATGGTTTGAGATTGCTTACCGTGTTTCCCCGATAATAAGACACTGTCTTATTAATTTTTTGGACAGAAAAACACCAGAGGGCTTATTTTCAGGGGAGGGCTTATTTTAATGAACATTGACAGTAATTTTAATAAACAGGTAAATATGAACAAAAAAATGTACCTTTATTCAATAAGCAAATCACTGGGGAAGAACAGGATGACGCGCTCACTGCTGCAGCTCTGATTGGATGCAGCTCGGAGTGCAGCGTGCGTTTCACCAGGGGTGAGGGGGAGAACGGTGCATACAGAGGGTACCGTAATGTAGCGTGTAGCGCAGGGGATCACCTTCACTACAGTAGCAATCTCAATAGGGCTTATTTTTGGGGGAGGGCTTATTTTAGAGGAATCTTACACAGTAAGGGGAGGGCTTATTTTCAGGATAGGTCTTATTATCGGGGAAACACGATAGCTATGAAGAATTTATTCAGGGGACTCATGTTGGTAAGAGTCAGTCTAGTTTTCAGAAGTAATTTTAAAATGTTCCTTTGTTAGGTCAATCCAAGGACATGTTTGTGTTAACAAAAACAAAACCTAAAAATGGATCTTACATTTAAAATGTAGAACTGGTGTACACATCTGGCAGAAGTTAGTTCAAGTTGGATGAGAGCTTAGGTTGAATAACATAGAAGTTTGGAGCTGGACAAGGTCGTAGAGACCATGTAACGATGCTCCTCATTATATAGATAAGGAAACTGATGTCTAGAGAAGTCAAGTCTAAGATCACATGGTTTGTCAATGGTTAGAGGTAAGATTCAAACTCAGAAATCTTCACTTAAGCTTCTGTCCTCTTTCTGCTATGCTAAACCATCTTTCAACTCAGAGATTCCAGGATTCTGTGAAATATATTATTTACATTTTAAAGTTATAAGCCAAGATTTCTATTGCAGTGGGGAAATGCAGTGCAGCATTAGGAAAATATTAAAGCAAAGAAACAAACAAAAACCCTACTGGTGACTATAGAAAAGTGGAAGGCATCTTCCTTATCCTTAGGACTGCTTACTTACTGGTTCCTTTGAGAGGTTGTCATGTCAAATGTGGTGAATCTTTGGGTTCTTTCAATCATTGCCACCACAGGTGACTCTTCGCATGCTTAATGACCCACCGTCAGCAATTCTCTGAGTTGTTTTTCAGTAGTAGTGATGGATTTAGAATGAATCATCTTTATTTTATTTTCAACCAGGTCCCCAGTTGCCTTTGGTGGATGGCTGTGGGCGGGGAGCAAGGAGTTAATCCTTAGAAATGGATTTGAGCAAAGCTAACTGGTTCTAACAGGAACTGAGGTCAGGATCAAATGAACACAGACTTAGCACCAATAGTGGGTACTGAAGATATGTTAGGATTTTGGAGTCTTTGGCATAGGGTTAGGTGATAACTCTCCACATAATTACTGGGGCAGCTAGGTGGTGCAGTGGATAAAGCACCAATTCTGGAGTTAGAAAGACCTGAATTCAAATAGTTCTAAGACACTTACTCACTGTATGACTCTGGGCAAATCGCTTAACCTCTTTTTGCCTCAGTTTCCTCAACTGTAAATTGGGGATAATAATAGCACCTACCTCCTAGGGTTGTTGGGAGGCTCAATTAGAGAATGGTAAATAGTATAGCACAGAGCTCAGCACATAGTAAGGACCCTATAAATGTTGACTATTGTAGTTATCGTTCTGAGTAATGCCATGTAAATGAAATTGCTAGTGAAGGTCTTTGTTGTTCAGTCATTTTTTCGTAGTGTCCAACTCTTTGTGACCTCATGTGGGGTTTTCTTGGTAAAGATACTAGAGTGGTTTGCACTCTAGTCCTTCTGCAGCTCGTTTTATAGATAAGGAAACTGAGGCAAACAAGGTTAAGTGACTTGCCCAGGGTCACACAGCTAGTAAGTGTCTGAGGCTGGATTTGAACTCACAGAGGTGAGTCTTCCTGAGTACAGACCTAGTATTCTATCTGCTGGACCATCTAGCCTCCCCAGGAAAGGTCTAGACAAGATAATTTTGCATCTAGTTATGTTTGCAATAGTCTCTTTTTTCCAGTATAATTCTTTGTGGAAAGCTCACTGACTATGAAGGCAAGATACCCAGCTCTGATACATCCACTATGTGACTGTGGTTGGGTCACTTAATCTTCCAGAGCTCCAGGTTTCTCCTCTGTTAAATGGAGCTAATATTTCCTTTATTATCTTACCTCATAAGAAAAGTTCTTTGTAATCTTTAAAGCATCATAACAATGGGAGCTGTTGTTGCCATTCCGCAATGATTGCCACGAATGTAACAGTTGCTACCCGGATTCATGCTTCCCCTATTGTTTACTTCAGAGAGGAATCTAGAGGATGGTGCCGAGAAGAAAGCTAGAAAGAATAGAAGATAAAACAGGAAATTTCTTATTACTGTCAATAGGAAAGCCAGATGAATTTGGAGAGTCCATACTTAGTAACTTCCTGGTTCTTTAGAGTTGTTTTGTGCTTTACCATTAAAAACGAGTATTTATGATGACCTGACTGTGGCTCTCCATAAGATCCCTCATCATCTGAGACCTGATTAGTCAGAATGCTAAGGAAATGGGATTTTCTATTTGAATTTTCTGTTGAAGTTTGGGTACCTGACATCATGTGATATACACTGAAATACTTTAATCTTTAGATGGGGTCTGAGGGTATTGGAAGTGTAAGGGTCATAATTCTGAGTGTCATTTCCTCTTGTCCCAGAATCTAGGTATAGACATAAAAATTATAGGATATTAGACAGTAAAGAGGTAGTGGGGGAGGGGGAGGCTTGAATTTTCAGAAAGTGCAGATTCCTGTTTCCTCACCATGTCATGCCCTGTGGGTTGGGCTGAGAAACAGAAAATACTCCCTTGTATGTAGGAACATGCTTGGGATGAGTAGTAAAACAGTGAGAGCAGCTGCTATTGATCTATTATATTTTCTTACAATAAGAGGTATCTCAAAGAGAAATGTTGTATCCCAGGGGGGTAATGAGCTTCTCCTCGCTGGGGATCTTCAAACTGGATGACCACTTGGAGTAGGGATTCTTTCAGGAATGGGTTTCATCAAATGATTGCCAAGGTCCCTTCCATCTCTAAAATTCTGTGCTTTAGTGATTTAGCACTTTGAGGATTAAAAAATGCTTTTCAAATATTATAAAATTTGATCCTTACAAACAACCCAGGGAGGTAGGTACTCTTATTACCCCCATTGTGCAGATGAGGAAAACTGAGGCTCAGAGTAATTAAATGGATTGCCTAGGGTCACAGCTAGTACACTCTGAGGTAGAACTTGAGCTTACATCTTTCCCATGCCAAGTCATAGTCACACTCCCCAGCAAAGTAAAAAGTAAAAAAAAAAGTGAAAGGAGATGATTTATGCATTGTTCTCATTAAGGAACTAGGACGTGCAAAGATATGTGTACATCCTCTCCAATACCATATGAGAATGTGGTTTTCTTCTATGGACATGAGGTGTCCACAGACTGAGAGGAAGTAGGGTGTGGGATTGTTTCCAACTTTGGACCCTCTCTCTTGAAGCACCAGGTGCTGCTCCATGGTGGTCTCCTCCATCTGTAGGTTCTAACAAGTCATTGTGGCCCCTGGGTAAGAGCAGTCCAGTAGCAGAACACCGCGAGGCTTTGGTTATTTATCACTATCCAGAACTGGCAGTTGTATTTAGGATTTAGATAGGATGGTAGAGATAAATTCCTCTTCTTTTGGTTTCCCTACTGAATCTTTACCTGGGTTCTTTTGATTGGGGTCTGAGAGAATTTTTTGCAAAGAGAAGTTTTCTATAGAAAATTTAGCAGAATCATTCATTTATCTGGGTCTCAGTTTTTTTTTTTATTCTATAAAATGTAGAATTTAGACAGTGGTATAGTAGAATAAGCACTGGCACTGGTCAGAGGACCTGAGTTCAAATCTCCCCTCTGACACTTACTACCTGTGTGACCTTGTGCAAATCAACTAATCTCTTTGAATCTCAGTTTCCTCGTCTATAAAATGAGTATTTTGGATTAAATGGCCTCTGAGGTCTATTACAAATCTGAATCTATGATCTTATATCAGATCTGAGTTCTGATACTATGAATTAACTCAGTTCTTTTAAACTCATTGGTTTTATTTTTGAAATTGGGCAGTTTAATTATTGGAAATCTTGATTGTCTGATGTGAATGTCCTTCTCAGGAGTAGACTCAGGAGAACCTAACATTTCAGTAAAAAAAAAGCCATAATACTTGCCTCCTGCAGGTTATCATGTCATTTACTAAGTCACGGGCCATTTAACTCATTACTGGCTGCTTAAATGAGAGAGCGCACCCTTGGCTTAGGGGAAAACATCAGCTTGAGAGGGACTGTCACATTCCTTTATGTCAGACAGAGGGATAACACATGATTTGACTGGATAGAGAAGGGTCAGTAGTTGAATATGCTTTACAAAGCAGTTGGGATTGGATGTGATCATTGTGTCTGAAGCAAAACCCATTTTGGGTTCTCAACCAAGGTGAAACCCTTTTTTCTGATTGGTCCAAGTCATTCTTTAGTATTGTCCCATTTAGATATGAAGATAATATTTGGTGTTTTTGCCCTAATTCTCATAACTTACATTTCTTTCCTCCCCTGGTACCATGCTTCTTGCTACCCAAAGCCAATCCAGAATACCTACTTGCCCCCCTTAGTCTGGTATTTTCAGGGCTGCCCTTTGGGCCACCTAGGGCTATGAATTTCACCTGAAGGAAGACATTTCACTACTGGGGACTTCAGTATTCCAATCTATAAAATGCATAAATGATGAATTGCAGATATTACTTGGGGGGAGCCCATTTTAGTTCCCAACTTTTGAGATTATTGATTGCCCTCTGTCATTTAGAACAGATAACTTTGTTGCTTGGGCAAACCTGCTAATTTAATATGGGATGCTTAAACTTATTGTCCCTTAAATTCCTCCTTTTCCTGTCCCAGCTTTTCCTAGAACAAGCTGTAGGAGGTCAGGTTAGGGCTTCAGGGTCTACAATCTTAAAAAGGAAAAGGAAAAGGTAACTTTCCCCTCCCTCTTCTTCCTTTGTGTTCCCATATTTTGTTATTCTTTTTCCTATCCTTTCTGAGAAATGAAATGGTCATCTCTACCCAGTTTTTCCATGGGAAAACACTCACACCATAATATTACCCTGTCATTTTAAATTTATTTTCATTTTTCCATTCATTTATTCATATTTCTATCTATTCTAAAAGACCCAGAGATAACAGCAGAGAATAAACCATGGAAACTAAACTCTTCAGCTTTCCTGGAAGTGAAGCTTGTGGTAGAAGACTATGTGTGGTCCTTTGGCTTTGTTCTGCCCTGGGAATGTCTACAGGGGTGGGGAACCTACAGACCCTAGGCCACATGTGGCCCTCTGGGTCCTCAAATGTGATCCTTTGACTGAATCCAAAGGGAATTTGTCCTGTGAAATTTGGATTCCAAGGCCTGCACTTGAGGACCTAGAGGGCCATATGTTGCCTCGAGGCTGCAGGTTCCCTACCCCTGCTCTAGTATATATGGCCAATTCCCTTTTTTCTCATGAAAAGGTCTACATGCAATCTGTTTGAGATGGAGAAAGAACTGATTTGGTAATAGTTTCCCATGATGTCCATCTAATGAATGTTGTTCATTGGAAATGAGTGTCAACAAATTTCATCTGACAGATTGAGTCTGCACATTAGCTGCTTCTTGTGTTCTACCCTGGGCAAAAGAAATTTCATGTTGAATTTTAGCTGAGGATACCCATTCAGAGTTAGCATTCCACCTTGCTTTTTCCTTAATGATTGCCTAAATGTTCAACATTCCAGATTGCCAACATCTCAAAGCAAACTAACTTGTAAGAGGAAGAGGCAAGTTACCTAGGATTGTACCAGATTATCATGTATTTAAAGCTGAAAAGGACCTCGAATGTCATTAAATCTAATCCCTTTCGTTTTACAGATGCATACACTGAGGACCAGAGAGATTAAGTGACTGTTCAAGGTCACACATAGTAGTAAATGGCAGAGTTAGAATTTAGGTACACATTCTCTGATTAAGTCTGTCATGCTTTCCCTTGTATCAGGTTGTACTAAGGCTAGTTGATTTAAGATCCATTGAGTGTTGGCAAGAGAGATGGAAGGTTTTGCCTGTAGTTCTATAACGAAAGGAAACTGTTTAAGAATCCTGATACCTTGTTTGGAGTCCAGATACATATCATTCTTGATATCTTGTCATGACAGGGCTCGAAAGGTCCTGTAGAGGTTATTTGATTTATATATAAATCAGGAAAGAGTGTCAATCAACTTAAAGGAGGGGTGTTCCAGTATCTTCCTTGCCAAGGTAGCTCAGAAGTCTTTTCAGTTCCCTTGTTGTTGAGTCGTTTTAGTCATGTTTGACTGTGACCCATTTTGGGGTTTTCTTGGCAAAGATACTTGGGTGTTTTGCCATTTCCTTCTCCAGCTCATTTTTACAGATGAGGAAACTGATGCAAAAAGGGCTATGTGATTTGCCCAGGCCACAGAGTTAATAAATGTCTGAGGCTGGATTTGAACTTAATTCAAATTCAGATTTTCTGACTCTAGGTCTGCGGCTCTTATCTGTGTCACTTAGCTGCTCTTACATTTTGTAGATGAGAAAACTGAAGCAAATAGGTTTAAGTGACTTTCCTAGGGTTACACAGCTAGTAAGTGTGTGAGGCCAGATTGGAACTCAGAAAGATGAATCTTCCTGACTTCAAGCCCCAAACTCTTATCTACTGAGCCATCTAGTACCCCATTAGTTCCGTTATCAAGGGGAAATTATTTCTTATCCTTATTTAGATGTTCATTGGTATGGATCAATTAGGCATGGCACTCTCGGAAGGCAGAAGGATGGACTTTAGGATATTAGCATATTTTCATGGCTCATTCAGGTTTACACAATATCTTCCATCCAACTACTCTTTGGGGAGGTATGGAAGTTATTTTAAGTCAAATTTTATAGATGGGGAAACCGAGACTCAGAGAAGTTAAATGTTTTGCTCAGCATCACACAGCTTATACATGTAGGTAGGGGCTAGCTTATACTCAGGTCTCTCCTAACTGTAGCTTTTGCATCCTTTCTGCTGTTCCAGACTGGTCACTCTACTGCAGTATCTTTATAGTTTTAAGCTTCCTTGCCTGAACATCAGCAGAGAGGAGTTACTTTAGAGTCATGATCATCAATAATTCAATTCAATTAAAAAACCATTTATTAAGTGACTGCTATTTGAACATCATTTTACTATGTCCTGGATATAAAAGGAGAGGGAAAAAAAAACCCCAGTCGCTACTCTTAAGGAGCATAGATTCTGGAGGTTAGGAGGTGAATGGAGATAAATACAAGATAAACCGGGGAGAGAGAGTGCTAGCAATTAGGAATTCAGGAAAGGTTTCCTATGATAGCAGGTGGCACTTAAATGGGACTTTGGAGAAAGCAAAGGGGTCTAAGAGGTGAAGGTGAGGGGAGGACAGGCTGTACAAGAACCACGAGTTAGCAGATGGGAGCTCAAATTCAGGGAGCAGCAAGTGGGCTTGACAGATACCTGGAGACAGGTATGGTTTGGTCATATTGGGACTCAATTGAATGGGGGGAGGGTGTTGTTACTCCTCAGGGGTGTATCCCAGGATGCATAGTATTTCCTAATCCTAGAATTTACCCTGAGGTGGAAATGGTGAATTTGAACAAGATTAGAGAAAGAAATTTCCTGAAATCTTGAGGATTTTGGCTCTGGTTAGGGATGTCTATAGTTCTTAATAAAATTGAATTAGGGAATTAAGAATTGAGAGAAAGGATGTTTGGAACATAGAAGGCATCATGTTTTGTGTTATGTGTTTTATACACATTCTTGTGCTAGAAATGACCACATTTCCCAATTCCAACTGTACCTGAAAGGTCAGTGCCACACATCCCCAGTGGCAAAGTCTAATGGGACCATTATAGTCTCTACTTTGCTGATGCTGCTACCATCTATTGTGTAGGAATTACCTGCTGGTGTATTGGTTTCACAAATCTTTATATTTGTTCGTGAAACTTCTGCCATCTCAGTGAGCATCAAGAATCACTGAACCCTTTAAAAATGTGATGCTAGGAATCCTCATGAGATCCAAGAGCAGAAAGTGTTCATCCTGAAAAGAACCTTAGAGATCACTGAGTTTAACCTCTTCATTTTACATGGAGGGAGACTGAGGCTCAGAGTGCTTAAATGACTTTCCAAATGTTACACAGATGGTGAGATATTGAGCTGAGATTTGAACTAATTCTCCTTCATGTCCCTCCTGGTATTCACATTACTTTTAGTGTACCCATTGGGTGGAGAAGAGGGAAGAGAAATCACAAGGAAAGTATTATACCATCTTTCTGATGGAAAAACTGAGGTCTGTGGAAGTTAAGTGGTTTGCCCAAGGTAACACGGATGTAGAGGACAAAGCTGAAATTTGAATCTGTCCAGGAAGCCACATTGCTTCTGGTGAATGCATTGGTTAGAGAGGAAAGAAGAAAAAAAAATAAGAAAGAAAGATCATCCTGTCTCTTAGGTGGGAAACCTGAGGACTATAAAGATGAAATGACTTGGGGCAGCTAGGTGGGAAGTAGATAGAGACCAGCTCTAAAGGCAGTAGGACCTGAGTTCAAATCTGACCTTAGACACTTACTAGCTTAGTGACTATAAGTAAGTCACTTAGCCCCAGTTGTTCCCCCACACCCCCAAAAAAGATGAAATGATTTTCCCAAGACCACAGGGCTATGGTGGATCTCATGATCTAGTGGTAGTATAATAGGACACAGAAATTGACCATTTAACTCTAAAAAAGGTCTTTTTTCCATATTGGGTGCAAATCTATATTCTGGATATATCACTGGCAGCTCAACTTTCCCCACCCTGGTTTCCATCAGTGACTGAAAAAGGGCAGTTGACTTTCCTCCATTCATCTGCTTAAAAAGCTCCCAAAGGGGCTGGGGTGCTAACTGCCCATAGTTGCTGCTCAAGTAGGAGGCTGGGGAAAGGTCTGCTGAGAGCAGCATTGTCCATGGTGTCAATGTACATGACAAGACATCAGAAAAAGTTATTGAAGCCTGAAGTAACCCAAACCACAGAAGGTTAGAGCTGGCCTTGGAGTGATCCAAGCCTCCTTTGGTAAATGAGGAGCCTGAGGTCCTGAGAAGTTAAATGATTTGCCTAATATGAGAGAGTTAGTAAATGGCAGAACCTGGACCATTCTTAAGTCTCAGGGCCTCTAGAACATTTTCCTAT
>NW_027187330.1:6130263-6148897 GCF_028583685.1 Petaurus breviceps papuanus
ATCTAGTTTGTGCATGAACCTACTCTTAACTTGATATCTGGAGATAACCTGTGCTATAACACAGATTGTCTGCCTCTTGTTATCTTCACCATGTAACTGGTGGGGCCTTTCTAGTTGATATGTGTCCTCAATGATGCCTTTTACTCAATACAATTCAAGGCAACAAGCACCAGGCAACAAGCACTTGTCAGATACCTAGTATGTCCTAGGCACTATACTATAAAGACAAAAAAGTCCTAACTCTTGAGCTCAAGGAGTTTCTGTTCTAATCTAAGTAAATTTATACTTGCCTTATAAGAATTGTCAATTAGTCAATCAACAACTATCTTCTATTAAGTATTTATTATATACCAATGTATATAAATAAATATACAAATGTAGTAAATGAAACAAAATCTTCTCAAAAGGTCCTATTATCAGACAGAGTGAAATAAAGTCAAATCAGTATTATTAGCATTTTGTAGCTTGTCTTTGACTACTATGACAGTTTTCATTGTGGCATGGAGATAGCCCACTGGTTTTATTTCATTCCTTTTTATTCTATTAGACAAAGATCCACTATGTACTTTCCATGTACAATGAACTGTTGCTAGATGCTAGGAAAAATTCCCAGCCTTCAAGGAGATTAATCTAACCAACGAGCATACCTCAAAGGCTATGTCAACAAAATACAAGCTCTGGTGGGTCCTATAAAGATGGAAAGGATTCTTTGGGTACAGATCCCATAAAATACAATTTATCATGTAAGGACCAGCTTCACTAAGGACATAGAAGCTTACCTTTGGACAGCTGGCCACCAGGCGATAAATTTTTCAGCCAAGGCAACCTGTGAAATCAATAAAATATATGCCAAAAGTCAATGTAACTCTGCAAGTGTGTTTTAAATAATGGATTTAAAATCTGCTGGTGCATGGATATCACTTCAAGATGTAATTGAAATGACTACCAAATAACCAACCTTATTGAGATAGTATAATGACCGACATAATGATTTACTAAATGAAACATTGGGAGCAACATTGTATTCAGAAACATGAAAGAATGTGAAAAACATCTTTTAATCACAGAAGAATATATGATATTAGAGAAAATGGTCACCTGGCTTTGCAAGGGAATTGCAAAGGAGATGGTGGAGACAGTTTCATTTCAGGGAATGAATTATGAATTGTACATTTTATCTGGTTGAAACTCGACTTGGATAAGAGCATCATTTGATCTCAATAGTTTAACTCCCTTAATTTCTAATTCGGTGAAAACACTGAATTAAGTAAAGCCTTAATTGATGAGAATCCAAATAACTAGAATTCTTAATTAAGATTTTTTTTTGACATTCCACATTCGGAAAGGGAAAATCAGAAGAAAATGAGCTGAGTCTAGGAATTTAGTAAAATGAACAAGCAAGCAAACAAACAATTACAAAACAACTCTTGGGCTATGTCCTAAAATCAATCCACATTTAGCCCTAATTTTTACACTTTCCACATCTTTATCTTATCTTGGATAAGAAGAGCTGATGGTCACAGCAATGATTATATGACTCTCGATATAGTGCTTTGCATATAGTAAGCACCTAATAAATGCTTTTTCATTCATTTATTCATTTTTCAAGATCATCAGTTAACAAAGATTCCATAATGTTCAATGTAATGTACTTACTGTGGAAGGATGGTGGCTTAAAACATCCTAGAAAGATTGCCAACAACCTAAACTGAACTCTCAAGTAATCAGAAAATTGCATTAAGCACCCTATCACATTATGAGAACATGTCAGTTAATGAAGGTTTTATTGTATATTTTGATCATCTTGATGACCAATTGTGTCAAACAACTGGGAATGGGGGGCTAATGAACCATAGATGAGAATCTCTGTGGGATACATAGTGTCTTAGTTTTAAGATGTATTATTATCTATGTTTTATTGTATTTTTATTTATTTTCTTAAATATTTCCTAATTATATGCTAATCTGATTCAGGTCACAGGAGCATTGTGGGTCATATATTGTTGTGGTCATTAGGGGAAAAGTGCATTTACCATCTCTTATCTTGACCATTTATTTATTCAGGAAGGCAACTAGGTGGAAAAATATACAGAGTATTGGACATTGAGTCCAATTCAAATCCTGCCTCAGACACTTACTAACTGTATAATCTTAGTATGTTACTTAACTTTAGTCTTCCTCAGTTTCCTCATCTGTAAAATGGGGGTAAGAAAAGAACCTACTTCCCAGGGTTATTGTGAGGATAAAATAAGATACTCCTTGTAAAGTACTTTACAAACCTCAAAGCACTATATAAATGTCAGTTGTTATAATTATTTGGCAGCTAGGTGGTGCAGTGGATAGCATACCAGGCCTGGAGTTAGAAAGACAACTTGTATGAGTTCAAATCCGGTCTCAGACACTTACTCACTGTGTGACCCTGGACAAGTCCCTTATCCCTGTTTATCTCCATTTCCTCATCTATAGAACGGACTGAAGAAGGAAATGGAAAACCACTCTGCTATCTCAAGAAAACCCCAAATGGGGTCATGAAGAGTTTGAAACAACTGAAAAGACTGAACAAACATCATTATTCTTACTATTCATTTGTTCATCCTCTACTGATTTCTGACATTCATAATGTATTTGACTTCATCATGTATGTCATGGAGGTGACCATGGGTTCTTGAAGGCTATATTTTCTATATATTCTATGAAGGCTGTATCAATAGAATGCAAGGTCAGGGCCTACTAGAGGAAAAGACTTTTAAAACAGGCCTGATGACACAGACGTCTCTCTCTCTGTCTCGTGTGTGTGTATGTGTGTATGTATTTTCTTCATTTTATAGGTGATGACTAAAACAGAGAGGTAAAGTGACTTGCACATGGTTACACATCTAGTAAGTGTTACAATCAGGATTTGAACTCTCCGTTGGCTCCCAGTCAGCTTTTTCTCTACCTCAAGATACTGCCTCTTAGCAATAAAGACAGCACATGGAACTGCAATGGTTTGGCTGAATGAATGAAGCATTTATTAGGCACCATTATGTGCAAAACATTGTGCTAAGTGTTGGGATATAGGAAACTAGATAGTTCTTGCTTACATTCTGATGGGGGAGACGACACATAGGAAAGGTTTTAACTAAGTCAGATGGAGAGGTCCCAAGATGCTTAGGGTACAGCATCAAAACACACAGTAACCTCTCTTTTTAAATGTCATTACTACTGAACAAATCTTATAGATTTCTGATGTTGAAGAATATGATAGTCCCAAGGACTTTGGTCACAAGAACATCCTCTTCTGGGTCCTCAGGAGCTATGGCTACAGCACCTAATATATTGATAGAAGGTATAGAATAGACTGTATATTTAGGAAATAGTGCAAGCATTCTGAATGACCCCGAACTCTTTCCTACAGTAAGAATTTGTCAATATTCTTTCAAGGATGTCATCTACTTGCAAGTCATGGAACACCATGGAACTCTGGAATTATTCAAACGTCAGGTAAACAAAAGAGCAACATAAGTCTACCTAGTGGGAGTGAGTTGGTTGCAGTATGTTACTGATCACACTTTGAATGCAAGACATGGTACAAAAACACCATGAACAACTTGTATGATCAGCGAGAGAGGGAAGGAGGAAGAGGGGGGGGGTGGAGAGAGAGAGGCAGAGACAGAGAGAGACAGACAGACAGACAGAGAGAGACAGACAGACAGAAAGACAGAGACAGAGAGACAGAGAGAGACAGAGACAGAGAGACAGAGAGAGACAGACAGACAGACAGAGACAGACAGAGAGAGACAGTGACAGAGAGACAGAGACAGAGAAGAGAGAGACAGAGACAGAGACAGAGAGACAGAGACAGAGAGACAGAGAGAGAGAAATAGGTAGATAGCTCCAGTTCTTTATGGACATTCACAAAATATTAGAAGAACTAGAGGAAGGTCTTTGGAATCTTGGATAAATATTCAGTGGAGACTATGTTGAGAGACATGATCAAGAGACTTACCAAAGTGATTTGGGTTGCTTCGGTGAAACTGAGACCTAAAAAGACCAAGGTCTCCTACTGTATCCAAGACCTTCTCCAGTCCTGATCTATATCTTACCACTGGACTCAGATGGCTCCAGAGGAGAAAGTGAGGCTGGTGACTTTGCACAGCCCTCCCTCATTTAAATCTAATTCACTTGCAAGTCATGACATCATTCCTGATGTCATGGTCCTCTTTGAGAACAGAGGGCAAGCAACAACAGCAACAACAAGAGACTTACATAATGATAAAATGTTTATGTGGTTGTAAGCTGCCCTGAGGAAGGAAGTACTCAAACAGGTGACACTGGAAAGAGGAGAGATTGCTCTTGTCTCAGGGGATCAGAGGAGGCTTCATGGAGGAAGTAGCATTTGAGTTGCGTCTTGTAGGGCAGCTAGTCATTAGACAGGCAAAACTGAAGAGAAAGAGTGTTTATAAATGGAAGATGCTGCATAAGCAAAGATGGAGAGGTAGGAATAGTGAGTCTTATTGGAGTGTAAGGTGTGCAAAGAGGAATAGAAAGAGATAAAATTAGAAAGACAGGTCATGGTAAAATAATGGAGGGATTTGAAGATTGATGAGTCTGAATACAATTGGCAGACAATGGGGAACTGTTAAGGGTTTTTATAACTCTATTTTCGCATTTAAATTTATTTATTTGAATTATTTTTTAAGGAACATAATTCATCCCCTCTCCCTTTTACCTCCCATCTTCTCTTGGGGAAAGAAAAAGGAAAAACAAAACCCTTGTAAAAATATGCATGACCAAGCAAAACAAACTTTCAGTTTGGCAATGTCTGAAAAATGTTTCATTCTGCACTCTGAACCCATCAGCCCTCTGTCAGGAGGTTGGTAGTGCACTTCATCATTAATCCTCTGGAATTGTGGTTGGTCATTGCACTGATAAGAATTTTTAAGACTTTCAAAGTTATGTCTTTACAATATCGTTGCTATGTAAATTGTTCTCCAGTTTCTGCTCATTTCACTCTGCATCAGTTCTTATAAGTCATCCCAGGTCTCTCTGAAAGTCTGCCTTTCATCATATTTTACAGCACAATAGTATTCCACTGCATTCATATGCCACAATCTGTTCAACCATTCTCAAATTGATAGACACCTCAGTTTCCAGTTCTCTGGCACTATAAAAGAACTGTCTTAAGTACTTTTGTACATTTGAGTTCTTTTAAACTTTTACTTTTTTCTTTGGGAGCATTGGCCTATTGGAGGTTTTAATTTATTTTTTTAGATAGGGTAGTGACACTATTAGATAGAATTGGGCAATTCTGCAATTCCTTAGGAAATACAAGTTTTGATGATAAAATGTGTCTTTGAATTTCCTGACATTATTTCTAGAATCTTTTCTTATTTGATTGCAGATTACTTTTTCTTATTATTACTCAAACTCTGCTTTGGGTGAATTCCTCTTTAGATGATTTGTATATGTCCTTGAGGAGAGACCTATGACCTTTCTCTCCCTGGCTATTGATAAGTGCTTAGCACGTAGAGTGACCAGCCTAGTCCATCAGCAAACAGAACAGGACTTACAAAGTGTTTCCCATCAGGAAAAGAAACTTAACTAACTCTGTGAAGAGAAAAAGGGATAGAGATTGCACATGTGATACTGGAAAATCCTAGGCGAGAAAACTTCCTTTACCAATGCACGTCAGCATCTCCTTCTGCAACTTACAGTCTTAGGTGTCTAGAGCCCTGAGAGGCTAAGTGATTTCTTACCCAGGGTCACATAGCTGAGATGTGTCAGGTATAGGGACTTGAACTGGAGTCTTTTTGGTTTTATGTCTGTCTCTGTATTAATTGCACCATATTGTCTGGGAAATCAAGAGGAAAACTACATTAGCCACTTGTATTTTTTTGTTGTTCTTTTTGGACCTTGGTGATACCACAAAATCTTGGCCTAAAGATCTAAGGTCCTCACTGCTTTTTAATCAGGGGTGTGTCAGCAAATGTTTAACAACCAGATTTCAGAGAGAAAGAAAAGCAAACAAGACACATTTTTAAGTTTAGTCTATCCTATTAACATCTTCTCCATCACTTTTAAAAGTTGATAGTCAACAAAACAATAAATCAAACTCCAATTTGTAACATTGGTATGTAAATTCTTACATTGGAAATTTAATAATCAGCACATCCCTGACTTTATTCAACAGTGCCAGCCTGTAAAGCCATCTTGCTATTTTACTAGCTGTCTGGGACCCTGCTAGAAAGTCCCTTTGTAGCACATCCCCTTTTAGGTGTTTTTGCTGAGTACTTTCCCTAACTTTTTTAGGTTTCCACCACCCAATATACCTATTGAGGGGGAAGTCAACAGGCTTTCCTTCTTCCTTGTTGCTTCCTGATCACAGCAAATTTTTAAGTTTTTAAATGGGCAATTTACCATGATGTACTATAGGGGATATGAATGTGGGGGAAATGGAGTAACAGGCAAAAAAGGGGTAAAATTTTAGAAGCTGTAAGGTTTTTTTGGGTTAACTAATCCAAGACCTAGCTAGCACCCACTTAACAAATTGTCTCTGATGCCTGACCTCTACTGCTAGGTCTTATCCTTATTGCATGCTAGTTCTCTTAAAATATTTTTAAAATAAAATTTTTAATTTTTAAATTTAATGAACCAATTAATCATTATTTACTAAATAAATAATGTAAATAAAATAATTAATTTTAATTTAAATTAAAAATCTATTCCATACCACTTGCCTTTTTTAGAAAAGCATGTAATAAACTCAACTCATTATTTCCAAAACTGTCCTGTTTGTCTTGTTCTCCCTTCTAACTTCCTTCTGTTTTCTGTTCGCTTTTTCAAATGCCCTCCTCTTTTCTTCTTTTTTGTTAGTTCTAGTGCTTTTAATGTGAATTTCATTGTGTAAATGATATGTTCCTCTCACAACCTCCTTGAGAAAGGATTATTTAATTTTTGTCTTTGTTTTACTGTTGCTTGGCACAGTTATATGCTTGATAAATATCTGTTGAATAAATTTAATTCAACTCACCTAACATTTATTAAATGCCTGCTGTGTGCATAAGCCATTGTGCTAGATGCTGGGATAAAGATAAAAAATAAACAAGAGAAACAATAGTGCTTATCCATAATGGGCTTGCATTTAACTCTCCCCAGTTATAGGTATGAAAGTCTGAGTTTCTTCTATAATCATCCCAGCTGAGCTACTTCTCCAGATGTATCATCCTTAATCACTTAAACCTCTTATTCTATCTCTTCATGTCACATGGCCCTTCCTTGGATGCCTTGCACATAGAAGAGAAATCTGCAGATAATATATTTTTTTCAATCATTACAAATAAAATGAGCATGTCTCATTATTCTTGCTCCTCAACAATTGGGCAAGTTAATTTCACAACAATCATTTTAAATGTTAATTCTTTCAGAAATAAGTTCCAATACTGACACGTATTGGCTGTGTGCCCTTGGGCAAGTCACTCTAATATTAAGATGTAGAGACTGTGCTGACCTGTATAAGCAGGGATTTTCCTCATCCAGGAGTTCTCTATACTAGCACCATCACAGGTCTATTGTGGATGTCTATATGTGAGGGAGGATGTTAGTTATTGGTGATATAAAGAAAAAAAAATCACATAGTTACCGACTGAGAGAGGATATTTCAGGTGTGAAGTGGGAAAAGAGTCGTTGATTTCTTTCAAATATTTTTTTTTTAGCAATATCTGATATTGCTCCCTAGTTAAATTCAGAACTGTCAAGATGATTTAATAACAAAACCAAACAAAAACTGGTCCTGAACACTGCTCTTTGGAGTTGTGTAGTGTGGCATTGCAGGAGGCTCTATCACGTGTGCCAGAAAGACATAGATGAGATCGTTTGACTGAGTGTTTGAGTAAAGTATATCCTGGTGAACAATAGGTATCCCTCACTGGACAATTAATATAGTGACATGCTACCATTCTGTAGGTAGGAGGAAAGAAGCACACGATCCTATTTGGGTGATTTGTGATTGTAGTTTCCTAAGAGTCACATAGTGGACAGACAGATTGTCAAATATGCACACGTCATACATTATTCTGGACATTATGCAAATTATTCTAATAGGATCATAGAAACTTCAGAAGCCATCTTATTCAACCTTTATTGAGCTTCCCAGAAGGTAAGTGACTTGCCCAAGGTCACATGGATGATAAACATCAGAAGTTCTATTGCTTACTTTGCTTTAGGTCAAGTTCATGCAACTCTTGACCAGTTCCCTAGAATTCTTCACATTCATCACTTCTTATGGTGCAGCAACATTCAATTCCTTTCATGGACCACAGTTTGTTTAGTCATTCTTTCTTCTTTGGATCACAACTTTGTATTCAGTTGGGTAGTGTGATCTCTGGCAGTTCTGGAGACAGTGTAGCATTTAACGCCTGGTCAATACTCTGTTCTGTTTGGGAGGAAGGATATTTTGTATTTATGAATGGGGAAAACCAACATGAAGTCATTGAAAACATGGTAGAGTACAAACAGTTAGAGCACCAGAGTTCAAATACCTGGCCTCACTGAGGTGTGCAAACTTGGTTGCCATGTTGCACTGCTACTCACATCCACATGAAGGGGTTAGAGAAGATGGTCTCTACGGTCTCTTCCAGTCCTAAATCTCAGATCCTATACATGATTCAATCTAAGGTCAAGTTTCTTGGGATTTGTGAGCCTTTTGGAAAAATATTTTGACAACTTTATTTTAATATAGCTGTTTTTCTTTTTAAACCTGTGCATTTTTTATTATGGATTTAGAAAAATTATTCTGAGACAGGTTCCATGAGCTTCACCTGGGTCCATGATACAAAAATGATTGAGAATCCTTGCTCCAAGGTGAGGAGCTAAGTTCAATTTGGTTTAGCTCTTGTGGTCTAAAAAAATTAACAAAATCAAACATACTCTGAAGAAAAGTACATACCTATTGGGAAAAAAAATGACCATTTTCCAATTTCCTCCATTGAGGAGTTAATGAGCACACTCTGCTTTCAGAGATTTCCCTCAGTAGCATTTAGTTGGTACATGGTCCACTAACAACTCTTTCTATGAGAGTGGCTATGTGGTGCAGGGATGAGGTTGGATAACTAGGGACCAAGTAACTTGTATTTGAGAACCATTGCTGCAGATGCACAGACTGAGGCTGATGTTCAATTCATTCATCAGAGAATTCCCCAGCATCTGGTCAAGTGCTTTATGCCGCCATGTTTTAGCTCATCTGGGTTGGTGGAAATATAGCACACACTTCTCTTAGGCATTTACATTCATTCCCCTTTGGAACCATCTGGTACAAGACACATACACCGCATGTCTACTCAGGACTTATTTCAAATACTCCAGTCCCAGAAAACAAAAGCTTTGCATTTCACTGTAAGATTAGAAACAGGAAGAGTTTCTGTGGGCCCCAAGCCCTGCAGGGCAGCAGAAACATTATCTGCTCCTCACTGTCATTTCCAGAACACACTGGCTTGCCGAGGTTTAGTCAATGACGTGTAAATAAATACCAATGGGCTGGGCTTAATCATCTCTGCCAGGCCTTATGCTTGTCTGGAGGGGTCTCATGTGAAGTGGTATAAAAGAAGACTAGCCACACTCCCTCTCATTGGGAGTACAAAGACTAAACAATTCTCATGTCTAAACCAGGTCTATGCTGTCAACTCTGCAGCCTGCAGAGGGACACATTGAAATCTGGTTTGAATGGAAGCCAGAGGGTCTGTCCAAAAACTGTGAGCTTTTATAGGGGTTGGACCCATCATTCAAAGTGGGCTTTCCATTCCACCTCTTGACTTTTGAGCAATGCTATTAGAAAGTGGCTTCAAACATGCCCAATGGTACCTGGTGTACGGTCTACCTAGGCCCACAAGGAGTAGAGGCTATGAGGCCTGGCCTGACACAGGCCTGACCGTGGGCACCCTTAAAGGTACACACACATGTTTCCTCCTTCTGCCTGCCTGCCTGCCATCTGCTAACAGGCATTACAGACTCGGGATGACGTAGATGTCCTGCTGTGTTAATCTGCTTCTATTCAATGACTGGCTGTGACCAGGAGACAGACGATTTATCTTTACAGCTCTTATTTTCGACAATGCCCACCACATACACAATCCAAGTGCTTTTCAGGCCCGGGGAACACAGTAAACCAAATGGCTGTTAATGCCCTGGATCATGTGGAAGCCATCATTACCCAGGCTACCATTTTAGCAGCTGGGTCATATTGCACCCCTTCTACTCGGTGAGGGCTAGGCACATGGCAATTGTCATGCCTTTCACTTGCCACCCTGACTCCTGGGTCTGCCTCTCTCCCACCACCTCCGTTCCCTGGTCAACTTACCAAGACATTGCTTCTGCCACCAGTACTGGAATGCACACACCTCTGGGGTGGCACCAGCAGCTGCCATTACCCAACAGTTCAGGGTAGCGATGGGAGAGGCCCCAGCCTATCCAGCTAAAATGGCCCGGTGGAGTTTAGGGGAGACAGAATGCAATTATCCATACTGGAGACTAGCCAGGACACTGGGGCTAACTCTGCTGGTGCCAAAAGCTGCTGCAGGCTGCAGGCTGCCAGACTCTCTCTTTAATGACTGGCCCTGAGAAAAACCTCTGAGATGCTAGCAATAGACTGGGCACCCTGAGACACACATCAGGAGGACCTCAGAGGAGGTAAAGAGGTATAGTAGAGAGCGCTGGCCTCAGAATTAGGAAGACACAGGTTCAAATCCCACCTCTGAAAGTTCTATGTGTGAAACAAGTAACCAGTTCTCCTAGAAACCAAATTTCCCTTTTTTACAAATGGGGACAACGAAAGTAGCTTAAATGTGCTTTTCATCTTATGGAGGGTGGGGTGGTTGGAGAATCGACCACGTGGGATGGGACACATGCTTTGCATTCTTTTAAGTAGCATATTTATTCCAGTTATGATCATCCTTCCAGGCCCTTGGGGAATTGATTAAGATCATGTGCAGAATGGGAGGGCATGGCCTCCAAGGTTGTGAATGAATAGTCATCCCTGAGATCCCAATCACGTGTTAAAACCCACCTGGGGGTTATTCCACAGCTATGTCCTCTCAGGCTAGGAGAAAATGGATTATCAAAGGGATGAGAGCAAGTTCTCTTCACTGCTTGAGGGCCAGATCTCTGTTCAAGGAGGGGGTTGGACAAGATGTACCTTCCAGCTCTGAAATTCTATGATTCTGGGGAAAAGATGAACTGCCAGGAAACTGAGCCTCTCAAATATTCACATGGGCTTTGATCTTCTCCTCACCCATCACCTCCCTAGTCTTTCAAGGTCTGGAGGCTAGGCGGAGCTAAGTGATTTAATGGCCACATCTGTCTGTGCTGGCCAAATGCTTTTCCAGGAGTCAGTAAGTTAATGGCTTTTCAGTAGGGCTAGGGTTTCTAATAAGTATAGTAATTTGTCTACCAGGGGAAGGGGAGATCATCTCAGCACATGCGGTCCTCTGGAGGTTTGCAGCCCGGCTGCTGCACCTGCCACCATAGCTTTAGATGCTACCCTTTGTTGTCTCAGGGCTTGTGACTTACAGACAGCTTGCTCCCCATAGTATGTGGAAGAGTGCATCCTGGGGACCAACTCAGCGCTTGTGGTCTGGCTCGTCTGGGGCCCTAGATGATGTAAAGCGAGGCTCTTTTCACTCACTTTCCATAAAACAATTGGAATAAAGCCTGACTCCCAGCAAAGCCAGGTCCTTGGGTGCCCATAGTGTAAAAGCAATGAATTTGTTCTCAGTCGCTCCATTCCTGACACCCTCAACCTTCTTCTTTCTTTCACTCTTCCTTCCCTGCCCACAGTGAACCCTTCTTGCAGCTGCCCCTCCCTTTAAGCATTTCCTGCAAAACCTAATTCCTTCCTGCTGCCTCCAAACCCCTTGTCAGGTTGGGTGGCTGCCCAGTCACAGTGATCTAACTGTGCTCCTTACCACATCTTTACAGCAGGATATCTCTAACTATGGCACTTAATAAATGCTTTTTATCTTTCCTTTCCTTTTTTCTCCTTTTCTTTTTCTTCTTTTTCCTTCCTTCCTTCCTTCCTTCCTCTCTCTTTTCTTTATCCCCTTCATTTCTACATAGCTATCTATCATCTGTCTATTTTCTTCAGAATCCTGTCTTTTTTTTCCATAATGTGAATAGCCATTCCATCAGAAAATTATAAAGCTAATGAGATTTTCTTTGAAAAAAATTATATATTGATGCTTTTTGGTTTTTCTGTTAAAACCACCATCACTTCATAATAAGTTCCATTTCCTATAGAGCTTTTACTTGTAACAAAGAAAAATAGCTAAGCAAAACAAACAGACATTGTAGTGTATTACACATTCCACAACAGTAGTCTACTACCTCTCCACTGCAAAAAAGGAAATATATTTCATTGCTTAGCCTTTGTACTCAAGATTGGTCATTGAACCAACTAGGATCTAGAATATTGCCATGTATATAGTAGAGACCTAAAAATAATTAATGAAATTGGGCCACATAGAGATTCCTACTCCACTCATGCATAAGAGTGATCCTGTTCCCCAGAAGTTAGGGAATTTATCTTTTTGTTAATTAAGGAGGAGTTACTGTTATTTACATTAATTTGACTGTTCTGAGAATGAATGGTTAAATCCTTGCAATTAGTTGGTGTTAAAATCCAGAACAGAAACCTGAAATGTGGCTCCAATCCTGTATTTTCTTTCAAGGTGTTTTTGTAGCATATGAAAGGATTGATCTTTCTAGGCAAAATTCCCCCTAACCCAACACAGGTAGATGGGAATTTATACATGTTAAATAGAATCTTCAGGGTAGGGATGTCACAGCCTCAGGAGCTTATGGATAGAGGGAGGAGATAGCATATCAAATTAAGGAATGAATTGAAATCACAGAATTTCACTGCTAGAAGGAGGCCTTGGAGGCTATCTGACCCATCATGTACCTGAATAAGAATCTTCCCTACATTATCTCACTCCAGCAGTACAGGTTGGATGGAATTTTAAGTATATAAAGGGCAGTAATATGAAATAAGGCTGGAGAGGGAAGTTGGAACCAGATCATAGAATACTTAAGTGCCAGGTCAAAGAGTTTGTATTTTATCCTACAGGCAATAGGGAGTCACTTGAGATTTTAAGTAAAGGAGTAAGTTGGTCAAACCTTTGTCTTAAAAAGGGTTATTTTGGCAGCTCTGCAAAAAGGGTACATTGGAAAGAAGTGAAGTTGAAAGCAAAGAGACCATACTAGACACTACACTATGAAATATAGTACAGGCAAGGAACAATGGGGACTTGAACGAGGGTCACGTGAGAAGAACATGATAGGCAGTTAACTAGAGACGAGTAGGATTTCTGTGCAGCAATGAAAGTTCATGTGGGGTTAGGTAACATGAATTTGTAATAGACCCAAGTGGCATGGCTGAGGAAGTTCCTCTAGATGAGTAGGAGTGGAGGTAAATAATGGGGGTGAGATGGGACTGGGGAATGGTTGGGCATGAGAACTGATAGATTCCAGCTGATTCAAGAGCAGAAGTGTAGAGTAGAACTGGATAATTATAGGGCTGAGTCTGTGAAGGTGAAAGGTGAAAGCGAGGTTATTCAAGAACAGGGAGAGATTGAAGGTCATGGAAAATAGGAAGAATGGATTTATGAATGAAATAATGGAAAAGCTGGAAACACAGGAGATTATGAGGAAAGGAAAAACCTGAAGTATTTGAGCTCTTGAAGGTGGAGCAATTTAGAGTCATAGCAACATCTAAGGTAAGATCACAGTTGAAGCAGAAAGAGGAGACAGTCATGGGAATTGATGGGTTTGATGAACAAGAAGACCAGAATGACCAAGAAGACCATATGGCTATGTGACTTGGGTCAGTCACTTAGCCTCTCTTTGCCTCAGTTTCCTCAGCTGTAAAATGGGGATAATAATAACATCGTTCCAGGTTGTTGTGAGGGTCAAATAAGCTACCATATGTAAAAGTGCTTTGAAAACCATGAAGCCCTATGTAAATGTTAGTCATTATTATTATTAAAAGTTGAGTCAGGACCCCAGGTGTCAGAGAGGCTTTCGAGGGAAGAGATGAAGGACTAGGGAAGGGTAGAGCTGAGCTGGGTAGAAATGAGATGGTGGAAGAGGAGGTAAGAGGGAAAAGGGCTTTTCACCTAGGGAGGTGAAAGTTCTGATTTGCAGTTATTAGACACTCAGGATTTGGGAATTTTATGAGGTGGATCAGGCAGGGAAAGACTTAAAGATTAAATTGGCTCTAAGGCTCTACAGTAATTAGAATGTTAGTGTGAAGCTACCTCTGGATACCCTGTCCATGGAGCCACCTGAGTTGATTATAGCAGGAAGGTTGAAGAGGGAAGAGGAAGACTATGGGTCATAAACTTAGAGGGAGAAGGGACCTTAGGCACTATCTACTCCAACGCTCTCATTTTACAGACAAGGAAACCAAAGCCCAGGGAGGTTAGGCAACTTGCCCAAAGTCACACAGGTAGCAAGTAAGCTGCAGAGCCAGCATTTGTACTCACGTCCAATGACACTAGGGTCAGTCCTCCAAATTCACTGCTCGTTCAATGGAATCACACTGCCTTCAAGGGGAAGGAGGCATCAAAGCAATCCTTTTGTGTAGGTTAAACTCTGGGATCAAAGTCTGTAAAATATGAATTATGATAATAGAACATTAGGAAGTCAGTCAATGAGTGTTTATTAAGTACCTACTTAATAAACCTCCTGGACACTGTGCTAGATGCTGGGAATACAAAGGAAGTCAACTCTTAGGGAGCTCACAGACTAACATAGGAGACACTATGCAAACAATTATGTACAAACATGATAAATATAGGATAAAATGGAGGGGGGGGTAATTTCAGAGGGAAGACACTGAGCTTATGAAGGACTAGAAGAGACTTCTTGCAGAAGGTAAGACTTAGCTGAGACTTGAAGGAAGCTGGGGAAGCCAGGAGGTGGAGATGAGGAGGGAGAGGGTTCCAGGCATGGGGGTCAACCAGCGTCAGGAAATGGAGGGTCATGTTTGAGGAATAGTAATGAGATCAGTGTCACTGGCTCACAGAGGGTGTGAGGTGCAACAAGACCAGGAAGGTAGGAAGGAATGGAAAGCCCAACATGATACTCCATTTGATCCTGGAGATAATAGGGAGCCACTAGAATTTATTGGATTTGTTATTGTTCAGTCATTTCAGTTGTGTCAGACTCTTCATGACCCCATTTGGGGTTTTCTTAGCAAAGATACTGGAATAGTATGCCATTTCCTTTTCCAGATGAGGAAACTAAGGCAAATAGGGCTAAATGGTTTGTCCAGGGTCACACAGCTATTAAGTGTCTTAAGCTGGATTTGAGCACAGAAAGATGAGTCTGCCTGACTCCAGGATCCAGAACTCTATCCACTGAGCCCCTTATCTGCTCTTAGAGTTTATTGAATAGAGCAGTGATATGTTAGTTTTCAGAAGATCAATTTGACAACTGAATGGAGGGAGGGTGGACTTGGTAGGGAGAAATCTGAGGCAGGGAGACCCACCAGTGAGCCAACTAGGAGTGAGGTGATGAGGCGGTAATGCACCAAGGAGGTGGTGGTGCCAGCGGAGAGAAAGGTGCATATATGAGAGGTGGAAATGACAGTTCTTGACCACTGATTGAATATAGTGGGGTAGAGAGGTTGAGGACCCAAGGATGACACTTATGTTTTGAGCTGGGGTAACTGGAAGGATGGTGGTATCCTCTATTTTACTGGGGAAGTTAGGGAAAGGGGAAGGTTTCAGAGGAAAGTTTGGGGTATATTGAATTTAAGATGTCTATGGGACATCAATTTTGAGATGTAATACTGGAGATTGGGAGGGAGGTTGGGGCTGGACAAGTAAAGCTGAGAGGCCTCTCCATAACAATTATAGTTGAAATCATGGGGGCTGATGAAATCTCAAGTGGTACAGAGGAAGAAGAGAAGAGAGCCCAAGATCCCTAGTGGTAGCAGGAATGATGTGGAAGAAGAGACAGCAAGGAGACAGAGGAGTGGTCAGATAGGTAAGATAAGAACCAGGAAAGAGCAGCATCCATGAAATCTAGAGAGGAGTGCATCAAGAAGAGCATTTTATATTTGTTTTGTTGTCATCAGGAAAGTTTTCTCTTTCTAACGCTGCTTTCTATAGAGTAGAACAACATTCTGTGCCTAATGTATTCCATAGGGCCTGGGACTGGAAGGCCAATTGTCTTGGTCTGGACTATTTACTGGAGGGGGTGTTGGAAATGACTTCCATTGAGGAGGACAGTGCACAGGCTTCCTCCAGCATATGAAGCAGGGCAAGCAAGCATTTCAGCCTTTGAGCTACTGGAATCTGAGTCTGTCTGCATGAAAGGGAAGACACTGACAGGCTTAATTCATTCTTCCCTGCTTTATTCAATCTACCTTACATTCAAATTGGTCTCCTGGTTTTTCTCCATCTTACCTTGCAACTCCCACCCCCATTAGTTCAGAAAGGCTAACCACTTTCCTCAGATTGTACTCTTTCCGTGTCTGCTTATTATAATTCTTCTCTTCCTTCAATGCTCAGCTCAGGACCACCTCTTCCAGTAAGTCTTCCCGAGACTTCCAGCTGAAAGGATCTCTTCTTCATCAAAATTTTCTTATTATACTTTGTTTGCCTCTCCTTTCTCCCCTGCCCCTCCCCCCCCAGCATATTTCACCTTAAATCAAACTTTGAGTATGATATATACTACTTAGATTGTTAGCTCTTTGAGGGTAGAGAATGTGTTTCCTTCCATCTTTGCAGCCTTGGTGGTTAGCATAGCCCTTGACGTTTAGTGGGTACTTAACATTTTTTTGGTGTGAATTAAATTAGAAAGAATGATCCTCTCCAAACATACTTGATAAATATTAATTCTGCCTTAATCAAACCTACCCTCAGCAACCCTAAACCTTTAATTGTGAAGACAGGAAGCTTCTGAATTGATTCCAGAAATTATAGACTTCATAGACTTTATTTAGATCTGAAAATGGTCATGGATTTAAAGAAAGCACACTGGCTTAGGAGTCAGAAAATCTGGGTTCAAATATATCCTTTACTACAAGTGTGATTTTGGGTAAATCATACCCCCCACCCCTTAGACCTCAGGTTACTTATCTTACACAGAACTTTTGGGTTTGCAAAGCACTTTACATCTCATTTCCCTTTCATAACAATCCTGTGAGGTGGCTAGTATAATTATTTCCATTTTACAGAGAAGGAAATTGAAACTCATAGGGATTAAGTGATTTACCTAGTATCTGAAGCAAGATTCAAACCCATGTCTCTCTGACTCAAAATCCAGTGCTCTTAACTAAATATTTAACAACCGGCTCTCTGAAAAACAAGTGCACACATGGTACACTTTTAAGTTTAATCTGCATTATTAACATTTTTAGTATCACTTTACTAAATCTGGAAATCAACAAAATAATAAACTGAGCCCTCAGTTGTAGTATTTGCTGATTTCCGAGGAGTTAATATTCTCAATGAAAATTTAACTATCAGCTCTCTCTGAGCTGATTCAAGCTGGCTCCAGTGCACTCCTGGACTACAACATTTATTGTACAATTCCATAATGACTAGAATACCTCGTCTCTGTGAGGTTCCAATAAAAGAATATAGTAAATTAAGGAGAGGGAGTTGTCAAAGATGATTTTGAGGCTTCATGTTTGGCTGCCTGGGCATTTGGTACAAGTAAGGGGAAGAACTGGGGGTAAAAGGGTGTCTTTCTTTATGGTTTAGACTCCTAAGGCTTTTTGATTCCATAAGCTTAGATCTACCCTAAGAACCTTTTATCAATAAGATTACTTATTCTTGATGGGTATTCCTAACTGGTTTGTGGTCCCGCCTCTCCACTTGTCCTCATCATCTATGCGGTCATCAATTATTCCTCTCCCCTCTTCTTTTCTATCTCATTAATGTCTCCACCTCTTACATTATATAGAGAGCATTATGGCACAAGTCCTTATGTCAGTGTTTGACTTGTCATTACAAACTCTCCTTTCTAGGGAATGGAACAAGGCAGTGTGGTTGTTCAAGGGCAGACCACTGGGTCACTGAATGAGGTCTTAGGAAAGTCATTGTATGGGGTGCATTTGCAGCTTTGCTTAAGAAAAAGGATCATCTGCCAGTAGAAGCAACCTCAAACTCCTCGGGGAAATCTTCCCCATGTCCCTCATTTCCATGTGTGGGGACTCCCAATATCACAGTAATTTGAGAGGGGGAGCGTAGAGGGGCACAGATAGTAAAAGTGGGAAAATATGACAACTGTTTATTGTTGATTTTCAAGTCTGTTCATTGGCTGAGTCCTGTTTATTTTTAGGAATATTCCTCTCTCTTGGCACAGTATAGGTTTGCATCGTCACACTCCTAGAGGATTAAGGGATTGGGTGGGAAGAACTCACTCTGAAACAAATTACTCTTTACTCAAGCATTTCCTCCAAGGGGAAGAGATTCAAAATCAATTCAGTGATAAAATGATATTTCATCTTGTAAATGTCTATTTTGTTTTCTGTGCATTCATATCTCCCTCTGAGCCAGGTACATTGTGACTTAGAGAATATTTGCCTAGTGATTTCCCTCCTCATATTTCTCTCTCTCTCTCTCTCTCTCTCTCTCTCTCTCTCTCTCTC
>NW_027187330.1:6148997-6151556 GCF_028583685.1 Petaurus breviceps papuanus
TCTCTCTCTCTCTCTCTCTCTCTCTCTCTCTCTCTCTCCCTCTCTCCTTTCCTCCCTCCCTTTCTCTCTCTCTCTGTATCTCTCTGTCTTTTTCTTCCTTTGTCTCTCTCTCTTTTCCTACCCCCCACTCTTTGTTTTTCTCTCTGAATGTCTATCTTTCTCTCCCTGACTCTCTCTGTCTCTGTCTCTTTCTCTCTTATTGTCTATTGTCTGTATCTCTCTGTCTGTCTTTTTTTTGCCCTCATCCTTCCTAGCAACATAAGTTCATTTCTTGGTGTTAGAAAGATTTCTATTAGTATATGGGAATGGAGAGGACAATTAAACCTGGACTCCTAAACTAAACTTGGAGAAGAAGAATCATTATTCATGCAGTGACTTTAGGTAGGAAGAAGGAATTAGTAGGCATTTCATTGTGTTTTGTTTGTTAGCCTTTTAAAATACCTACTACTCTTCCTTTCCAAGAATATTATAATAATGCAAGTCCTGGGACAAACTAGGGTATGGGGTCTTTGGGGAACAGAAGTGCAACTAACAATTTTGGTTCCTGGGACATAATACAAAACATGCCCTAAAATCGGTTTTGTAATACATGATGGGAAAATAATACAGGAAATAATATTCAGCAGAGTCGGGGGGGGGTAATTAAATACTATATTGTTTTCTATGAGACTCTATGTGTTAAATTTTTATACTCTATAGTTTGATGCCCTGAGGCAAATTGCCAGTCGCCCCATCCTAGTTAGAGCTTAGTTTGGGAGGCATCTAAATCCAGGAAATGGGAGATCTGAACTGAGTGATCATCCAAGGTATATATGCAGACAGACACTCTAGTTATTTTAGGCCCCAGACTCCTCATGGCCCCTCAATATTGAAAGTAGTCAGCTCTGGATTTGTAGCCTGAGTAAAAGACAAAAGACCTTGAGGGTGAAAGGTTTGGCTCAGGGTGGAGTAAGGGAGGGTTGTGGAGAGGCAAAGGACTTCCTTTCTACTTTGATTATCGACCAAACTCAATGTCTATTTTATTAATAATACATGCATGCTGGGTGGTGATGTCTGAGCACAAATGTTCATCTTTCAAGTCTAATTGTTCTGCTGGGTATCCCTCCTGCAGATTTATCATTCTGTCTCTGTTCTTTATTTAGCAGTTTTACTGCCAGCAATTAGGAACAGCATTGCTTTGAATCCCTCTTTATGGTGAAAGTCGTCTTTGTTTACTCAGTGGGATGAGTATAGGAGGTGAGAGTGAAGGTAGGTGTCTAAGCTGAGAACAGAATCTCTCCCTCTGGCTACCACACAGATAATCTTTGGCTTTGCTGCCCATCCAGGACCTGGCATGATGCCTCCCATAGTAGGTGCCCAATGCAATTCAGTGAACATTTGACACCTACTATGTGCAGGAAGCCATGGAGTTGGGCACAGGGCTTATAGCATTGTAATAAGATACAGTGTTTGCCCTCAAGGAGTTCACAGTCAATAAACGAGGCAGATGTGACTCCTTTCCATCACAAGGGGAAAGAAATGAACTTAATTGAAGCAGAGTGAGGGAAGAGAATAAGCACTTATATAGTACTTCCTATGTGTCAGGCACTGTGCTAAGTGTTTCTATAAATGTTATTTCATTTGTTCCTCACAACAAACCTGCAAGGTGAGATAGATGCTAATATCTCTTTCGCAATGGGGGAAAATAAGGCAGACAGAGCTTAAGTGACTTGCCTAGGGTCAGCCAGTTAGCTAATGCCTGAGGCTGGATTTGAATTCAGGTCTTCCTGTCTCTGAGTTCAGCCCCCCATCCCTTGCACCACCCTAGTTAGACCATAGCTAGGATGTGGAGACTGGGACCTGAATTCTGAAATTCAGGCCATGGAGACAGCACTATCTTGGGGTGCACTTTTTGGCAGCCAGACCTTAGGCAGCACAGAAAATTTGTGGTATCCCAGATTATGCTTTCTCCCTCCAGTTGAGCTCCCACCCCAATTTCCTTGTGTTAGGCACAAAATTCCTAGTTACAGCTCTCCCAAAGCCCTCCAGAGCCACATCCTGCTTATGCTTTTCCACAAAGCAGAGGGCATTAGACCCATTTCACAGATAGGAAAATTATAGCATTAAAAGGTAAATTTTTTTCTTTTTCTTTTTTCTTTCTTTCTTTCTTTTTTTTTTTTTGCGTGATATTCTAGCTGGTCAGCCCAGAATGCCCAACATCTCTGCATATCCCCTGAAACCATCCTTTCTATCCTCCTCAGTTACCTCTAGCTAGATATGTACTGGGGGCATTTTTACTACCCACACATCTCTTGCTTCATGTATTTGAGTTGGCGAAGGGCTGGAGTACCTTTTTTTTTATTTCTAATTAAGTTGTATTTGCTTTGTCATCTGAAATCGAATCCCTTTTAAGTCCCTCTGCTTAAGAATTATCTTTTATTAAACTTCTGCATTCACTTTCCCTGCAAGAGACCATAGCTCTCTAAATGCAACAGTAGCAAATTTAGCAACTCTCCCCCAGGTACTGTAGAACCTCTCTCTCTCTCTCTCTCTCTCTCTCTCTCTCTCTCTCTCTCTCTC
>NW_027187330.1:6151566-6181478 GCF_028583685.1 Petaurus breviceps papuanus
CTCTCTCTCTCTCTCTCTCTCTCTCTCTCTCTCTCTCTCTCTCTCTCTCTCTCTCTCTCTCTCTCTCCCTCTCCCTCATTGTCTCTGTCTCTGTAGGTTTCCTGCACAAACTTTTTTCAGTTCTGTACTACCCAGGGTTTGACTTATTAAACAATTACCTCTCAACCACCCTTAATGAAACCTTGAGGGTGGGGTGGGGTAGGAAGAGGAGACCTATTCGGACTTAAATTCAGCACATTAGCCTTTTGTCCAACTCACCTGGACCATTCCCGTACACTGGACCAAAGGGTGGTCTGTAGCAGAGACAGGTGGGGTGGGGGTTCCTAGTACTTTGCCTCTTGGGAGCTCAGCGGAAGTTGCCAATTGATTAAAATAGGATCAGCCAAGGCCGAGTGAAAGCATTAAGAGAGGCACCTCTTCGTTCAGTGTGATTGGAAAGTCGGGGGCTTCCACTAGGTTTCAGGATTTTACCATTCTCACTGGAGTCCTTTGTTCTCTTCCTCCTGCCTGAGGATGTGGTGGAGATTGCAGTAATTAGATAATGGCTATAAAACCTGTTAAACTTCCCAAGAGAGGCCATTTATAAATATCAGGTATTATTATTTTTGTGGGTAATATTGTTATCACATCTCCCAGGTTTCCCTGCTCCCTCTCCTTATAGATGTGAAGTGCCCTGAGGTTTCCTCCATTTCATAGATGTTACCCTAGCAGAAGAAGAGGGAAGAGAGGGTCAGTAAGGGACTGGTACTTCTGGAAATTCTACCTAATAACCTGGCATTACGGGATTTTGCCCAGCCTTCTCTGCAGAAGTCATTTGTCCCTGGAATCGTGATATTAGACACTGCATGAAAGGATTGGAAAGGCTAGTGTCCCCTCTCTGTGGAGATGCATGTACGAGGTTTTGTGTGTGAATGTGCACATGTGTGTGTGTGTGTGTGTGTATAGGGTGTATAGTAGAGAAGAACACTGCTATCATTATTAGGGTCATTTAATTACTCTATAGCAGAGACAAAACAGGATGGGGCAATCAGGGTTTTGTCCCAGGGTGTTAAAATTGATAGGAACACTGACAGCAAGTCAGTCTTCCAGTATTGTGGAAAAAAGCTGAGGGGAGTACTTAATTTTCAAGAATAATTGCTCAAAATAGGAAGCAACCAGATGGCTAGGTAACCACATGACAGGTGCATTTCTCCCAGGCCATTCTAACACTGTTGTCCACACTGTGACAGCCTCCCTAGCAATGACCTCACTGTTTATCACAGGCCCCAACTTAGATGAGAGTTTCTTTCGTAATGATAGTCCTTCACGCAAAAATGGCTATTTAAGAGAGGCAGCACGGTACAGTGGAAAAGACCCAGGATCTGGAGTCCAAGAACCTAGTTTTAAATCCTAGTCACTTACTCTCTGTGTAACCTTGGGTAAAATCATTTAACTGGTCTGGGCCTCAGTTTCCTCTGTAAAGAGAAGGGGTTATTCTAGAAGCCCTTTCATGCCCCTACTGGTTCTGGTTCTATGATCTAATGAATAATCCATCTTTATAGCATGAGCCACTGTAGAAAAGGACTGATTCCTGTACATTATGCCCTTCCTATTTCTAAATATGAAATGTCCATCAAGTCTCTTTTAATGCTTCTTCCTCCCTGGCTAAATGAGTCTAGCATTTTAATCTCTCTTCCATTTAGATGTCTGATCCTTTTTATTACTTGCTTTAGATCTTGCAGTTCCCATTGTATAGCATTGTCTTTCTCCCTCTCAGTAGAGAGATGGTTCTTTCTGCTATGGAACCAGCTTTGCCTTTCTCTCTCTTTCTTGTTTATGACTATGGAGTCTTACTTAGAGGATCACAGGACCAGAGGTTTAGAGCTGGAAGGTACCTTAAGGGCTATATCTTTCTATGTGCTTTATGACATGGAGCAACCATTCCTTGAGGTTAATTTTAACCTCCTGGGTCCCAGTTTATAGATGAGGACACTGAAGTCCAGAAAGGTTGCCGGAAGTCACTCATTGGCAGAAATAGATTTAGAACCCCTCCTGCCCTGTAACTTTTGCTGTTTCACTTTCTGGTGGTCAATTAAACTCAACAAACACTTAGCTGAAAAAGTGCTTTGCTATTGAAATATTAAAGGGGAAACTGAATAGAAACTGAGAGTGGAATAGTGGAGAGAGTCAGGAAGACCCAGGAGCATGTCCTTCTCATCAATGTATATATGGGCTATGTCCTACAAGGCAAGTTACTTCACTTTTCATTGAAACTCTCTAAAACTGCAAGTTGGGGAGCAGGGAGCTACCTCCATGGGAGAAGGACTTTGCTTACTGGGAATTTTCTCTACTAACGAAATCTGTTAGAAAAGGGAAAAAAATTGAAGCTATTATTGATTTCTTCACTTTGCATTGTTGTTTGTTCAGTCTGACTCTTTGTGACCCCATTTGGGGTTTTCTTGGCAAAGATACTGGAGTGGTTTGTCATTTCTTTCTCCAATTCATTCTACAGATGAGGAAACCGAGGCAAATAGGGTCAAGTGACTTTCCAGGGTCACAGAGCTAGTAAGTGCCTCAGGCCAAATTTGAACTCAGGAAGATGAATGCTCTATCCACTGTGCCACCTATCACTTTGCATAGTATTTGTATAACAAAGGCGTCTATTCACTTAATGCTTTTAAAAATCTACCAAAAGCAATTATCTGATTAGGTTTTCCCAACAATCCCGAGTGGTTGGGGTATAAGCATTAGCTATCTCCATTTAACAGATGAGAAAACTGAAGCTCAGAAAGCTAAGAAACTTGAGGTTGCATTGGAAAGAACAATGGCTTTAGAGCCAGTGGACCTGAATTTGATCCTGACTTCTTTCATTAACTACTTAACTTACCTCTCTGGCCTCAGTTTCTTCATCTGTAAAATGGAAGGGTGTTTAGCTGGGTGACCTCTAAACTCTCTTCCAAAATTCAATCTATGTTTGTATGACTATTAAATGGTACAACCTGGACTGCACCACCACAAGGTAGACCACATTTCATCATTTAAAAGGCACTTTTACATCTTCTATCTCATTTAATCTTCACAATATCCTTTCACACAGCAACCAGAGAAGGACTGTGCCTTCCTGGGAAGGTCTGATTAGCCCACAGATGATTTATACTCCCAGAGATAAATCCAAATTCTGTTCGGAAATAACGGCTAGCTTGCAAAAGCATTAAGGTTCCATTTATTCAAGAGTTCCATGTTCTTTTTACCTGTGGCATAGCATGGAGGCAGCATTTCTATGATAAGCATAAATGACACACTTCAATTCTTCTGAATTACCCATTTGTACTTATTCATCAGAGCCCTGGCAGCACATCATTACCAGCATCCACAGCATCCGATCTAACTGGAGCATCCCAAGTGGGGGATTGCTATGGGATGGCTTCTGACAGCTGGCTGTTTGCTCAGAAAAGAAACTGAAGTTTGTAGGAGGAAAGGGACAATGGGTATTTTGTAGATACAAGTTCCATTCATCCTCTAGGACTGTATGTTGATTATTTGTGCATAACTGATATCTGAGCAGTATAGTACCCTGGGGCCCATGTTTCAAAGTGAAGGAATGGGTCTTTGTTTTTCTTCTAATATTTTGTGATAAAAGTCCTGCCCAGGATGAGTCTTCATAGCTGATATCCTGCAGTATAGGGCATAGTACCCACTATTTCCAGTATCAAGAAACTACCTGTTGCAAGTAGAGGGAGACCATTGGGTGGATGGGTGAAATGGGGCCCATAAAAGTAGGAATGTATATAATACCTTCGGGAGCATACCAGAAAAGACTGGTCTGGGTGGAGCAAATGGTTGGTTCTGAGAAGGAATGGGCACTAAGGTTGGAAATGTAGATAGGGCTGGATCTTAGGGGGCCTTGAGTGGCAGGCTAAAGCCTTTGGAACTGATCTTTTAAGCAATGAAGAGTCATTTTCTGGTAGAAAATAGACTGGGGTGGGGAACCTGTGGAGATCACATGTGGCCTTCTAGGTCCTTGGGTGTAGCCTTTTGGCTGAGTCCAAGTTTTACAGAACAAATTCTTTTATTAAGGGGATTTGTTCTGTGAAGTTTGGATTCAGTCAAAGGGCTGCACTTGAGGGGCTAGAGGGTCACATAAGACCTTGAGTCTATAGGTTTCTTATTGTATAGTAGGCTCTTTAGTAAATATCTGTTGTTATTGCTGCAGCTGCTGCTGACCATGGTGAAAATTTTTCAGTATGTGAGGCATCAAACAGTGTTGAGCATCATGGAGGATGTCCAGGGCAGAGTCCCAACTGAAGAAGACTCCCCTAGAGGGATGAGGTCTTCTATATTCCTGTTGGTTGATGAAATTATGGCGATTATATCAAGTTCTGGAACATTGCTGAACTTACTAAATGAGATTCATAATCACTCAAAAGATTTTAGCTTAACTTAACTCTTCCTGGGGGAGGGAGGGATCAAGTGGAGTAAATACTCCTATTGTTTAGACCATGGTAGGTCTCTAGATGGACAAACTATTAACTGGGCTTAGAATTGAACAGAGGAAGGACAGTGGGATAGATTACTTTTGGGAAATAGTTCCTTCAATGACTGCAAACTTCTTGAAACAGAAGTTAATCTTAAAACCAATATTTTTCTAGTGATGGAGTATGGCTTCAAGTAGTAGAATGACATAATCCCCGAAGGATTGAAGCCAAGGATCAAAACAAGGGAAATGGAGAAACATATGGTGGGTACAAGGAGCATGTTACAAATGAGGAATTCTACAGGAACAACAATATAAAAGAGGTGCCCAGAGAAAGGTAGGATTTAGACAAAAAAGATGGTCAATTATGGACCAATCCTATACAAACAAGCTATCTACTGGGCAAACTGGAAATAACCAACAAAGGGAAGGCTTAAAATTAAATTATCCCTTCCCCTAGGGAGTTAACAACTCATAAGGGGATTAGACTCAGAATATATGGCATGTGCACAGAGAAACACTAGTTATCTACAAAGTCACACATATATTTAAGAGGAAGAGGACACTAGGTCAACTGGGAAAAGTAGAAGGAAGCTGGGTATTCTAAAAGATGGAGTTAGGGAGGCATCCTACTTCAGCCATAGACTACCTGTGCAAAGGCAGAGGTGGGAGGTGGGGAGCATCTAGCAGGTCAGGTTTGCTGAAACTGAGTATGTGAAGGGGACTAATGAGAACTCATGTTGAGCTTGTGGTCAACCAAAACCCCAAGGTCTTTTTCTCATGAGCTGCGGTCTAGTCATGTTTCCTCTATCCTTTATTTGTATAATTGATTTTTTAAAAACCAAAAGTGCAGGACCTTACACTAATCTCTATTAAATTTTATCTTGGCTTCTGCCTATTGTTCTAGCTTGGTGAGACCTTTATAGGCCTTGATTTTGTCATTCATTGTGATCTTTCCCAGTTTTATTTATGTATTCATCTGAGTTGCTGATAGAAATGCTGAGCTAGATGAGTCAGACAGGACCAAAAGCAGAACCCCAGTAATCTTTTTCCAGGTTGACATGATTCCACTAATCACCACTCTTTAGGTCCACTTATTCAAATTCTTCAGAATTCACCTATCTAGGTGATTATGGAGCCCAGATCTTTCCCTTCCCTTCCCTTCTCTCCCCTTCCCTCCCCCTTACCCTCCCCTCCCCTTCCTTCCCATCCTCTCCTCTCCCTTCCCCTTTCCTTCTCCTCCATAAGGATATCATGTGAGTCTTTGGTCCAATGCATTGCTGAAGTACCAGGTATGCAGATATCCTGCATCCCTCCATGGCCTGATTGCATATATTTGCTGCATAGCCACTGATGGATATTATAAACTTCTAGGTCAGCCTCCAAGATGGATACAATTTCATATCTTTCTTATTTTCCTCATGATTTTTATAATGTGGGAACTTGTGGGGGCTTGACCATTTCTGCACTTTTAAACTAGAATGGTGTTGGGAACTCTGCTGTGCAAAGATGCTTTGCAGTCATCTATTTTCATTCCTTACATAGAGGCAATGCATTAATGGACATTAGAAGGCCAGAGCTCTTGGCAATGAGGAATAGTCCATGAACCTTGATGAATCTGTTATGCTGGGGACTCTTGCTCAGGTACAGATTGGACTAGATGGCCTTAGAGGTCCTCTCCAACCCTGATTCTATGATTTTGTGACATTGATCAATGCTAGTCAATATTCTTTGGGTTTGCTTACCAATACATCTAACCGTCCTATCATTTGCTTCTAGTGTGTGCAGTGGTAAAGGACTTTGAAGATCTTCCCTGACCCTTAATGGGCTTCACTTGGAGCCCAACAAGAGAAGCTTGCTTTGGGGAGGCTTGTTTTTAGCCACACTTTTTGTTACTTTGTAATTAGACATGCAGATTGTGATGTTCTCTGACCCTGGAGAAGGCTATATATACCCTGATGTGAAGTTTTGCTTGGGGCTCACTTTGGGAAGAGTTGTGTGATTTGGCCAGATGAGACTCTGGGCAGCCATTGAGCACCCCTCTCCCCCACTTTGGAAACCCAGGTGTTGGTGCTTCTCTCTCTGGTAAGTAACTGTATGTATGTAATGGTCAGACATCTAGAAACCCTGTCTGTTGAATTGTATTATTTTCGTCTGTATCTTTTGTCTGCTTGTAATTTCTGTTTGTATTTTCTCTGAAGTTCAGGATGCTGACTTTTCCCTTGATGTAGGTAAATAATATATGTTTGATTAAAGTAAGATTGTTAACCCCTTTTGAGTTGCTTTCCTTTAGGAAAGTAGTTCAAAGAACCTTTGCTAGCAGCTATCCTGGGTATGCTAGGGTGCTTGCTGCTACAGTATGTCAAAGTTGCTGCCCTGCTTCCACAGGGAAAGGAGGAGGAGGAGGCATAGATATTGTGGGGAGTTATCCACCTGGACTCTTGAATTGTCTGGAGTTTAATTAACTGGGTTATCTAAGACAGGGGTTCTTAACTTGGCTTCTGTGGATAGATTTCAGAAGATTCTGTAAATTGGGATGGGAAAAAATTACATCTTTATGTTCACTAACCTCTAGTTGAAATTCATCATTTCCTTTACTTATTTCAAAACATTATTCTGAGAAGTGTCAACAGACTTCACTAGACTGTCAAATGGGGGTATGACACAAACAGGGTAAAGAACTTCTGATGTAGGAGGAGACAGAGTGATGAAAGATCACTGCTATTTCTATCCTGGCTCCAGATCTCAGTTGAAAGTGTTCTGTGAGAGTGAGAGAGGTAGGGGAAGGACCTTGAACACTGCAGGCTTCCATGACTCCAGGGGTCCAGTATTCACCAAGTGTATGTCTTTTTGATTCTCTATTGGTATAGTGATACTTCTCACCCAGAAAAATCAACCAAGGAGACTTCATTTGTATGAATTCATCCAATCAAATTGCCTATCTGTTTTCACACCAAACTGAAAGATGATCTGTACATATAGAACACTACAATGGGACTGTTAATGTCAGTATGCGTGTCTGGAAATGACTGATGTCAACTGGAGTGTCCTCATGTACATGTTTGTTGCCTGATAAAACCTTCCAAGGCCAATTTTCTTCATTTAGAGAATGCCTAGGGAGAAGTCATAGACTTCTGTCATCATTGAGCCTGTATCTCTCCATCTTGTCCATAAAAACACCTTGAGACATTATTAAATGCCTTGCTGGTGCCCATATGGATTGAGTCTACATAATTTACCCTGATCTACCAGTCTAGCCAAAGAAGAAATTACTGAAAATGAGTATGGTCTGTTCTTCATGAGTTTATACCAGCTTCTCATGATTATTACTTCAATTTCTATTGTTGTGGGTTTATTATTTATTTATTTATTTTTTGTATTTACTACTGGATCTCTTTATCTTGCATAGGTTGGAAATACAGTAACTACTCAAGGACCTGATCCCACTGACAATTGGTAATTAATCTGCTCCATTTTCAGCATGGGCTGGTTCACCCCAGCTTAGGAAATCTGGTAGTCCCTCAGTTCCCAGAAGCTCCCCGTATTGTTGCTGGAATGAGTGAGGATATCTGATTGGCTTCATTCTGATTTGTAGTGTAGAACTCTTGAGATCAGATATTCACTACCTCAGCCTCCTTCAACAGCAGAGTTTACAAGTATGTGTTTCCATGTCTGGCACCTTCACTTTTGAGATGTTTACAAACCACTAGAGTGTAAGCTCCTGGAAGGCAGGGACTAGGTTTTTTTTTTTGCCTTTTTTTTTTTTTTTTGTATCCCTAGTACTTAGCGTAGGGCCTGGCTCATAATAGGCACTTAATGAATGCTTATTGATTGATTGATGCCATCTATTTAATATCCATTCTAGACTTTTACTAGAGATAAACCTTATATTTGCTAGTCTACAATGTGTAATACATCCCATTCCCCTTTTTTGAATACAGGACAATGTTTGCTATATTCTCTCTTTTTGGTACTTCTTATCTTTTCTAAGATTTCTCAAAGATTACTAATAGTCCAGTAATCACATGTGCAAGTTTTTTCAGTGCCCTGGGGTGCCATTTAATTCAATGACACGAACTCATTTAGATAATCTAGGTGACCTCATACTACCTACTCAGAGAAACAAAATTCTTTGTGACTCTTTGTGGGTCCAGCTGCCAGCCCAGCTGTGGGTCTGTTTAAGAAGTGAGGATCAACATGGGTGGAGTACCCACAGAAGAACAGACAGAATTAGCTGACCTAACAATGATCATACCAGCTGTTGTGGCAAGCTTTTCTCCAGACATGTTTCCTGCTTAATTGTGACTCATTTGTGCCTGAATTTTGGCTCAAATTTCCTGGTGATGATCATTGGGCCTCCATGATTATGAACTCCTCTCTGACGCCCACCCCAGACCCTTGGCTTCCCCTCGCTTTCTAAGCAACCCTATTGGATAAAATCCTTGCCCTGAACTTGACATTGTCCTAGTACTCCTGAGCAAACTTTTCTCGTGGATACTCCTGCTTACATCATCTGTCATTCCACCCCTTCCTCCCTCCCATTCCCAAGGCCATGCAATGCTTTTCTTGATTTGGGTTTTTTTTTTTTTGGAGATGGTCCACCACAGCTTGAAAAGTCCCTTTGTTGTTCTTAGCACTTTTCAGAAATCTCAGCTATTTTAGGACCTTAATTTTCTTGGTATTCTTTGTGTTTTTTTTTTTTTTTTGAGACTGGGCCTCCCTATCTTGCATATAAAGGCAGTATAGTGGTCACTCATGAATGGGATCCTACAACTGATTGGCATGGGAGCTTTGACATGCTCTGTTTATTCCCGTGGCTGATTCACCTCTCTTTAAGTAACCTGGTGGGGGTTCACCATATTGGTGTTGGACTTTGTATGGATATTTGACTGGCTTATCCCACTATAGCTCAAAATTCCCAACCTCATGATTCAACCACAAGATTCTGCTTTCCCCAGCAGGGATTATAGGTATGGATCATCATGCCTATCTCCTCTACACACTTTTAAGCTCAAAGATATAGAGCTAGAAGGGATCTCAGAGGACACAGAATCCAACCTCCTTATTTCCAGGTAGTGGGGGCAGCTAGGTGGTTCAGTGGATAGAGCTCTGGGTCTTGGGTCATGAAGACACAACTTCCTGGGTTTAAATCTGGTCTCATATACAAAGCTGAGTGACCTTAGGGAAGTCACTTAACCCTGTTTGCCTCAGGTTCCTCATCTGTAAAATGAGCTGGAGAAGGAAATGGTAAATTACTCCAATACCTTTGCCAAGACAATCCCAAATGGGGTCATAGAGAGTCGTACACAACTAAAATGACAACAACAACATCTGAAATCCAAAATCTAGCGTGCTTTCACTGTGCCATATGCACCTTCTATTCTTTATAACCACTCCCTTTTAACCTGAGCTTATTAGAGAATTTCTTAGGAAACCACATTAGCTTCTTCTCCTTAATTTCTTCATAGGATTATTCTTGATTTCATGATCTGAATTTCATTCTTGAAAGACTCCCCTCTTGAAAAGGGCCCACCTGTACAAAAATATTTATAGCAGCCCTTTTTGTGGTAGCAAGGAATTGGAAATTGAGGGGATGCCCATCAATTGGGGAATGGCTGAAAAACTTGTGGTATATCAATGTAATGGAATACTATTGTTCTATAAGAAATGATGAGCAGAAGCATTTCAGAAAAATCTGGACTTACATGAGCTGATGCTGAGTGAAGTGAGCAGAACCAGGAGAACATTGTACACAGTAACAACAACATTCTGCAATGATCAACTTTGATAAGGCTTGGCTCTTCTCAGCAATGCAATGATCTAAGGCAATTCCAAGGGACTCATGATGGAAAATGCTGTCCACATCCAGAGAAAGAACAATGGAGTCTGAATGCAGATTGAAGGATACTATTTTTTCTTTCTTTTTTCTTTCTCATGGTTTTTCTCTTTTGTTCTGATTCTTCTTTCACAAACGTGACTATGTGGAAATATGTTTAATATGATTGTACATGTATAACCTATATCAGATTGTATGACATCTTAGGGAAAGGTGTGAGGAGGGAGGGAGAAAAAAATCTGGAACTCAAAATCTTGTAAAAGTGAATGTTGACGACGATTTTGCATGTAATTGAAAAAGTACTATTAAGTGGTAAATAAAAGACTCTCCTCTTTTTTTGAGTCAACTTCTCTTTTAGAGGTTCAGGTCGTGGGATCATGATCATTTCTCTGAACTTTTGGAAATCTTATGAAAGTTTAGGGTACAAGATCTAGTGTTCCACTTCTCACTTTTGATGAATTTTAAGATGCTATGTTCACTTTCTCCCAAGGTCTCCATCATTTCTACTTTACCTTGCTCTTTCTTGAAAGAAGAAGGCATAGTGGACAGGAAGTTGAATTCGGAGTTTGAAGTATCTGGTTTCAAATCCTGCTTCAGACACTTGACCTTGGGCAAATCATTTATTATCTCTGAGTTTCAGTTTTTCTCATCTTTTATAGATTTTTATATTTATATATAATTTTTATTTTATAATTATTTATTTTTATTATATATTATATTGTATATCTCATTTTATAGGAGAGATTAGACTCAATATCTTCTAAAGTCCCTTTCAGTTTGAAATGTACTCCTGTTATTATATAGGTGTAATGGGAATGTAAAATTTTTTTGGAGGGCAATTGGGATTAAGTGACTTACCTAAGGTCACATGGCTACTTTTTGTATTAAGTATCTGAGGCCAAATTTGAACTCAGGTCCTCCAGACTCCAGAGCTGGTGCTCTACTCACTGCACCACCTAGCCACCCCCAGGGAATGTAAATTTTTAAGATCTTCCCTGCCCCTAGGCTTAAGTGTACCTGGAGCCTGTGGTGGGAGGCTTGTTTCTCAGGAGATACTTTGTGATTGGGCAGTGGGTCAAGAAGGTTGTTACATTCTCTGAGCCAGGAGAAGGTTATATAAGCCCCGATGTGAGGCTTTGTTTTGGTGCTCACTTTGAGAAATGTTGTGTGATTTGACCAGATGAAACTACGGGCAGCCATTGTTGAGAGCCCCCCGGATTTGAAAACCCAGATGTTGATGCTTCCCTCTCTGGTAACTGGGATTAGATATGGATGTATGTAACGGTTGGACAGTTTGGAAGCCTATTTGTCGAAATGTTCTTGTAACTTGTGCTTGTAACCTCTGTATACTCTGAAGTTTGGGGTGCTGACCTTTTCCCCCTGAACTAGGAAAACAATATATGTTTGATTGATTAAAGTAAGCTTGTTAAACCATTTTGAGTTGCTTTCCTTTAGCAAAGCAGATCTAAGAACCTGTGTTGGCAGCCACCCTTCGGACGCTGGGGTGCTTGCTGTTACACTAGGACAAGTCCCATAACCTTTCTGTGCTTCAGTTTTTTCACCTTAGAAATTGTCAAAGATGGTTAAAAGGACCTCTATAGTTTCTTCTAGCTCTAAAGCTAAACTCTTATGGACCCCAAATGGCAGGTCCGTTCATTGATTCCTTTGTGATAAAGAAAACAGATTGATAAAAATGACTCCAAGGCTTTGATCTTAAATCTAGTAAGTGTTAGAAATGCAAAAGACATAAAGTTAACTTTTAATAGACCATAACCTTTTAAGAAAATCTTTACCCTAGTTGATTGGTTCTTGGCTCTTTTCCAGTATAGGGACATCTTAGAGGCTTTGTTAATCATTTTGCTCTAGTCATCTTTGATTCCTAGTGCTATTCAAAGATTTTGCTCAGGCTTACTTAGGTGACCCCTTTCCTTTTAGTATCCTCCTTTGACAATCAGTAATATCAGGCTTTTTTTTTTTTGAGGGGGGAGGGAACTTGACATTCATATAACCGTTTCAGGTTTACAACATGTTATGCATACATTATCTCAGAGCAGGTCAAATATATTCCAATACATGGAAAGATCCTTCTTGCTGTCCTATCTCCCTCATCATCCCCAAAAAAGTATGGAGGAAAAGAAGAGAGAGTCAAGCAAACTCTTTCATTTTTCTCTGCGCACTTCTTCTCAACATAGCAAAACTTTCTGATTATGTTTCCTTAGGTAATAAAAAAATAGTAATACTGAAACATGTTTTAAGCTAGGAGTCATTAATCCAGTCGAGTCCCTAACGTGCAAGCAACATTCACTTTGTGAGGTAAGGCATCCATTCCTTAAAATGCAATCCAGCCCTAACGAGGTTAAGAAATACTGCTAAAACAGTAGATGTACTGTTTTAACATATAAACACTTTATAAAATACCATTGGTTCAATGAAAGAAGTTGTTGAAATCTTCACGTCAGCAAGTCCTTATCTGATTTTTTTTTAAATAAAAAGCTTATGTCTTTCAGGTCCCTGGGCACCTGACCTTTACAGATGGAATGAGAATGTACGCATGAGAAATAAAACTATCCACTGAAAACAATATTAAATCACCTCTAGATTGTTTCCGAAGCTGTACTTTAGCTGCTTCTTTATGGCCCAGCCAATGAAGGAAGTCACCTTCTTTAAGGGCTACAGAAGGTGTTACAGTCTTCAGTTCATCCTCATTGATGGTCTTGGCTTACTCTATCCATTAATGTAGGATGGAAAATTTGTTCCATTATACTTTGTTTAGGGTTGGAAGAAATGGGAGATGGTTAGCTTGGAGAGGAGAAGAACCAGGTTGGGAAGAGTTGTCATATGGCTGTCATTAATCTGGTTATGTTTGACTGCATCAGGAGGAATGAGTGGCATTCTGTACTGCCTTTGTAAAGAGGGAAATTTGAGCTTGATGGCAGGGTAGGCTTGCAGACAATTAGGGCTGTCCAGAAGCGGAATGGCCTGCTTTGAGAAGCAGGCATCCTCCCAGGTGAGAAAACTGAAATCAAGGCAAACTTTTATTAAACATTCCACTCCAGGATATGCCTCCTGAAGATTTAAACCTGGAGCAAAACTTTACAGGATTCTGCCTCTGACACTCATTAGTTTTGTGGTTAGGGACTGGACCTGTGATTTCATTATAATAGAAAACAACAGAATGTAGAAATTCTCTAGATAAATGGAGGTCAGCACCTTCACCAAAATGATTTCTAGTTTTGGAGAGTTACCTAGTTCACCGAGATCTTAAGTGACTTGTGTAGGGTCACATAGCCAGGATGGATCAAAGCATAACTTGAACCCCAGATCTCTTTTCCTTCCTTACTTCCTTTGACCTCATTCTAGTAGAGTACCTCTCTTTCTTTAAGATGTAGCAACTCAAGCTCCATGTTCTTCGTGAAGCGTTTGCTAGTTCTAATAGGCCTTCTTTCTAAACTACTTTTGATTTGGGTATTTGGTGTGTGTGTGTGCTAATTTATATGCACATACACTATTATATGTGGTGTGTGTATAAATATCATGTGAATATAAAATGAACACACATGATACATATACTTATAATGTATAGCATGTTGAGTATCTATAGTGTATTATACATGGTTATATACATATATACACATATATATTTAATGTTAGTAATTAATACAACTTTCTTTGTAATGGGAGAGAAATGTACATACATATATGTATGCAAATGTGCACACATGCACACACATATATATATTCCATGTAAGGAAACTGAGGCAGACAGATGCTAAAGTAAATTTGAGCAGGGTCACACAGCTAGTAAGTATCTTAGGCTAGATTTGAACTCACATCTTCTTGACTCCAGGGCCAGAGCTCTATTCACTGTGCTACCTAGCTGCCCAGATACTCACGATGAATATACCTTCTTATGGGGGAGACAAGTGCATTTAAATATACACACACAGACATATGCATGACTATAACTATCTACATATATGTGTATATATGTGTGTATCTATGTATACATATTTAACCTCTGCCTCAGTTTCTTTAATTGTTGAATGAGGATGATAATAGTGCCCATTTTCCAGGACTGTTGTGAAGCTCAAATGAGATCCTATTTGTCAAGTGCTCTGCAAAATTTAAACACTTTCTAAGTGTCATTGGTGCTGTTATTTTATGCAGCCAGTGATTTATACTGATGGAGTTAAGCCTTCCGTAGAGCTGTCTGTCCTTTGGAAGCGGATGGGCTGACTCTTACAAGAATCAGGTACCAGGTACTTTCCATCACTCACTTCTGCAAGGGAAGTGGGAAGCCAATTCATAGTTTTTTAAACCCACGTGTGCAGCACAAATATAAAGTCTCTTCTGATTAAGGACTTGGATTTTTTTAGGTAAAATATACAAACTGCAAAGAGGCAACATGAGATAGAAGCTAGAGGCTGGCTCTCAGAGTCATGAAGATTTGGGTTCACGTTCTGCCTATGACAAATACTAGCTGTGTGACCCTGGGGAAGTCACTTAATGTGAAGCCAGGCAACTCTCTAAGACTGCAAATTGTAGAGAGTGTAACCACCTAAATTGGTAGAGGGAGTCCTTCTTAGGGAGCTCCCTACATCCATAAAAATACAATTTTGTTAAAAACAAAAACAAAATTCAATTTAAAAAATGCCATATGCGTTAATAAAACTAGTAAATACCTATACAGTTTTAAACCAAATATGATTTTTTTTAAAAAAGCAATCTGGGTTAAGTAACTTGCTCAAGGTTACACGGCCAGTTATTTCTGGGTGTGGTGCTGAGTATCTGAGCCCGGATTTGATCCAGGTCATCCCGACACTGGAACCAGTGCTCTTACTCGCTGAGCCACCTGGCCGCCCCTAAGCAATTGTGGTTAAGTAACTTGCTCAAGGTTACATGGCCAGGTGTTTCTGGGTGGGTGCTAAGTGTCTGAGCCCAGGATTCGATCTCCAGGTCATCCCAACACTGGAGCCAGTGCTCTTACTCGCTGTGCTACCTGGCTGCCCCCAAATATGATTTTTAAAAATATTTTATAGGTATTATTTTACCCTTACAGTACCCTAATAGGATACAATCACCAGGTCTACAGAGCCCATTGTGCTAACCTCATTGCTGTATACCAGCACCATGCCGAGAAACTGAATCCTTTCCATTTGAATTGTCTTGCGAAGATTCTGAAGATCATCTGGAAGGACACTGAGGTCCTTTCTCAAACTAAACTGCCAGCATTAAAACTCCACTGCAGAGAGCACAGCTCTGGTGGGCTGATCATGTCATGTGAATACCAAACTGTACACTTGACAAAAAGATTATTTTATGGGAACTCAGACAGGGCAAGTGCTTACAAGGTGGTCAGAAAAAGCAATAGAAGGACACTCTCAATGTCTCTCTCAAGAACTTGGGAACTGATTGTGTGACACTGGCAGAGGACAGCCCAGCATGGCATGCCTGCATCAGAGAAAGCACTGTGCCCTATGAGCAAAGGAGGATTCAAGTGACTCAAAAGAAATGGGAGATGCTCAAATTTAGAGAATCCACTCCAAATGTTCACATGGACTATTTGTGTCTGACCTGTGGTAGAGTGTTCCAAGCTTGTATTGGTCTGATCAGCCACAGTCAGACACAATGAAACGACCTCAACATAGTGATATCATTTTGATTCTCTTAAAGAACAGAGGCCAACAACCAACCAACCAGTTAAAGACATAAAGACCCTCCTTCCTGGCAAAGTCTTCATTTCCACTTATGTTCATTTTTCTCCTGAAGGTCTTCAGTCAGTGTCTTACTCTGGTGTGAGGTGATCCTGGATTCTCAGACCAGGGAAGGGCACATCATGTCAGTGTTGCCATAGGATCATTGGAATGTAGATCTGGAGCTGGAGGCGACCTCAGCTGTTATCTAGTTAACCTCATTCTACAGATGAAGAAGCTAAGGCCCAGAGAGTTTAAGTGACTCACCCAAGGTCACACAGTTTCATAGGCCTTCCGATTCCAGAGTCTGCATTTTTCCCTCTTGGTATCTTTTTTTTTTTTTAAGTAATGGGGGTTAAGTACCTTGCTCAAGGTTACACAGCCAGTTATTTCTGGGTGTGGTGCTAAGTATCTGAGCCCGGATTTGATCCCCAGGTCATCCTGACACTGGAGCTGGTGCTTTTACTCGCTGAGCCACCTGGCCACCCCTACCCTCTTGGTATCTTGTGGCCTCTCCAAATGGAAAGGATTTCAATAAATCTACATCTGCCAATAGAGGACAAATCCAAGTTCATAGCAAGGCTTAGAAACCCTGTACCTGGTGATGAATTTTTAAAAAAGTAACAGCTTAAGAAAGTCTACTGTGGAATAGAAGAAAGACAGTTTATTTTGGTAGAGGATGCCCCTACACAAAGATAATCACATATCCTTGCAGTATAGAAGGACATATATTTATTTTAATGTTTTCATTTATGTCTAAGGTATTTGAAAACCACTCAAAGATTTAAATTTTTTTTTCTCAAGTGCTACATGTAATTCATGCTATGTCTAGGCCTCTTGGAAGAAATGATTGCCTGAAGTGCTGGGGCGGAAGTGTCCATAGGCCAGTGATGGAGGAGGAGAGGAGCTCTCCAAAGCACACATCAATATTGGGAGAATATTACTAATACAAAACTAAGAGGGGGCCTCAGAAATAAAATTGGTGACTTTTGGCTGACATCATATTTAGACTAAAATGTTTACCAGGGTCAGGAAAACCACTCATCACTCATCAGAAGGAGGAAACAACATGGAGGGGAGGATTTATTTGATTTGTGTCCTTTGTTTAGGGAATAAAGACCCATCATTCATCCTACAGTATAGCTGTGGTGCACAACCTTGTATCAATTCAAATGCCCATATGCTGGGTAGTCTGACAGGTAATACGTTCCATGTTCTTAAAGTTTTCTTGTAGTATCTCTCTTTATATCTAGGTCATGTGGAAGATGTTATCTATATCCAGAAAGAACTGATATATAGAAGTATATATAGAATGATTTTGCACACACACACACACACACACACACATATACACACATTTGTGTCTAATGGTAGCCATCTCTATGGGGAAGAGGGTGGAAGAAAAAAAAGGAAAAAAAAAGAAAGTTACATGATAACTTTAATATATATTTAAAGGAATAGCAGATTGTACTTAAAATATTTGTAGTTTCATGTGCAGTCATCTTTTTTCTCCTGTTCTACTGTTATGGAAATGCCTGTTGTATTTCTTAAGTTTAGAATAAAAAAAATATGGATAGTCACGGGCCAGTCGCATGAGCGTTATGTGCAATTTTTATGGTTTAAATCTTTGTCCCCCCCCACTAGGAGAAATAATACTGTGAAATCAGGTAGTTTTTCTATTGTGACTCCAGAGAACAAATGATCAACTTAGAAACTTTGGCAAGAAGATACTGGAACACAAATTGTTTTCTTTAGATTTGGATCTCCTTAAGGGAAGGAATGTGTCTTACCAGTCTCTGCATTCTTCATAATACTTGGCTTATAGTAGGTGCTTAGCAAGTGTTTTTTGATGTGGATGGAATGTATTCTCCTTGCACATCTCCTTTTGCCATTTCCTGTTTTATATCTTTAAAAAAGTATGTGTGTGTGTGTAATAGTGTGGTATAGTATATGCAAGGTTGGCCTTGAAGTCAAGAATACTAGGTTTCGATTCTTTTCTCTCAAGAATAGTAGGGCTGTGACCATAGGTTTGCCACTTAATCTTTCAGTGCTTCCAGACAACTCAACTATAATTTACAGATAGGCTATTGATTTGATTCTATAGAAGGAGTTTCCACGTGGAGAGTTCTCCATGTTGAAGAAATCATGGGTTTGGAATCTCTTCCCTCCTAAGCATGGATGGGAATGATACTTTGTGAACTCACACTGGAACTCCAATATCACAGTAATAGTCGTGTCTCTTTCTAATTTGTCACTTTATGAAAACCCTAAAACCACCTGTAAATCTTAAACTGGTTAAAATGATGTGAGAGCAAACACCCTAGAAAGTCTGTAAATTTTAAAATGGTTGAAATGGTACAAGGTCACTTTTTAAAAAAATACCTCTCAATTAAGAATTTTAGCCATATTTACTTTTCTGATCAAATGCACCAAGTGCTTTATTTTCTTGGGTGAAAACACAACAAAAGTTTCTTTGGTCCTAGGGTTTGAAGGTTATCATTGGAGATATATATGTGCATATAGATGTAAATATACATACATTGGTTTTACACATGTACACATATGAGCTTTATATGTGTATATATGTAAATGTATATACATATATCTCTATATAAAACCAATCTAGAATGATTAATTTGAAGTTTTTGCACCAAACCATGAAGGCCATTTCAAGAGGAGCTCAGTTGGCATCCATTGGCCTTGAGTGAAAAGACCTTGGTTCTATTCTTAATCCTTCCATTGAGTTGTGACTCAGCGACCTCTTTGAGTCATTTGTAGGAGAGCTGTTTTTCCTCTGTCTTACTGAGATGTGAGGAATGATAATATTTTGCCATTTAATCACTTTGAGCTCCCCAAAGGAAGGGAAACTATAAAAACAAGTTATCCTTGATTAAACACTGTGAGCATTGCTACATCTACATGGGCAAAGTAAAAGGCAGAGTTTAGCATCTATTTAGTAAAACTGATGAATATAAGCACACTTTCTGAATAGCTCATGCCATGTCTTCCCTAATACCTAGCCACTGTTTCCCCTGCCAAATAAAAAATTATTTAGGTGATTTTTATAATTCTCTATTTCTTTTTAGCTTGCATAGATATTAAGTATAGGCTCAGTCACACTCTTAGACAAGAAATCATAGAATCTCAGAATCCTGTAGTTGGAGAAAGTCTCAGAGGACATCTTGTCCAACTTGGACCTAAATATCTCTTCTACTGCATATGTGACAAAGTCATCCAGTATTTGTTTGAAAATATCTAATAATGGGGCAGCTAAGCATTATAGTGGATTGAACACTGGTCCTGGAGTCAGGAGGATCTGAGTTCAAATACGACCTCAGATATTTACTAGCTGTGTGATCCTGGGCAAGTCACTTAACCCCAACTGCCTCCAAAAGGAACAAAAAAGGAAATATCTAATAATGGGAAATCCACTACCTCTGCACTCATTCAATATAGAGATGACTCTAGTAATTATTTTGTCCTGGACAAAAAGAGTAGCGTATAAGGAGGGGACAGGCACTCCTGAAAATTCATTTCATTGGGAAGCAGTTCAGATTCTGACTAATTGCTGATAAGACTGAGAAAGTACTTTGAACTTCAGTTTCCTCATCTTTCAAATGAAGGAAACCGGACTAGATGATGCGTAAATTCCTTTCTCTCTTTGAATTTATGATTCTTTAAGCATTTTATAAACATTCAAGGCCTATTAGAAACCAACTTGGAAAATTATAATAAAAATTTACATCATGATGAGAAGTTAAATGAGATCACAGACTTTTAGGACTGGAAGAGAAGTTACAGGGCATTAAGACCAATCTCTCTATTTTGTAAATGAGGAGACAGATACACCAAGAGACAAAATAAGTTACCCAAGACTACACAGCCAATAAGGGACAGATAATTGGATTTAGATATAGGTCTTCTATATTCAAACCCAGTGCTTTTTCTACCACATTGTGCTGGCTCCCAATGAAAGCCAGTTCAGTAAAAATGGCCTGTTTTACTGATTCATTCAAAACTGTTGCAGTGTGGTCCTTTAGGAATGACCTTATACTAATTTATGAATCCAGGAAACAAAGCATTATGCCTTGGGCACTAGGGGAACAAGCATTGTTTGGGCTGGCAGTTTTTCTGTGTTGTACTTCACTGATATTCCTGTCATGCATCATTTTCAAGCAAGGATGAAAAATTGGGGTGGGGTTGACCTAGGTCATGGCTTATCCTTGTAATCCATGCCATTAGGGGAGACTTTAGCTTTAGAGAAAAGGTATTCAAGTCCTGCAGTGATTTTTCAAACACCTTGGGTGTGAATGATCACATATATACATATACCTATATTTCAAGGATATATAATTACATTAGTGTAGGAGTTTCCTCCACCAATGTTGATTGCTCTTCCATATTGTAGCAGATTGAAGCCAATATGGTGGGCCCCTGGGAGTGGGGAAGGGAGCCACAGGGCTGCTTAAAATGAAGTGAACCGGTCTAGGTCAAAAGCAGAACGGGTCAAAGCTTCCCTGCCAATCAATAGTGGGATTAGACCTGTTTGCTATACTTCTACCCTGGGCCAGATAGCAAGACCTAGCCTCAAAATATAAAAAAGAAAGAAAGTTGGTTCAAATAGTGTCTTTAGATCTGTATACTATTTTCAACTATGAGGAAAAAGAGTCTGCCTAATCGTCTATGTCCCATTCCTCATTTAATGTGGCTTCTTGGGTACCTATTTATGTTTAGGAAAAAACAGCAATCAAAACTTTACTTCACACAAGACTTAAGTTCAAACTGAGTTTTGGGAGCTAGTTTCAATGAAGCAACTTATTTGTAGCAAGTATATTGTAATGTGATTGTGTATGTGTATGCAACTAAAAATATTTAGATCTAACTTTTAGAAATATCACTGATGCTGGTGGTTGCTGTAGAAGTCTCTGAGTCACCTGGAATACTTGAGAAAGAATTCTCTGTTAAGATCTATGAAGTCTTAAGGAATATTGCTATAGATTTTCATTAATCTACTCATATCTGTGTCTCTTCTTATGTCCTGTTTCTATGTGGGCAGACAGTAGATTTACCAAATAGCTGAAAACATTTTCCCCTCGTTTCAGAAATCTTAGCTCCATAAGGACAGAAAAGTAGCTTCTGCAAGAATGCTGCTTGCCTGAGTCACATTCAGTTAAATAAAAAGTATGGTCTGGGTATAATTTGTTCATTTGTTTAATCCACATTTCAGTGCTTGGAAGGAAAGACAGACTAAGGTTCTTCATGTTTATAGTGTTTTTTTATGTATATATTTACCCACAAATCATAACTGCCCTTAATGATACAAGTGTTTTCAAGTCATTCTCTCTCTCTCTCCTCTCTCTCTCTCTCTCTCTCTCTCTCTCTCTCTCTCTCTCTCTCTCTCTCTCTCTCTCTCTGTCTGTCTCTCTGTCTGTCTCTGTCTGTCTCCCCTTCCTCTCAGTCTCTCTCACTTTCTCCCTGCTCCCCATCCCTGGTTTGATTCAGATATTTACTACTAAATCTCAGCAACCCAGTTTACTCTTGCAAAATAGGGAAGTTTGTTGGGAAATCACTGTACAACTAACAGCAGGTGTCTCAATAAAACAGTTTTGCCTTGCTAAGCAGTCCAGTGGTTCTGACCTCAATCAAAGCTTGAGAAATAAATACACAGACCAGTACTAGGAGGTAGACCTGAGATGTTTCAAAGCTGAACCGCTCAATGATCATTGTACCATGCACAGCATGGAATTCTATTTGTATGGCCACATGAGGTTTTCATGGGGACATATTTACATGGTAGACTCATATCATGAGCCAAGTGCCAATGGAAGTTGTACCAAGTGATTATGGGTAACAGAAAAACAAGTTGTCCATGGCCCTAAAACAACAGTAGTAGCAGCAGCAGCAGCTGAGGCTGACTGCTTTATTTCATCACTTTTTTTTCAATAAATGACACCAGGCCAAAGATAAGAGTAACATCTATCAACTTTTTTTTGCCCTATTAAAAAAAAAGCTATTTTTTTGAACTCAGAGGATGACCTGGAAAAGAATGTTTCATTATACAAACAATATCTCTTTTTACCCAAATAAATGTTTAAACTGTCTTCCAGTTTGGGTCTTCAGTCAAGAATTCTGCCCAAGATGCTCAGAACAGTGGAATTGATCTGGGAACCTGTGGGTGAGCTCTTCATCTACATGAAATTGGTGCTGCTGGGTTGCAAATAAGATACAGGATTTATTAATTCTTTTTTGTATTATAAACCACAGCAGAGTAATCGCAAAGTTACGTTTTTGTTTATGCCTTTTTTTGGGGGGGGGGAGGGAGTATGATAAATATCTGACTGATTGAAGTTTAAGGAATATTGCCAACCAAACCTACTTGGGAGTGTCCACATGACATCCCTGGGCAGAGTTGAAGTTGCCGCACTTTTAGCAGGGGGAAAGAATGGGGTGGGCGGGGAGGATATCTAAGTGGACGTTCTCCAAGTAGAACATCAGATATCCTCCTTGGCGACTTCAACCCTGAATGAGAGGATTTCTTGGTGATGAATCCTCTCTGTTTGGTGGCATTAGCAGCAGTAGCAGCAGTGGGGTGGCAGCAGGGAGGTCGGGTGGATGGGAGAGAAGGGAAAGAAAGGAGAGGTGGTGGTGGGGGGGGATTGTTTCATGCAATAACTATCCTTCTCACAGACTGGCCATTTTGCATTCACCCAAACAGTATCGGACTTTTTTGAGAGCTGGAAGGATAATCCAACTGGGAGAGGATAACTGGGTTGTTCTTAAACAAACAAACAAACAAACAAACAAACAACCCAGTGTTAAATTTTGCAAAAGGTGCCATTTTCAAGTAAGTATGTTCAAGGAGATACCTGAATATATGTAAAATTATTCTGGGAGAGGGGTCTGTTTTATTTTGGGGGGGAGGGTGATAAAAGTGGAGAGAGTTGCTAATAACTTTAATTTTCAAGAGATTCCTTCTGAAGCGAAGTCCTCCAAATCATCAATGGAAATAATGTCCAAATTTTGAGCTTCACTCAGGTCCTTTTCTAAGCTCTGTGGAACCTCTTCTGTGTGATGACTTGCAGAATTATGTACAGGCTGAGAACTTGGGTGTTTGACATCTCTGAAGCTCTGGAGCCAGTGCTCAGCTGATTCTCTTGCTTGAGGCTCCTGCCTTAGAAAAGTGGGTGCTGAGAGCTGTGAGGAGGACCTCAGGGGTGTTAAAGAAGTCACTGGTAGAGGGTGGAGGCCAGGATACACCACGTAAGGAGAATTTAAAATTTCTGAAGAGGGGATTTCAGGGGAGCTCATTTCAGATGAAGGGATTGATACTTTGACATACTTGCCCGTCTCTGGGTCATAGAATGTCTTGATTCGCACCTGGAGTGGTAGGTCAAACACAAAGTACTCTCCAGAGTGAGGATCCTGGAGGACTTTCTTCTGAGTGACAGGGTAGGAGGACATAGGGATTACTGACTGAGCACCACTAGGTCTCCTCCTGACAGACTCAGAGAGTGTAGCCACCGAATGCCGGTGAACGGGAGGTGGAAGGGAACGGACTCGGGGGAAGTTGGATCTTGGAATCTCTGCAGGAGATAAAGGCCTTTTCCAAATCACATCAGCACCTTCCATCTGAGGGTTTTCCTCCTGGATTTCAGACAGTTTTTCTTGCTGCAGATTCATCTTTTTCCTTTTGTTTGCCAATTTCTTTGCTCGTCTTAGGGCCTTTTCAGTTTTTGGTGGGACAGCTGGTGGTTTGTTCATTGACTTTTCCATGTGAATGGTGGACTGTGATCTCTCGTAGGGAGCTGCCCAGTTGCTAGCCTCCTCAAACAATGCATCCCGTGTAGACAAAGCCATATTTTCTTCAGCAGATGAATCATATTGGGAGTTACCTCCTGTACTTGGTACCACAGCATGTGTAATATCTTCCCTTGCTGTTTTGGCACCAGCTTTTCTCTCTGATCCTAGGCTGGCTATGCTGGAACATGTGCTGGGCAAGGGGCTTGTTATGGCTGAGTTTGGGAAATCTCCCTGCAACATACCTGAGTTTAGAGGACCTTGTAGTGCATCATCCAATATGGTACTGGCTGAAGGGGAATAAACACTGCTGTCTACTATGGAGCTGGCTATAGGTGAGTCCATCATCTCACTAGGGACTACATTTTTCACCAAAGACCCTTCCCTGGGAGTGGACAGTAAGTGGTTTCTAGAACATTGAATTTTCTCTTCTGAATGGGCTCCTCTTAACTGGCTTGCTGGTGGTTGACTCCCAGAACCTTCATTTGGCAGAATGATGGTGGGTTTGACTCTGAAGGGGGTAGGTTCCTCTTTATTCTTGTAATCATTTTCAAGATCATTTCCTGCAACTTTATTTAATAAATTTTGAGTGGGTCTGACACCATCACTATCTTTCACATATGGGAAGAATGCGGAGTTGTCATCTTCCAGAAGAGTGGCTTCTGACATTGGTTGGACATTTTCCATCTTTATTGAACCAAAAACCTGTCCACTATCACTCACACTCCTGTAGGTTTTATGTTGACCACTTGATTTTGAGAGTTGGCCAGTTTTTTGAGCATTTGGTGTATCTTGGGATTCCAGCTGGTAGAGGGGAGCATTCTCTCCATGTTCTGCCACTTGTCTCTCCACTTCTCTCTGACTATTACTTTGGGTATTTTCTAAGGATGAAGTTCTCAGTAGGGGTAGTATGATGGGCTTGATCACTGGAGATGATTTGAAGGTATTGTCTTTGATTGTAAACATAATGTGTTTGTTTGAATTTGGGGAAGGTGATAATGGAGGATCTTTGGTATCAGGAAGAGAAACATTCTTATTTTCTCCTAACCAAACATCTCTGCAATTAGTTTCTTCTTTTGACTCCATCACCACTCTATCTCTAGACATGCTTTCACCTTCTCTATGAGACATTTCCTCCTTGTTACTGTCTTCAACACTAGCAAAGCCATTGCTTAAAGCATAGTATTGCAAATCATCCTTTCTTAAATCCTTTTCTTTCTTCTCAATTTTCTGACTTTCCTCTAGGCTCACACTACTCTTTCTATCTTCCCTTTGGCATTCTGTAAACCATGTTTTATGCTGATCCTCAAATGAGGCAAAAGATTGGTCTGAAGAACTAGTGCTTATTTTAGCCTTGCTTTTGAGGTTTGGCATGAAATCAGACTGGGTGTCGCTATAGAACACATCTTCTTCCTCTGGGGAAAGTGGACCTGGTGATATTTTCTGGCTGAAATTTTCATTCTGTGATTCTGCATCTCTCTCATGGTCGGTCTCTTGGGAAATTGATCTTGGTAATCCATTTTCAAGGTGGTGAATACTGAGTTTCTCTTCAACTTTTCCATCCACTAGATCTCTACTGCAAAGCTTCAAGGAGAGGTGAGGCTGACTTTTCCTTAAATTGTGTTCAGTTGCTTGGTGGTGATACTGCTGAGGATCCATGTCACTGTTCCTAAGATCTTTTATGTCTAGGTCATCATTCTTGAAATCATTCTGTTCTGAAGCCTCCCCATTGACATAGAAAGAGGGTTCTTCTGTAGTCTGAGGTGAGCTAAGAGTTAGGTAATTATCTGTCAAATCTCCATTAATATCTCCTTTATGGCCCTTCTCCTTGGTATTGACATAGGGTTGGTGGTTCACTTTGTCCTTGATTGACATGTGTAGGGGAATTTCTTCAGATCCATTGGACATAAAAATGCCATTGCTTATATTTTCTTGCTTGATATGATCCCTAGCTTTTGCTTTCTCATCATGGCTTTTTAGGAGAGGGGAGGCACTGTAAGTACTCTTGACTCGTTTCCGGACATCTTTGAGATTGAACAACAAACTAGGCACTTTTGACTTGTAACTGTCTCGAGATTGATATTCATTGAGATCCTCATTTTCATTTGATCCCACTGAATTTTCTGGGGGAGGGAGTGTTGACAACTCTGGCTGATTTTCTAATGAGTCCAGAACATGTTTTGTTGGTATAACAGGTGTCAAAAGCTTACTGATGTTAAAAGGAGGATCGTAGCATTCATTTGAGTTTACTTGCTCTTCTATTACATCACTTTCAGGAAACTCTCCCATAGGATCTGACCTTTTATACAAAGGTGGGACTTTCCCCTTGGTATTCTTTTCATTTGAAGGCTCATGGGTTCTCTCTTTTCCTCCTTTGCTGACTTTTGATCTCCGCCATGGGACTCGTGAAGTCTCCATTTGAGCCTTGTGCTCTGAACTGGGAGCCTTCTCCTCTGTGGAAAAGTTTTGGGGTTCAGGAGCTGATTCAACATTAGACACTTGGGATAGGGAAGTGGATGGAGTCCTTGCCACCAGAGCTTTCTCTTCTGGGTTCATGGGTACTCTGGTGTGGCTGGGTGATGTTTTGTGTCTACTTGGGTGGAGCTCTCTTAGTGGTGGTGGGTTTTCCTCATAATTTGAGGGAGCTTGGACTTCTGCCATCAGTTCATCAGCTTCCTTACTCTCAAGTAATTTCTTGTGATGTGCATTCCATGACTCAAAAGCACTGTTTTCACTATGAAGAAAATTCCCTTTGCTTGCCCGTTCATTACTTTTTCCAGTCTTACCCTTTGCTGTCTTTGGTGGTGGAAGATGTACAGTTGATTCAAATGGCTTGGAAGCACCTGCAGAGGCTGATTGAAAACCATCAACACTAGATGTTAGGTCATTAGTACTTGGTGAATTTGGTGTCCCCTGCCTGCCACCAGGCCAACTGGTATTTTGATATGTGTTGGAAATTTCAGCAGGTACCTTCCTTACAGTTAAAAAGGCTGAATCCATGCAGAAATTCACACCACTTCCCGGTAGAGGCACACATTTTAGGGGGTTTTTCAGAACAGATTGTTTGCTGGTAGGAGGCAGACTGTCAGAACTTGGATTTTCTGTCCTATCAAAAGATTTAATTAATGAAGATACTTTGGAGACAGGTTTACTACTCCTCATACCAGAAACTGGGATCTCCAGTTTTCTCCGTGTGGTGACTGGTGGTGGTGTGCTGCTTTTGGGATATCTTTCCTCTCCTTGGACATACTTGGGCAACTGTTGGAATGTAGATGCCCAGCCTGCATGTTCATTTCCATGTGCTTGTATCCTGTTGCAGAGGTTGCTTTTTTTGATGGCATGACTGCCTGTTCCCTGTTGAAAGCTACCAAAAAACTGCTGGGCAAAATCTGGTGAAATGACGAGATGAGAGTCATTGAAGGATGTATCCTCTGAAATGCACAGACTTCTAAAGGCTCTGTCTGTGAGATTGCTGACTTCTCTATCTGCATCATCCAAGACACTCCCTATGCTTGAAGAGTCGCTGAGCGCATCTGTATGCTTCTTGCTCCCTTGCATTGTCTGGATAGGCATGAAGGGCCGATCCACAAGATTAAATTTTTTTTTTCTGTAGTTGATTTCTGCTCAATGGTATTTTTTTATATGCTCTTCCTCCAAAATGTGCTCATTTAGTTCACCCAATGCAACCACAAAATGGGACCTTTTTTTCTGTAAAAAAGAATTAGCAGGGGTATGAATATGATAGTGCATAAATAAATCAGTAAGAAAATCATAAACCTGTGTACCAATTTCTGACTACAACTTATGATAGCTGACATTTATACAAGCACTTTAAGGCATGCAAAGAACCTTGCAACCTTTAACTCATTTGATCCCAACAATGACCCAGTAATTTAGGTACCATTATCCCCACTTTACATATGAGGAAGAGAAGGATCAGAGAGGTTAAGTTGGAGCAGGAATGTGAAATAATAGATAGAGTTCTCTGTTAGGGAGTCGGGAAGACCTGGGCTCAAATTCCACCCCTTGGTATTTACTTGTAGTGTGGCCATGGTTAAATCACTTAATTTCAATGAGACTTGGTTTCCCCATTTGATAAATAGTGATAATAATACCTGGAATATTTATTTCATGATGTTGTTTTGAAGATGAAGGGACTTGATATATTTAAAGAGCTTTCCAAATTTTGGAATCCTAAATGAATGTCAGTTATTATTAAGAGTATAAGAGTATTGTCATACAGCTATTACGATGCTGTATTCAAATACAAACCTCTCCTGACTCCAATTCTAGAACTTTACACAACACAACCTTGCCTTTCTTGCATCCAACCTTGTCTACAATGGCAAACATCAACCTCATAGGCTGGAGAATAGAATATTGACATAGGCATGTTGTCACTCTTCATTTTGGGAATTATTCTCCAATTGGTTGTCTCACATGGAGTTTGGGATAACTTAAATTTGGTGGGGTGCTTTGAATTTCTAAAGTGAAAGATATAATAAATAATATAATAACAGAAAATATAATAATATATAATAACAGATAATAATAAGTATGTTAATAGCACAAGGGTCAGAGAATATTCTCCTTGTTCATTGTTTGGTCTTGAGTTACATTATTAGAGTTTTATGGGAACAGAAATACATTCAGATAGTCATAGATTAATAGCTGAATAGCACCTCAGAGTTAATATTGTCTATGATAAGGAAACTGGCAGACAAGGGTTGAGTGACTTGCCCAGGGTCACAAAGCTAGTAGGTGTCTGAGATGGGATTCAAACTCAGTCTTCCGGACCCCAAAGTTCTGCATTCCCTCCAGTTACACCACGGGTTTGATCCCAATCAAAGAGATACAAGATGTAAGGAAAAGGAGCATTGGATAAGGAGAAAAGAGACCTAGGTTCTTATCCCAGCTCTGTTGATAATGATAATAATAGTGACATAGAGTGCTATAAATTTTAGAAGGTACTTTAATAGGTACCTCTTATAATTTCCTGGTTATGTGATCTTGAATATGATTTGATTTCCTTGGGCCTCAGTTTAATCATGTATAGAAGGAAGGGGCTGGACTAGATGTTCCTAAAGATTATCTTTTCTAGCTTGAACATGCTATTCTATGACTCTATTTGAATATTCCGTGATTCTGTGACTCTATTCTTATTCATCAACATATAGTTGGCCCAAGGGCCACTTTGTAGATATCAGGAACACTGATGAGAAGTAGCCATCAGAATAGTAGAAGTGTTGGCCATTTTCTTATTCCTATTTTATGTTTTCTTTTCTCCAATGGTGGCACCAATTGTCGTTGGCTTCTACTCCCTAATTATCAATCTCAAGATGCCTGATCATTTGGATTGTGGTATAATACCTAGCCCCATCTAGGCTCCATTTGGGCCTCTCACTCCATATCCACCTTGTACAGGGGAGAGATGAATAAGTCAGAGTATTCTTGACCAAGCAAGGGATGTCTTCTCAGAAGAATCCTTGGGTCATGTAAGATATTTGTTCATATCTTAGTCAACAGAGGCAGTGTGGTGTAGTGATTAGAGAGCTGTCCTCAAAACCAGGAAGACCTGGGTTCAAGAACCACCTCTGACACATGTTGACTTTGTGATTCTGGTCAAATCAACTAGATGGCACAGGGTATAGAGTGCTAGGATTGGAGTCAGGAAGACCTGAGTTCAAATCCAGCCTCAGACACTTAGTAGTTGGGTGATCCTAGACAAGTCACTTAACTTCTGTCTGCCTTAGTTTACTTAAATGCAAAATGGGACTATTAAGAGTACCTATCGGGGGCGGCCAGGTAGCACAGCAATTAAGAGCACCGGCTCCAGTGTTGGGATGACCTGGAGATCGAATCCCAGGCTCAGATACTCAGCACCACACCCAGAAGTAACTGGCCATGTAACCATGAGCAAGTTACTTAACCCAGATTGCTTAAAAAAAAAAGAGTACCTACCTCAAAGAGTTGTTGTGATGATCAAATGAGATAAAATTTGTAAATCACTAAGAATACTAAGTGCCTGGTACATAGTAGATGCTTAATAAATACTTGTTTCCTTCCCTTCCCTCTTTCTGTCTCTGTCTCTCTCTCTCTGTCTCTGTCTCTCTCTCTCTCTCTCTCTCTCTCT
>NW_027187330.1:6181578-6207835 GCF_028583685.1 Petaurus breviceps papuanus
TCTCTCTCTCTCTCTCTGTCTCTCTCTCTGTCTCTCTCTCTCTCTCTGTCTCTCTCTCTCTCTCTCTCTCTCTCTGTCTCTCTCTCTCTCTCTCTCTCTCTCTCTCTCTCTCTCTCTCTCTCTCTCTCTCTCTGTCTCTCTCTCTCTCTCTCTCTCTCTCTCTCTCTCTCTCTCTCTCTCTCTCTCTCTCTCTCTCTCTCTCTCTCTCTCTCTCTCTCTCTCTCTCTCTCTCTCTCTCTCTCTCTCTCTCTCTCTCTCTCTCTCTCTCTCTGTATCTCTCTGTCACCACTCTCTCTGTCAGTATACTGGACAATTCTACAAGACTTTCAGTTTCAGAGAGGGAATTTCCTTACTTAGAAGTTCCCATGTGAATGAAATCATGGGTCTAGCCCCTATCCAAACTACACTGAAAACTGCCACAAGAAAATACAAAAAAGTCTATTGGAAACTGCTGCTCATAGTACTTTCACTTGAGACCAACTTGATTCTCATATATCTCAAGAAACATATGGATTCTATATTAACAGCAGTAGTGGGCTCATCATCTTCCCAACAGATGCACATGATTAACTGGTCTATATGGATATAATGTGGTCCATTGAGAAGAGAGTTGGATTTGTAATTATAGGACCTGAGTTCAAATCTTGATTTGCCACTCACTATATATGTGACCTTGGGCAAGTGACTAAGCTTCTAGGGACCTCTGTTTTCTTATTTGTAAAGTGATGAGATTTGATTAGATGGCTTTTAATGATTCTTCCAACCTCAACTCTATGATCTTATGACTTGTCAGTTGAGTGAAAGTTAATTTTTTCAAATAATTTGTTTGTCTAATTTTTCCATTTTCCTTCAAATAAATCAACCAGATGTTTATCTGATCTGTTTGACCTGAGAATAGCTCACTTGTCTTGGTGTTATATAGACCATTACAATTCCCATCATAGTTGAAATCAAAGGTTCACTGAGGCAAAGGCAACTGGTCAAAGGTAAAGTATATTTGAATTGAGGATTTCAGTTGAAATTATTATCTGTTGAGCTCAGTAGATATCATATATCCCCAATGCTATGGACATAATTTTCACCATTGGTGAAAATATGGACAGTTGCACATGCCACGTGAATATGATTAATGGTGAAACTAATGAATTGGCAATATACTTCACCCATGCTTTTGTACAGTAATTCTGGGTTCAGAAATTGTACCTTTTGAAATTGTCAAAGGGTAACTAAGAAGGAGGCTAGGAAGTACAAGTCAAATCCAGATAAAATGTCCTTAATGTCAGTCATGAAGTCTTCTTTTTCCTGACTAGGATACCATGTTTTGGGATCTTATTAAAAGAGCTTCAGGTTTCAAGTGTGCGTGTGCTGTGGGGACGAGATTGTATTACACAACCTCATTGTTCTATGTTCCTATGGGTAGTTTGTCTCCAAACATTCTTGCTTTAATCATCTATTGCCTGAAACCTTGGCCTCCATTTATCTTAATTTGGGGCACATGTCCCTCTGTCTATTGACTATGGCAACACTCAGGATTTTCAAATGGCAACTCATAGTTAGGACATGAGACTTTTCCATTGGAATGAAAGGGATAGAGAACATTTAGCTCTATTATAGTTATTTTGCACGTGGGTCTCACTACTCTGGATCCAACTGTTTCCATGCTGAATTATACTGATTAAAAAACAAACAAAACAGGATGATTTGTTTCTTTGCAAGGAAACAAAAGCTATGTATATTTTAACTGCTTGAAAACTACCAAAGGAAACGCTAAGGCCAATCTAGTGTGCTTGAAAGGTTGGTTTACCTGGCCATACTGGACAAGTTAAGTAATTCTCAGTGTTATTCTATGAATATTTGTCAGTAATGTCAATATTGCCAATAACTTAATTAAATAAGGCACAATTTCCTCCAACTCAGAATACTATTTTAACTTGTTGAAAACAGGATTACTCAGAAGATCTAAAATTAGAATTCCACTATGACTTTAAACTCCCCAGTGAGATGTCATTTGCCTATTTAACAATTCCAAAGTGGTGAAAGCATCATGAAGAACTGAATCAATTACCCAAGTTTTTCAAGGAAAAAAAAAAACCTCACTTGCCTCAAGGAGAAAAAAGGAAAAGTTAGCTTTTTTCCTTTCCTCCCACTCCCTCTAGTTAATCATTAATTTTCTTAGTTCTTCATTCCATTTACTTAAAGAAGATCTAGTGTGGTCTATAAATGGTTATGTCATGAAAGTTACTCCCCTACCTCCCTTTGTAAAGAAACAGTATAGAATAGCCAAATACTACAGATCCTATGCAGAATAATTGCAGAAAATAGAAAAACAGTTATCATAGTGTCCTCAGGAACCTTACCTGTTATGGGTGTGAATCCCACAGGAGCATACCTTCATGTAATTTTCTCTGGCCTTCTGTGTATTTAGAATTTCTTGGAGTAGTTGTATTTTGTTTCATTGTTTTCCATCTGTAAAGAGTAAAAAACATAATTTAATGGAATTCAACTGACCAGAAAGATATTTTTTTTCCTATGATGTATCTGGCCTTCAACATTTTTAAAAATCATAATCAAGCTTTGCTGAATCCCTATCAAAGCCAGAACTCAAACAAATGTCTATTCCACACTGAGAAGCCACTGAAGGATTTAGGTAGGCTTAGCTTGGAGAAAAGAAGACTGTGGGTAGATGGAGAGAAGAATGAGATCTGATTGTTGTCTTCAAGTCATATGGAAGAGGATTCTTAGAGATGTAGGGCTGGAAAGGACCAAAGAGACTCTTTCACCCAACCCCCTTGTCTTGCAAAAGAGGAAACTGAAGTCCATGGAGGTCAATTGACTTGTCCAAAGTCACACAACTAGCAAAATATCAAAGGTGGAATTTGAACTCAGGTTCTTTGACAATCAAAATACTTTCCATTGTGCCACACTGACTCTGTTTAGTTTGGCCTATAAAAACAGAAATAGGAGCAGCAGGTAGATTTCCAAGAAGCAAATTTAATTTTGATGTAAGGAGAAAAACCTTAACGATTAAGAACTAAACCAATGTGAAACAGGCTACTTTGGGAATAGAAGGTTTCCCCCTGACTAGAAAGAGATCTTTAAGAAAAGACTGGATGTTCATTTGTTGGGGAAGCCTTGTTTGGGGACTGGATGGCCTCTTAGGTCCCTTCCAACACTGAAGTTTTGTGATTTCTGACTTTCTTCATTTATTCACAATACAATAATGATTCAAAAGACAGTTTGAGGCACTTTGAATTCTTAAAGCAGAGCATCAAATTAAATAAAAAACAATCTCCAATTATTTTAGTGAGCAAAATCTGACCCAAGGCAGTTTTCCCATGTGCATAAACAATGAAGCTTCTTTTCCAGTTAAAGTTAAAGAAAGTCAGTGCAGCAAAACCTGGGTCCATTTACAAAGCAATAGTACAGTATTTAATTTATTGTTGGCAGGAGAATCTAGTAACCACTCTGACAGTAAAAAGGGACCAAAAAACTGCCCAGGAGACTTTCAAAAGTGTTCACGATGAAGTTTAAACTAATTAAAATAAACCCACTGTGCAAATCTTAAACATAAACTATCAAGGGAATGGCTAGATGTCCAAGGCTTTTTGTGGATGGAAGTTACTGGATAAGAATCTAGACCAAGTTGGTTTATTGATGATATGAATAATTCTAATAGCTTACATTTGTGCAGCACATTTCTGCAGAGGATCACAGAGCTTTGTAGATGTTAAACCACTACTATATACCATACCTATAATCACACAATCAGGTAGCCAAAGGACTATTTTTGCCACCCCAACTTTTCTGCCATAAACTGAGGCACACAAGTATGTTGTAAAATGATCACAGATTTCATTGGAGAAATAAAAAAAAATATAACCAAGGTACCTCTTACTATCTCTAACATAAGAGTTCATTTATTGAAGACGTGTTTATGATCTCTCAATCAATGAGGAAGCATTTATTAAGCACCTGCTGTGTACTAGTCACCTACCCACAAGGAGCTTACATTCTAACAGGGGAGACAAAATACCTATAGATAAATATATAAGGAAAAATAAACAGATACTGAATGAGTGTGTACAAAAGACAAGATAGGGAGGGAAGGCATTAGCAGTTGTGGAGATCAGGAATGGCTTCGTGTAGAAGGTGGTATTTGAACTTTGTCTTAAAGAAGACTTTGGTGTACAGAGGGTTTTGGGGGAGAAACAAAATTTAGATAAAGCATAGACCCTGACTTCATGGAACTTACATTCTAGTAGAGGAATCTCACATACACATACTCACACATACACAACTTGGACACACATGGTGAGTGTGTTGAAGAATTGCATATGCTTGAAATCATTGTGTCATGCCAGATATCATCACTCTGGTTAACTCAGTGGTCTTAATGACCATTCTGGGTTGTGACACAGTAGATCCAAAGTGATGTGGCAGAGAGAATAGTGGATATCAAGCCAGGTCTAAATCACCACTTGCCCTTTCTGTGTAACCTTGGGAAACTAATTCAGCAACTCTGGGCTTTGGTTTCCCAACTGTAAAATGAAAGAAGTCTTCCATCTCTACAATATCATGATATTGTGATCCAGGATTTGTCAGTAAGGCCATAGTTAGTCAATAAACATTTTTAAGCACCCAAGATATTTCTAAGCACTGTGCTTAGTGCTAGGAATACAAAAAAAGGCAAAAGACAGTCCCTGCTCTCCTGAAGCACTCAGCCTAATGAGGGAAACAAGAAGTATACAAGAAAAATTGGAAATAATCAATAGAAAAAAGACACTAGAATGGAGAATGGATTTGTACAGGCTTCTTGTAGGAAGTAGGATTTTAGCTGGGATTTGAAGGAAGCCAGGGAAATAAGGAAGGAGAGATGAGGGGAGAGAGAGAGAGTTACAGTCAATGGATATGGTTTAAAGCATTGACTAAGTTCAGTGACCACAAGCACACCTCAGCTAAATGACAGTATCTCTCTTTAGTATCTCCCTACTTGGATATTCCACTGGAACCTTAAAATCAATGTGCTCCTAAATGAAACTTGTCTTTTGTCAAAACTATTTCTTCTTTGGAATTCATTCTCTGGCTCTTCCAGTAGGTTTCTTTGTATCAGGGACTAGATTGTATAAACTCTAAGGTCCCCTTCAGTTATGATCCTATGAAATGGTTGATGTTATTTTTGACCCTTCCTTTCTTCCCTCCCTTCCCCTTCCTTTCTCTTCTCTCTTCTCTTCTCCTCCTCTCCTCTCCTTTCTTCTTTTCTCTTTTATTTCCTCTCTAAGCCACCCACCTATTCTTGATTACGTTTCCCTAATACTGATTCTCTTTGCTGCTACTTCAATACAGATCCCCATTTATCCCCATCTTCACAGCTCAAGTGAGACACCTTCCACCAAAACATTAAAATCATACAATATTCTATGACTCCAGAGATAACATTGTTCAATAATACACTGATATTCATTGTTCAATAATACACTGATATTGCTCTCAAGATTGGGAGAGGTATATTTGCTAAAGATGTTCACCAGGTCATGTCTTATGCCAAATTCAAACAAAAGAATTCATTGTTAAGGACAAGGTTCTCCAAATGTTCTTATTAAGAGATGATAGCTTTCTAAATGCCCTGAGCTACAGAATACTATAAAGATTCCCCATAGAGAGCTAGGTGGCATAGTACATAGAATGTTGAACTTGGAGTCATGAAGATCTGAATTCAAATCTAGCCACAGAAACTTCATAGCTTTAGCATCTTACAATCTCAGGCATCTCATCTGTAAAATAGGGATTATCATACTTCTCATAATGTCACAGGGTTGGTATTAGAATCCAATGAGAGAGCATATGTGAGATACTTTGCAAATCTTAAAGTTTTTGTAAATGTTTGCTATTATTATTAGTAATAATGAACTACACACCAACACAGAAGTCAGCAATCTCACCAATTACTCTGTTAAAATAAAAGTGAGGGGCGGCCAGGTAGCACAGTGAGTAAGAGCACTGGCTCCAGAGTCGGGGTGACCTGGGATTGAATCTGGCCTCAGACACTTAGCACCCACCCAGAAACACCTGGCCATGTAACCTTGAGCAAGTTACTTAACCCCAATTGCTTAGGGGCAGCCAGGTGGCACAGTGAATAAGAGCACCGGTCCCAGAGTCGGGATGACCCGGGATCCAATCCGGGCTCAGATACTTAGCACCACACCCAGAAATAACTGGCTGTGTAACCTTGAGCAAGTTACTTAACCCCGATTGCTTTAAAAAAAATAAAATATAAAATAAAAGTGGATGAACAATACATACATTAAACAAAGCTATAGGGGGCAGAGCCAAGATGGCAGAGTAGAAACAGGAGTTCCTTGCAGCTCTGGCTTCCAACTCCTCCAATACATGTAAAAAATGGCTCTAAACAAACTTTAGAGCTACAGAACCCACAAAGTGACACAGAGAAACAAATCTCCCGCTGAAGGAAGCTGGCAGGCTGGCAGGAAGGTCCATCTCAGCATGCTGAGAGCAGAGCGCATTCCTGACTGAGCCAAGGTTTTAGCCCCAGGGCCGCCTGACCAGCGGCAGCTGGAAAAGACTTCAGTAAATCACCAGCAGCTGTAGCAGTTTCCAGACTTCTCAATTCACAAACGCCAAAGACAAAGTAAAAGGTCAGTGTGGAAGTTTGTTGGAACAGGGGGAGTGCATCCAGCTGCTACCCCTGGGGCAAGAAGTGGATGAGGTGCTGTGGCTGCAGCCGCTGCCGCGTGGCTGCTTCCAGAGCTCCTGGACTGCAGATTGTAGGGGTACCAAGCTACCATTCAGAGGGCAATCACTCTTGCTTTAACCTGCTTAGATCCAGATCACAGTCTTGGGTGGTGGTCCTGGGGTGTGTGACCAGTGAGCCAGAGTGTGTGGGGGCTGTAGAGAGGGCACCCATCTAATAGCTCTGACAAAACACCAGACATAGCTTGGGACACAACTCTCTCCACTCTGGAATCAGAGTTCTACTGTGGTAAAGAACTCAAAAGTCAAGTAATTGGCTGCCAATGTGAACAAGCAATGGAAGCACAAACAGACTATAGAATCCTTTTTGGGGGACAAAAAGGATTAAGGCATGGAGTGGGAGGAAGACAGCAAAGTCAGAACTCCTGCATCAAAAGCCTCCAGGAAAAATATGAACTGGTTACAGGCCATGGAGAAGCTCAAGAAGGATTTTGAAAATCAAGTAAGAGAAGTGGAGGAAAAATTGGGAAGAGAAATGAGAATGATACAAGAAAATCATGAAAAGCTAGTCAACAGCCTGATAAAGGAGACCCCAAAAATACACTAAAGAAAATAACACCTTACAAATTGACTAACTGGGGGCGGCCAGGTAGAACAGCAAGTAAGAGCACTGGTTCCAGTGTCGGGATGATCTGGAGATCGAATCCCGGGCTCAGACACTTAGCACCCACCCAGAAACACCTGGCCGTGTAACCTTGAGCAAGTTACTTAACCCCAATTGCTTAGGGGTGGCCAGGTGGCTCAGCGAGTAAGAGCACTGGCTCCAGTGTTGGGATGACCTGGAGATAGAATCCCAGGCTCAGACACTCAGCACCACACTCAGAAATAACTGGCCATGTAACCTTGAGCAAATTACTTAACCCCGATTGCTTTAAAAAAATAGACTTAACTCAAATGGCAAAAGAGGCCCAAAAAGCCAATGAGGAGAACAATGCTTTAAATAGCCAAATTTACCAAATGGAAAAGGAATTTCAAAAACTCACTGAAGAGAATAACTCCTTCAAAATTAGATTGGAGCAATTGAAAGCTAATGACTTTATGAGAAATCAAGATACTATAAAACAGATCCAAACAAATGAAAAAATAGAAGGCAATGTTTATTATCTCTTTGGAAAAAACCACTGACCTGGAAAATAGATTCAGGAGAGAGAATTTAAAAGTTATTGGACTACTTGAAAGCCATGATTAAAAAGAGAGCCTAGACAACATCTTTCAAGAAATTATCAAGATAAATTGCCCTGATATTCTAGAACCAGAGGGCAACATATAAATGGAAAGAATTCACTGATCACCTCTTTAAAAAGTCCCCAAAAGAAAACTCCTAGGAATTTTGTAGCCAAATTCCAGAGTTCCCAGGTCAAGGAGAAAATATTGCAAACAGTCAGGAAGAAACAATTTGAGTATTGTGGAAACACAATCAGAGTAACACAAGACCTAGCAGCTTCTGCCTTAAGGGACTGAAAGGCTTGGAATATGATATTCTGGAGTTCAAAGGAGCTAGGAATAAAACCAAGAATCACCTACACAGCAAAACCGAGTATAATGCTACAGGGAAAAATATGGTCATTCAATGAAATAGAGGACTTTTAAACATTCTTGATGAAAAAACCTAAGCTGAGCAGAAAATTTGACTTTCAAATAAAGAAGCAAGAGAAGCATAAGATGGTAAGTAGGAAAAAGAAATCATAAGGAACTCATTAAAGTTGAACTATTTATATTCCTACATGGAAAAATGAAAATTGTAACTCATAATACTTTTCTCAGTGTGAGGAGAGCTGAAGGGAATATATATGTATACATATATGTATAGGAGGATGTATGTATATACAAATATATATGTGAGTGTGAACATTTGTATGTTCATATATACATAGACAGAGGGCACAGGATGAGTTGAATATGAAGGGATACTATCCAAAAAAATAAAATTAAGAAGTGAGAGGAATTTATTGGGAGAAGAAGAAAGGGAGCAATAGATTAGGGTAAATTATCTCATATAAGAGAGGCAAGAGAAAACTGTTACAATGGAAGAGAAGAGCAGGAAGGTGAAAGGGAATGGGGCAACCTGATTCTTATTGAATATGGCCTAAGGAGGGAATAACATACACACTCAATTGGGTATCTTAACCTACAGGAAAATAGGGGGGTAGGGGATAAGAGGGGGGAGGATAGAAGGGAGGGCAGATTGGGGGAAGGAGTATTCAGTAGGCTTGCTATTTTGGAGTAGGGGGTAGGGGAAAGTCAGGGAGAGAAAAATTTTTAACTCAAAATCTTGTGGAAATGAGTATTGAAGACTAAAAATAAATTAATTAAAAATTTAAACAAACAAACAAAAAAGCTTTATAAGGTGTGCTGGCAAGACAGACTGTTAGATTCATTCACCATTATATGCATCTTGGATAGGAGATCCAGATGGATAATGAACTGGAATCAGAAATAAGTAAAAAGAGAGACTAAGGATGATTGCATTTGAATGAGTGAATGAAAAAATATTTACTAAGTTCTTACTATGTGACAAGCCCTGTGCTTCACCCTGGGAATGCAAATATAAAAGTGAAGCCAACCCCTGACTTCAAGATGCTTACATTCTAATGGAAGAAAAATCACAAATAAGGCAGTGATTCTAAGGAAGGACATCCTGGTTAGGAAAGTTATAGGGATGGTACATGGGGCCACTGAGGAGCAAATCAATATACTCTACATTTAGGAGGGGTTAGGGAATGGAACAAAAAAAGGGTACACATCCAGAGGTGAATTTATGGTCAAGGTTATGGCCAGAGAGGAGAAAAGGAGGGGAAGCATAGCAGAGGCTTTCCTGAAATGGTGTACAGGAGAAGAAGTCACCAAAGAAGCATTAGATGTCTCAGGTTGGAAGTTCCTCCAGGACACGGTTTCTGATGCAGACAATGAGGTGGTTGGCAAGGAAGTATAGAGAGATGGCCATAGAGGAGGGAGTGAACTGGAGAAGCTGAATAGTACCTTACTTGATCCCAAATGGCCTAGAGCTGGATAAGACCCTCTTGTTCACACCAATATTTTCTCTATGATGCTATGTAGCTATGAATCATGGAAAGCAATAATCTTGGGATAACCAAAAGGGCAGTGGAAAGATGCATGCGTACAAATAAGTAAAGGGTGAATCCTATAGGAGAAATAGTACAAAAGACATTATTGAGGTCACACAGGAATAGAAAGGGCTCCCTTTTGGGGGGGGTAGGCCTTCTGGGACAAAATGGGCAAGAAATTCAAGTATGCAGAGGTTGTCATTTGCATCGGCAGAGAGTACCAATGAAACGCGATAATCTTAGACTAACGAAAATGATAAATAACCTAAAAGGGCAGTGGAAAGACACGTGGTGAGTGCAAATAGGTTGCCACGTGTTACCAAGCATGACTCACACAGGAGAAACAGGACAAAAGATGTTCTTGAGGACACATGGGAATAGAAAGGGAGGTTGGCCAACTATGTAGCAAGATTGAGAGACAACGGCTAGACAGCATGCTACTCTGGTACCTCTAAGATATTAAAAGATTCAGAGGAATGACTCCAGTTCATTGGGTAGGTCCTCCATGGAGTATTTATGGGACAAAATGGGCAAAAATTACAAGCGTGTACAGATTGTGATCTTCCCTGGCAGAAAGTGCCAATGAGATCATGGATCCATTAGAGTGGCAAATAAAATAAAAACAGTTTCTATGTGAATTCAGGCAGCCTGGTGTCATGGTGGACAGGAGAGTAAACGTGGAGAAAGGAAGACCTGATTTTAAATTCTGCCTCAGACATTTATTAGCTGTGTGACTCTGGGTGAGTTTGACCTCACTCAGTCTCAGTTTCCTCCTTTATAAGATAGGGATAATGATTATTCTTCCCTCATGGAGTTGTTGTGAGAATCAAATTAGATAATTTATTCAAGGTGCTTTGCAAATCTTAAAGTGCTTTATCAATGTTAGCTATTATTACAGCCTTAGTGTAGGGGAAAGAAAGTAGGTTTGGAAATGAAATATCTCTGATTTGTCCTGTATGCACCTTGGTGCACGGTTGTCTGCACGTTGTGTCTCCTATTAGACTGTGAGCTTCTTAAAAGCAAGGACTGTCTTTTGACTTTCTTTGTATCTCCAGCACTTAGCATGGTGCCTGGTATATGTTTATTTAGTCATTTTCAATTGTGTCTGACTCTTCATGACCCCATTTGGGGTTTTCCTGGCAAAGATACTAGAGTGGTTTGTCATTTCCTTCTCCAGCTCATTTTACAGATGAGGAAACTGAGGCAAACAGGAGTAAGTGACTTGCCCAGGGTCACACAGCCAGGGAGTGTCCAAGGCCAGATTTAAACTCAGATATTCCTATTTGCAGTCCCAGTGCTCTACATACTGCACCACGTAGCTGCCTTGCCTACAGCAGGTGTTTAATAAATGCTGGTTGACCTGCTGACTGGATTTAAATTACCCATGGGACCTTCGATAATTCACTTAGCCTCTTTGTTCCTCAGTTGCCTCATCTGTAAAATGAGGGGGTTGAACTACCTTAGAATACAACATGTTCCTTACACAATAATGGTAGAACTTTTACTCTTTCAAAGCATTTCCCCCCCAATGAATTCTTCTTTTGTCACTTTGAATGACGCCATCTTGAATAGTAGATATCCACATGGATGAGGAGAGTGGCCTTTGGAGACAACATTTTTGTATGTCTATCCGCTCCACACAAACATGTACACTTCACTTCATAGGCAGCTGCGATTGCGTGTGTGCCCTCAGGGTACCAGCTATAACATGAGAAATGTCACAGGCTGCGGGTGCTACTCCTTGACTTGGCACACGCCTTGATAATAACACTCGCTAGTGTTTATACAATATCTTATGGTCTGCAAAGTGCTTTACAAATATTGTCTCGTATAATCTGCACATCAGCCCTGGGAGGCAGGTATTATTATTATCCCCATTTTACAAATAAAGACACTGAGGCAGACAGAGGATAAATGAATTGCCCAGAGTCACATGGCTCCAACGTCAAATTTGAACTCAGGTCCTACTGACTTCAGGTCCAGTGTTCTATCTACTCTGCTGCCTCCAAACTGATATTGCTCTCACAGAGCTGTCTGGTCCAGAATGCTTTATTGTTGCATTTCACCCTCCACAACAGCAAAACACTTTGTCACCTATGAGAGTGAGAATTGAAATCAGTGTATTTCTTGCACAAGTAAGTCCCAGACTAGAGTTTCCAGGGTTCACATTTCATAAAGTTTGATCCCAGTCCTAAGTTAGACACAAAAAGGCCAGGCCCCCTTAGAAGAAGAAGAAACTAAAATTTCATTCTGAATGAAATCTCCAGTATTGTCAGAGGACAAATACACAGAGTATGTATGAATAAAGTTTCTGGAAGCCTGGAAGAAGGGAGGTTTTATGTTTTCATTGGTCCCACATTCAGTTCTTATTAGTCTAGAGCTAATCCAACACCCTAATTTAATACATAAGGAAAAAGAGGTCCAGGAAAGTTAAGCGACTTGTCCAAAGTCACACAAATTGGAAACATCAGAAACAGAATTCGAACCCATGCTCTCTGATCCCAGAGTTCTGCCTCCCTTTGTTGTGATGAGGTAAGTTTTAGGCTCAGAAATGCAGTATTTATGTTAAGGGATAAAGGACAACAATTCATTCAGAAAATAAAGGGAAAATTCTTCCTTTGAGTAAGTGGATCATGATGCCAATATTTTCCCTCCTAACAGAATAGTCAGGCATATAGTGAGGGCAGCAAGAGACTTGTCTTCTTGGTCAGCAAGGGAAATATCACTCCCCAAACCTCAGTACTCAATTTCATACCTCCTAAGAAGTGTGGCAGGTAAGGAAGAGTGTTGTTAGTGGAGGCAGAAAGTCTGGAGTTCAAATTCTGCCATTGTTACACATTAGTTACATGTTTATGGATAAGTTATAAGTGCCCCAAGGCAACTCTCTAAGATTATAAGGTATAGGTCAATTCATAGGATCACAGATTTTGGAATAGGAGGGACATTCAAGGCTTTCTAGTCAAACCCTCTCATTTTATAGATGAGGTAACAGGAACCCAGAGTAGTTAAATGATTTGTCTGGGGACGTACCACTAAGTGTGCTTGGGATGGGATTTGAATAGTGATTCCAGCTCCAGTGCCCTAGCTTTCCATCATGGCATGATCCCTCTCGCTGAGATCCCTACATTGGTAGAGAAAAGTTTTTACGCCAGTGGTTCCTTACACTAATGAGATCACAAGTCCAGATTAAAAAAAATCACAAATAACAAAAGGAGTCATTTGCAATGATCCATCATCTCTGTAGCTCTTTGCCTTTCATGTCCACAGGATGCCATAGGGACTGGATTTGGGGTCTGAGTTTGACAAAGTTTATCCCTTGTGGTTTTAAGAAAGTAAAGTTTTTTTGGGGGGCAAATATAATTGTTTTTAATTAAACACCTTTCCTTCTCAGTTAAATGAAAGCATCACAACCAGACAGCATTATCCCATTAGAACTGATTTCATTGTCTATTTCAGGAGTAGATTCTGAGTATGAGGGCAATTGACCATCTGACTATCTTACCATATTACATTATGTAATTTCTAGACATGGGTTCTAACTTGACGCCATTTGTTTTCATTGCATCCTGGATGAGCATCCCTAGAGGAAGGGTTTAATCTAAATATGACCATTGTGGAAATTAAGGTATGGAGAGCAGTTACCCAATTCAGCCCATGACTCTGTGCCCCCTTCCTTCAGCCCCCATAGTTTTTTATGCCAAGTCGATGTTGGGTACAGTGAGTCAGATTGGATCCCAGCTTTGCCTTCATCACTGATAGCTATGGAATTTTGGACCAAGTTCTCATCATCTTCATGCTTCCATGCCTATGAAATTAATGTATACATTGGCCACCTTTTCCATAAAGAACAGAGCACAGAGTAATGAGCTGAGCTAGAAAATGACTTCGTTCATCTTAAATGAGAGGCGATGGGAAAACCTGAAGTGAATGCTTCAAGCCTCTTAAGCCTCCTGCATTACTCACAAAGTTTCTATTGTCCTGGTACAGTGGTATCTTTTGAGGGAAGATTGGCATCTTGGATTCACGTGCACCTTTTTATGCCCTTGTGCATTCTTGGAAAGTTGTACAAATTAAAATTTTGTAAATGGAATCATATTGTAAATTTCTCAGTCAAGGCTGAGAAGGCTGTGCCCAGTGGCCTCCTGTCCATCACTTTGTATGCATTTTATATATGTCTAAGTTGACAAACATATATTGTTCTCCCCTATAGAATGTAATCTCCTTGAGGGCAGGGCCTCTTTCACTTTTGTCTTTGTATACCTAGTATCTAGCGCAGTGCTTGGGACATAATAAGGATTTAATAAATGTTTGTTGATTGATTCTCATGTGAAATTAGATATTTTAAGGGAAACATACAAGGAATACTTTCATAACACAAAAATGACAACTTGGTATGTTTGGAAAGTTTAGACTTTTAGATATAATTCAATTTAATTTGTGTTTTCTTAAAGCAAAATAAATGTCATGAAAAGGTATGGTTCCTAAATGTAATGGAGAGAGAATTGGGTTTAGCTAGAGCATTATTGTCAAAATCTTATCTCAGCTACCATCAAAGTGACCTTGGAAAAGTACTTTTTACCTTTCTGTCTCTTAATTTCATTTGTTAAATGAGTATATTGGAATATATTATTTCTAAGATCTAAATACCATTATTTGATGAATGACTGATTTAGTGATCAAAATTTAGAAACTTAAGGTAGGTAGGTGGTACAGTGGTTAGAGGCTGGACTTAGTCTCAGACACTTCCTAGCTATGTGACCCTGGGCCAGTCACTTAACCTTGGTCTGCCTCAGTTTTCTCATCTGTAAAGTGGGGGATAATAATAGCAATTATCTCCTAGAATTGTTGTGAGATAAGATATTTCAAATCTTAAAATATTATACCTACACATATACATACATACGTTCATACATTCATATGCTGTTATTATTATTAGAACTTAAGCTTTGTTCTCCTTTATAATCCCATAGGATCAACTGAGCTCCTTAGTTTTAATTTCTGCATCAACAAGCATTTATTAATCACCTACTGTGTGTGAGGTACTGGAGACATAACAGTTCCATTTGAAACAACCAAAATGGACTAATCAACCATGGGTACTGATCATTTTCTGGGTGATTGATCAGCAGTTATCCTGTATGACCAGAACAGTCCAAACTTTTGCTTAAGGAATGGGAAGTAGGAGAATTATAATTGATGAAAGGAAGCTTTCTGGGGCTTTCAAATGAAGGGCTTGCAAGCAAGCAGGCGAGTAACCTTTTTTGCCTTGCTCTAATTGTGGGGAATCCATTATGCCAAAACCTGGACAAACTGTCAAGTCATCTTTATTTGTGATGTCATTGTAATAGCACTCTCCCAGATCAGTCCATCTCTGAGATTCAAGAAGGCTGCACTGATGCCTGACTATAATTCAGCCAGACACATGTCAGTGACACTATATAGGAGAAGAGAATCCGTTCACCTCTACTGAGCCAGATGAGGACACATTCTTAAACTTGTGACAGATTCTCTGCTGTCCCCCCTTCTAATCTCTCTTGTTTCATTTTGGGACCCAGGAAGACTTCATGGGATCCAGCGTGCAACCAAAAATGATTTAGATTAAGCATTATGAAGAGGGGTGTGTGCACGTTTCCGGAAATAGGAGAAGCTGTGAAATACCAGCGTCCCTATGTCGATAGAAGGGGAGTCAGCTATCTGGACGAGGTGGTAAGAGTCAGATATCTAGCCATTAGCATAAGAGACAGAAATTCTCTCTTATGGAGAGAGAACAAAGTGGTGATGCCATCTGCTTGAACACAAATAGTAACAGCTAACGTTATTCACATGCCATTTTGGGGTTTGCAAAGTGCTTTCTAAATATTATCTCATTTCATCCTCACAACAACCCTGGGATGTAGGCACTATTATTATTCCCACTTTACAAATGAGAACACTTATACTCCGGGTGCTTAAGTAATTTGCCCACGGTCATATAGCTAGGAAGCGTCTGAGGCAGGATTTGAACTCAGGTTTTCTAGACTCAAGTACTCTATTTACTATGCCAGGTTGCCTCTCCAAGAATAACAGATGACATCAGAGAACCAATATAGACTTCCTGGACACTCCTTTGGGACATGGTTGACAAAATAGTTTCTCTCATGGGACAGTTTGTACCAGAGTACAAAGCATGGTCCTTAACTCTGAGCATAGTCCTAAGCAGTATTTCGGAGTAGATTCTGAGTGTGAGTGCAATTGACCATCTAACTGTCCTAGCAAATTACGTTAGATGATTTCAAAACATGGGATCTAACTTGACATCATTCTCTGTCCTATGCTCTAATCTTGTGGGTCCAGATTTGCTTAAATACTCATTCCTTCTGAGCCAAGGAATAGTATTTTCCTACATGTGAGCTCTACTACTTAAAGTATTAAACTTCCCTTTCCCAGATCTTTGGAACCCAGGAGCTGGCCTATGGATAAAATAGGATGTCTCATGTAATATACTTTCATGTGCCCCAAAGGAGATGTCTTTAGGACACAGCTATTCAAATTGCAGTCACAATGATTCTATCACAAGTATGGAGGAACTTTTTCCTTCTTGTGTGTTTAGGTTGTCATTAGATACTAGGCTAACTCTCTGCTATCCAGCCAACCATAGCCCTGGTTGATAGAGATTAATTTGTTAAGGTGAGGAAGGTTTGGAGCAGAGAAGAAGGGAAGGGGCCATTGGGTGGGGTGTGGAGCATAGCTAGGCTTTGCCTTTTACCTTCCAGTTCTATTTGTCCTACAAATGCCATCAGTCATCACAAATGGCCTTTGGACATAGTTCAACCATGATATGTTAGCATTAATATTATAATTATTCACATAAAAATACAATAATTAATAACCGCATCCTGACTACCATGTGATTCATCATTTCTTGAGTGAGATCCTTAATTTCTGTCTCCATGCAGTAAAGGCTATAGTGGTTTGACAGAATGAATGTGACTTCTAAAGATGCCCAGCTTATAACCAGGAAGGAACATAGACATTAGAGAATCTGACTCAATATTGATGACAGATCTATATGATTCCATTCCTCCTAAGAGCTCAAACTTCCAAGATAATAGATGCATTCCCATACAAGTGCTTACCACATACTTATCAATATGTACTGCTTATCACAATACTTAGCATCTGCTTATCAATATGCTTTGCTAATGCATCCTCTGACCTCTTATAGAGAAGGGTACAGGAATTGGTACCTGGTATAAATAGGCAAGGCAGAAACAGTCCGAGCATAAGGACCTAGGCAACATTAACTGGAGTCAAGAATTTCCGAACATGTGGCATAACATGTCTTTCCCTCTCCTGGCTTCATAGAGCCAGGTCCCCAAATAGAGCAGGATGTGAACTCCACTGCTTGCCAACAAAGAGGAGTCTGGTAGAAAACAGTTTTTAGGTTGGGCGTGCTATTGAGAAAAACAATTGTGGGGGAAATTAGTGGTAGCAATTTGGTTGTTTAGACGGCCACCCACACCCCATTTGTGCCTCTCTAGCCCCTGCCAAAGCATGTTTATAGGGCTTAGCACGATGCCTTGCACATAAATACAGTTCATTGAATGAATAAGGATTGTAGTCAGTTAGTGAACCTTTAAAGTTTCTCCTGATTTTAACGTTCTGTGTTTACAGTTTGTAAACGTTGAAGAAATAATTGTAATTTATCTCTTACCTGTTGTACATTCTTAATTATAGAGAAGTCATGAAATTAAGAAATTCATAGGGTCATCTTGGTGGGTAATGGATGGAATGTGTTAGGTTAGGTCTAAAAAAGACACACGTACAATAATTCCGTCACACAGGAGGTCTAGGAGGAAGCTAAGAAGGGTTACTAACTATAGTTGAACCCAACTGAAAGTAACTTTTTGTTTCCCTCATGTACCTGGCCCTACTCTTCACATATGTTTGAGTAGAAACATGACACAAAAATTAATCTGGGTTGAAGACTAACTTCTGGAAAGAGAGAGGGCTTCATTTATTAAAAAAGCATTTACTTAAGCACCTGCTCCTTACAAGGCACTGTTCTGTGCTCTAGGGAGGGTGGACCAAAATGACACATTACCCACATTCAAGGGATGTGTGAGTAAATATAAAAAATATAAATATGTTGGGGGACACTGACTGCTGAGGGGATCAAGAAAGGCCCTATGTAGGAAGGGACCCTTGGGCTGAGAATTGAAGGAAGCTACAGATTCTAAGAGGCAAAGGTGAGGAGAGAAAGCATTCCAGGCATGGAACACAGCTCCCATGGAGATGGGAAATGAAACATCACATGTGAGGAAGCGCCTAAAGGCCTGCTGGGTAAGATTGAAGATTGTGAGGAGAATATTGAGTATTAAGCCTAGAAAGACAGAGTAAAACCAGATTGTTAAAGGCATTGAGGAGGTGCCCCGATATTACAAGCAAAAAACAACAGAGACAATCATTGGTCTAAACTTCTATTAAGAAGTGGAGAGTTGCTTAAGCCAATGAGCAAACAACGTTCACCTTTCCCAATCTAACTGCAACAAATAGATAGAAAATGAGAGGAAGAACCTAAAAAAAAGATAACTGTGATTTTAATCTCTGTTTTCTATTGCCTCAGTCAAAGGGACAGAAGATTTGAGTTTGAGGACTATGGGATATAGTTGGACCATATGAGTGACAGTAGGGATTGTATACCAAAAGTACTTAGCAGGCTCAGACTAGGCTCCAATATTAGGCCACTGAGCATCCCATGGTTTAAAAAAAAAGCATGATTTCTTGAGGACCACTCCATATACTAATGTCTAACAACTCTACTTCTAGTTATAAAAAAGTGATTTTTAACTTTCAGAGATTGTCCATTCCAGGCAAACTGGCCTGCCATCTGCCACCTTGTCTTTATTTTGAATGGTTCCTATTTTCGGGTTCCTCCATTTCCTCCCTGGCCTTTTCCGATTGTCTCTGGGTGTTAGTATTCTTTCCCTCTCTTGAAATAATTTTTTTCTGGACTTTGTGCTTACTCATCTATGTCTATTTTGTATCCCTCCTTCTTCTCCCTTTCCCAATATAGAAAGAATATAAGCTTCTTGACATTAAAGACTGTTTTTGTCTTTGTATACCCAGAACCCAAAACATTACCTGCTAGATAGTAGGTATTTAAGAATATTTGTTGAATTGTTGAATTCCTTTCCAACTCCAAGCACTGTGTTTGAAGAAAGGTTCTTTTTATTCATAGGGCATAATCACTTCCATAATATTACTGAGTAATACCATTATGTACAAATCTATACAATAACCATGTTGGAAGCTTAGGAAATGATATTCTGGAAGCCACAGAAAATTTATTATCTGAATTGTCAGCCTTGGGCACAAAAACTTGATGTGGCTTAAAACACATGGATATTTATAATTGTACAATTATATATGTATTTATAATAATTTATATATAAATGTATAAGTTATTTATAAATAAACTGTGTAATTCTGATCATTCTTACCTCATTCAAGCATATTGAGGTCAGATAATACATGGAAGAATAGTTGGAAAATTTAAAGTAGTAGACTGTAAGCTCTATGAAGGCAGGGGCTATATCTTATTTAAGTTTCTCTAGTATCTTGTTATTTTATTTTTGCATCTCTAGCAGCTTGTGCAATGTTCTGTTCAGTAGACACTTTATATATAGGCCATAGATTTAGACCTTGAGGCTAAGTTGCCCTACACTAATCTGTCTACTCCAACCCAATCATTTTATAGTTGAGGAAACCAAGGTCTAGAGAAATTAAATAACTTGCCCAGTGTAGTAAGTAGCAGATCTGGGATTTGAACTCAGTCCCTCTGACTCCAAGGGCAGCTAGGTGGTGCAGTGGATAGAGTGCTGGGCCTGGAGTCAGGAAGACCTGAACTTAAATCCAGCCTCAGACACTTACTAGCTGTGTGACCCTGGGCAAGTCACTTAACCTTGCTTGCCTCAGTTTCTTCATCTGTAAAATGAGCTGGAGAAGGAAGGATCTTTGCCAAGAAAACCCCAAAAGGTAACACGAGTTGGACATGACTGAAAATGACTGAACAATAAAAACAGTCTCCGATTCCAAGTACAGTATACTATTTCTTTCACTCTAACATGATACTTCCTAACATATTTGTTGAATCAAATGCCTGCATTGGGACTGTGAACATGATAACTAATTGTATGAGAAATAATAACTGACTGATATATATATATACACACATACACATATATTCACACATATGTGTATCTATGTATCTGTGTGGTTTTGTTGTTCAGTCATGTCTAACTCTTTGTGACTCCATTTGTAACTCCAAGGTGACTTGCCTAGGGTCCCATAGCTGGTAAGGGTCTATATGAGTCTTCTTGGCCCCAAACCCAGCCTTCCATCTATTATAACCATCTTTTACTGTGTAGAACATTCAAGTGCACTCTATGATATGATCTCTGGACAGCAGTAATTACATCAAGGTGTAGCTTTCCTTAGTGAAAGGATTTTTCCTATGGAGGCAGCACAAATCTCATTTTCTAGGCCTTCATCTTAAATCCCTACTCCTCAGAAACATATCTAGATTAAGAAGCTTTTTAATATCAGCAACATGATAGTAGTTACAGTCAGTATTTATTAAAAAATTTAAAATTTACAAAAACACTTTGCCTCTGTTATTATATTTGATCTTCACCACAACCCCGTGAGCTACTATTTTGTTCATTTTACAGGTGAGGATACTGAATCCCAGGGAGGCTAAGTAACTTTCCTAGGGTCACGAAGATAAGGAAGAGGAGGGTGAGAGAACAAGAATTTATTAAGTGACTACTATGCATTAGCCACTATACCAAATGCTTTACAACATTACCTCAGTTGGTCTTTACAACCCTGGGAGGTAGTATTATCATACACTTGAGGACACTGAGGCAGATGAAGGTTAAGTGACTTGCCTAGGGTCACACAACTAGTAAATGTCCAAGGCAGTATTTGAACTCAGGTTTTGCTGACTCTAACTATGTTATCTAACTACATGCCAATTACTCTGCTCAATAGGTGTATGGGGTATTTGGCAGGCAAAAATACACCCTCATTGTCCTATAATAGTTTAGAGTGTGATGAGGTTTTCCCTAAGGCCTTCTTCATTCCAATTTTAGGGGAGTTGGAAACAAGAATTTGAAAACTGCTGTTCTCATCGTTCCATTTCTCTCATTTCCCCTGGCCAAAAAAGCTAAATTTGCTTGAAAGAAAAAACCCCTTGAAAGGAGATTAATTTAATCTGATTGTCCTGCCTGAACTTGGAGTTTCAAGTCTGGTCTAGGCAGGTCCTTGAATAGCCAGTAACGAAGTTCCTCAAATGTGTATTTTTCCTTTCTGTTGTTTATGATGATCTAAGCCCCATCTGGGCCTTGACACTGCCCTATGCTTTAGGAATGTCCCAGATAGGGACTTCAGGGGGCCTCTGCCCAGCAGTTTCTCAGGCAAAAGCTGAGGAGAAGGGTAGATTGAATTGCAACTTGTCACTTCCAGTAAGTCAATAAGATTGTAGCAGGTGAGCCGATTTCTCAGCCAGAAAAGGGGAAAGAAGGCTACATATGGTGGGCAACTGGGGTCAGGGTAGGGGGTGTGGTTTGATGTGGTCATGTAAAAATGATGAATTTTCTGGTCCAAACTTTTTTTTTTTTTTGCTGCTTGTAAAAAGCAAGACTGGGGTTTCAGTTGTAAAATAAACTTAAAAGTCAGAGTGATCTGCTTGCTTGTATATGCAACAAAAAAGAGAACCCAAAGATTTAAGCCTAATTTGTCTCTTTTAAAAACATTAAGCTGAAAAATGTGTCTGCTGTAAAAGATCAGAGAGTAAGGTTGATGACTTTGTGCAGTTTTGCCTCACTTAAATCGAATTCCTGCATGAGCCAAAACTTAGCCCCATGATGCCTTTGGTCTTCTTTGAAAAAGGCCAACAACAATTCTTTTTTGGGAGGAACCCCCCCCCATTATATTTCCTTAGGCCATTATGATCTCCTCAATGACAAAGAATCATTGTAATCTGCCACAAGGGGGATGCAAACTCTCTTTGTTCCTCAGTTTCCTCTCAGTAAAATAAAAGAGCTGGACTAGAGGGAGTTCAGTGTAGTGGGAAGAGCCCTGGGCTTAGAGCTGTGAAGACTCGATTTCATATCCTACCTGTGAAATGTGGATAATAATGTCTATTTCAATTGAGATAATATGTTTATGAATAGTGAGCCTTGTCCTCAAGGAGCTTACAGTCTAGCTGAGCAAATAATTATTACTGTAAGTAATAATGACAATAACTAGCATTTATAGAACACTTTCAAGTTTGCAAAGTATTAACTTATTTGATCCTCACAATGGCTCTGGGAAGGTAGGTGCCATTATTATTCCCATTTTACAGATGAAGAAACTGAGGCAGGCAGAGGTTAAGTGATTTGTCTAGGGTCACCCAACTAATAAGTATCTGAGGCTGGATTGAACTCAGGACTTCCTGATTCCAAGTCCAGTTGTCCATCCACTGCATCACCTAGAGGCCTAAATATATATGCAAAACCATATTCAATATGCAAAAATATATATGCAAAACCATAAATTTGGAAAGTAAACGAACCACACAGACTACGATAAGTGCCAAAATAAGCATCATGGATAGACAATAAGAGTAAGGGCCATATAGGAGTACAGGAGAGAAAGCGATCACCATGAATAAAAGATAGTACTTCGGAGGCATTTTCAGTCTGCTATTGTCTAAGAAGGAAATGTAGGGTGAATGAGTTCAGTGTGGTGGTTTTGTATTGAAAACAGGCAGCGTATCCTCAGAGGTACATTTCCCAGCAAACATTTGAAATGACCAAATATGGTGGGCAACATGAAGTGATGGAAAGTGCATTCATTGGCTTTGGAACCAAAAGACTTGGGTTCAGAACTTCCTTCTTCCACTTATTAGACTTGTGATTGTAGACATGACATTCACTGTCTTTGTTTCTCAGTTTCCTCATTTGTAAAATGAGAGCTCTGGACCAGAGGGAGGTTAGTGTAGTACATAGAGTTTTGGGCTTGGATCTTGAAGGTTTGATTCCAAATCCTACCTACAATACTTATAACCTGATTAACCACTGGCAAGTCAATTAACTTTTTTAGGTCTCAGTTTTCTTATCTATAAAAAAGGATAAAAATACCTATAATAATGCAGTATATAAAAGGCAGTGATTACTATCATTGTTAATTATTTTGCTTTAGAAGTTTCCTTTGGGTTGTCAGATCCTTTGACTCATGACTTTTGACTCATGATTTTATGAAGAAAGCTTAAGGTGTTGAGGTGAAATGTGATATTTAAAATCACTAAATGAGTTAGTGACTTCAAATATTTTTTCTGTTCCTTAATTATCCCCCACCACCCATCTACTTGCTTATTTCTTCTGAATCCTAATTAATCATTGGTTCCCCTGCTTCCTTTGAAGAGAAAAGTTCTTGGGAGCTAGGAAGACTTTTTATTTCTGTCTGTGTAATCAGTGCCTAGGACAGTGTCCCACACATAGTATCACTTAATACATTTTGTTAAATTGATTTCAGTAGGGTTGAATTGAATCATGGATGGAGAGAGGGCTTTTTCCCTCTAAGTAAATTTATCTTTTTAGTCAAGGGGATAGGAGAAGTGACAGGATGAGAAAAGAATAATTTTGCAGTTCTGATTTCCCATGATCCCCAAATTTGACCTAAAAAGACCTCAGTGAGGATTTTGTTGGTATCAGGACTGACCAGTCATAAACATTATGGAAAGATGAAGAGGGACTCACTGGAACAGAGAAGTCAAAATACAGCTGACAAACAGACAGACAGAAGCAGGTCTTATAATAAGGAGCTATGATAGCTATGAAGTGACAGATATTATCAATGTTTTTCTGAATTAAAAGTCAGTGTAAGAGTCTCTATTGTCTCAGAAAGGAGCCTGGCAACCTTGCATTATCCACTTCTAATGAGTTAGAGTACCTCGGCTCTAGACCTAGGGTCCTACTTTGGCATTCATTCTACACCATAAATATCATTCCATGCTCTAAATGACTTCTTATTATTTATAAATCATTGTGGCATGGGGCACAGAAAGTCAGAAAGACTGGATTTCAGGGGCAGCCTCTGGTATATCCTACATCAGGGCCAGCTTCTTCATTTTCCAGATGAGGGGACTGAGGCTTGGGGAGATTAAGTAACTCTCAAGGTCACAAAGGGAGTGGCAGGATTCAAACCCAGGCTTTCTGGCTCCAGAACTAGGGTTCTTTCCACTGTTCTGTATGGTTTTCTAGTTGGGGAAGCCAACCTGGAGCCCTGACTTCATCTCTTTCTAACTGTATAGCCTCAGGAAAGTAACTTCAACTCTCTGGGTCTGTTTCCTCATCTGTAAAATGAGGGGTTCCACCAGGCAAGCCTTAAGGTTTCTTTCCATGATAACTTTCTTCAATTCTCTCTTGCCTGTGAGGTAACCTAGATATTGTTCCAATGTCTGAAAGGTTAACGTGAATGATGACCACTGGCTGTTGCCTATATCCACAGAGGAGAGAAACTAGGCTTAAAAAAAGAATAGGGATTTTCATAAGAAGACATAAAGGAAAATGCACTGATTGGGGAGGGGTGACTTACTCTAAATGTTCCTCTGAACTTTTCCTAGCTCTCTGAAAGAACAGCCCAGTCGAAAGACAGCATGGGGTAACTGGAGAGATAGTGGGACTTAGCAACAGGAGGTCTGGAGCCAAACCAGGTTCCATGACTGAGTCACTTAATCTCTCCGTCTCTATCTGTCAAATGGGGATATTAATACCTGTACTGCCTACCTTACAGGGTCTTAGGGGGAAGTGCTTTGTAAGCCTTAAAGTACTATAAATATTGGTGATTATTATTTACAGAGGCTGTTTGGAATAGTGGAGTCAGGACAACCTGGCTTTAAGAGATGCCTCTGGTTCATATTTATCTGTGTGACTTTAGGCAACTCTCCAGAACCTCAACTGATGTGTGAATTGACAGTTTGGAGGAATTTTGATGGAGGAATTTTTCATACCAGGATTCACAGATCTGGACAAAAAATAAAATTAAAAAAATACTTCCATGTTGGTCAAGACTGATTTGGAGTTTTTTCAGGTAGAAGGATCCCTAGAGTGATCATCTAATTGACTCCCCGGCCCCATTTTACATATTCAAGGTCACAACAAGTAGGAAACACACAGAGAAATCAGGATTAGAACCTCTGTCTCTCAACTCCAAGGTCAATGCTCTTTCTACTACATCATGCTGTTTCTCTCCTTCCCCCTCTCCAACACCAATCTATATTGCCTCTCATCCTTCTGTATGTACTAGTCACTTATTATCTTGAATCCCTAGTAAATGTCCTGACTTAGAGAAGAGATTTATAGACCCTTTAATACCTGCACGATATTCTGAATCTTGAACATCTGGTGGGTCAAATTCAATGCACTTTAGGGTTTTTCAGCCAATTGTTATTTGTATGTTATGTCTCCTTGAGTCTGCTGGGGATTCTTATCCAAATTTACATTAGGATAGGACAGAGGAGAAGTAAAGAACAAATAATGGAATAATGATGAGTTAAAGTGGATACATTCAGGGAAGGAGATAGCAAAATGGGCTAGCTAGGAAGTTATTCTTCCAAAATAAACATGACAGATAGAAACAGGACTCACTGTGACAGAGGAGCCAGAATACAGCTGACAGGCAGACAGAGGCAGGGTTCATAGTAAGGAGCTACTGTAGCCCTGAATTGGCACCTACTGCCATGCTGACTCTACAGATTCATTTGATCAGCATCCAACATTAACCTCATAAAGCTTCTTCAGAGACTTTTCAAGCAAATTGAAGAGTTTCCTTTTTCTCTCCTTCTTCATCCTTAGATTTCAAGTTAAGGCTGTGAGATATAAGACCTATGAGCTTAAAGCCCATCCAAAATATATATAAATATATCTAACATGTTGTTTTCCATTGCCCTCAAGGCTGCCAGAAGGCAAGGAGAACGGGTAACTGGGAGAAAGAAGGTGATCAGGGATACCAGAACTGGTCAGAAACCCATAAAAGTGCTTTAGATGTAGGCATTACTGGATTTTTGTGGGCAAGTTGGACCCTCTCCTAGGATTCTGGATTTATGAGCATTACCCTTACATACCTGAGTTTAGAAAACTAGCAAAGAAGAGTGAAAAAGGAAAAAAAAACTAATTAAAGGATATCCAGTATGTCTGTCCAAGGAGTGGCCTTTGGGAAGGGGAGCCTGGAACCTCTAAGAGGAAGTAAAGCTAATTGTCCCACTTTAAGTTTGCAGGTTTCTAATGAACTTTCCCTCTAAGTACATGGGAATAATGACTCTGATTCTCTCTCTCTCTCTCTCTCTCTCTCTCTCTCTCTCTCTCTCTCTCTCTCTCTCTCTCTCTCTCTCTCTC
>NW_027187330.1:6207845-6242564 GCF_028583685.1 Petaurus breviceps papuanus
CTCTCTCTCTCTCTCTCTCTCTCTCTCTCTCTCTCTCTCTCTCTCTCATCTAAGATGCAAGTGAGAGGCAACATGGCAGAGTAAATAGAGAGCTGGCCATGTAAACTTGGATTTAAGTCTGCCTCTGACACATAATGGTTGTGTGAACTTGGGTAAGTCCTTAACCTCTCAGAGCTCCAGGTAACTTTAAGACTATCAGTTGCAGAGGAAGTTGCTGATTTGCCTTGGCAGAAAAAATTCATTCATCCAGAAGTACCCTATACCAAAGAAACATAGGTCCAAAAAAACCCAACCAAACACACAGAAATAATCTAAGATGCAATAATTATTGCATTAATTATTCTGATAAGCCTGTGCATTAAATTCAAACCATATCCATCACCCATATCATGTTTATAACCTCAGATGTCAGAGGAACAAGGATTCCTATTGTGGCAGTGAAGATTTTTCTTATAAAAGTCTTCATGCTTACTCATATAAAGAGGTACCATTTTGCTCAGCACTACCATATTGATACAGTATTGTCCATCCTCTTGCAATGCACATGCAAACTTGTTTTTCTCACCCCAACACCTTCAACACTCATGAATTTAGACAAAATGACACAGCCAGCCAGATGCTTCTAACAGAGGATGATAGTAGTCAGCATACTCTGACCACATGGATCCTTTCAATACAGTCCTTACATGGGCATGCTTGGTTCATATACTCTAATCCATCTGTTTGTCACAACCCTTGCCCCAAGACACACACACACACACACACACACACACCCCACACACCACATACCACACACAAACACACACACACACACACCCCATACCACACACAAACACACACACACACACACACACACACACACACACACACACCCTCTCCCTTCTTTCTGCTCCTGGCACATACCAATTCACCTCGAGACAGCCCCACAGACTTGATATGCCTTACATCTACACAGAAAGTGTGATTTCTTTTTCCTTTTGTTTTGCCATCCAAAAATCCTATATGGAAAATTCCTGAGATCATGACATTTAGTGCCAGCCCAGTGAGCACTGGGACCCTGAAAACTTGGTTTTAAACAGAAAACCTCAACAAGCCCCAAACCACACTCCTTTCACTACCTACCCTCCTTGATAAGATCAGCCACATGTTAACCAAGAGGAGTTTGGTCGAGATCTGAAGTTCAGCCTTCCATCTAGGCAGACTTTCCTTAAGGCTCTTTGCTCCACTCATGTAACATTGGGGCCGTTGTAATCAAATCCCAAGAGCCAATGAGGAAAACAGCTCAGACCTGGTTCACGGTTGAAGGTTTCAATTTCCAAGATTTCTGGCACGCACGATTGGAATATGGCTATTTCAAGACGAGGGGCTTATCTTCCTTTGCAAGGATCTTCATGACTTCCTTATGACCAGTAGCAAAGAAGCAGAGAATTCAAACACATTTCACTGTATCCTGGTGAAAAGACATTATAGTTGGCCATATTATTCTTTAGGGAATGACTTGATTTCTCTTTGGCCCTTCCTTTCTCTTCACCTGAAGTTTTCATTGTGTTAAACTTCCTTTGCTTATTACCGGGTGCAAAGTTTAGCATAGGGTGCCTTGGCTGTATCTCCAAGCTCAGGCCCAAAGGAGACACTTTCCTTTCTAAAGGCTCCATTTAAAGAGGATGCTTAATTTCTATTATCCCAAAGGCCCAGAAGTGGAATCCACTTTCTGACTCCCATCACCTAAGAGAGTATCTATTTATAAATCATTCTGATAAGCAAAATCTAACTCTCCTTCATAATGTCAGCTGTACAAGGGTGTTTCTCACAGCAATGGTTTTTGTTCTTGAGCTCACCCACCCCCATGCCTCATAATGACACACTGGAGATTCCCTGACTCTACTGGACTAGAAATACTGGAGTCAGCTCAGCTATCTCCTCATAATAAAGTGGTTGTGGACTAGAGGTCTCACCATATGTCAAGGAGGTGTACCTGTTATGTGACTTAAAAAAAAAGATTTGGTGCTTCCCTGTAGATTTTTGGCACAATAATGGATCAATTTCATGATGCCCTACTTTCTTATCAGTGTTCTTTTGTTCTTATTTTATGGTGTTGATCATTAAAAAAAAACCAGACTTTGATTTATTGCATATATTTATTTTTCTCTGAGTCCTGTCTATAATGCTTTAAGATAAAAAAAATCCCTGAAAAATCTTTTTTATTGATGCAAGATATTTGTTTTTTATATCAACTCAAAAGCTCTTTGTTCAGCATTTAATCCCCCTCCAACAGGGGAAAAAGCGATAATTGCTGATTATCTGTAAAGAACACCAAGAGGGAAATGTAGGTAGGGGAATCTCTCCCTGTGAAGATGACAGGACAGGGACAGACTGAAAGAGTTTTAACTGTGGAAACACATTCACTGTCTTATGTTATTGGCTGTAACTCACAAAAGATGATTTTCCTTATTTTTTAGACTAGGCTGGTAAATTGTATACTCAGTAAAATGATAGACCAGGAAACCAAAGTATTTCCCCTCTTTAGCCTCAAGCTATGAGAGACAGCCTGGTGTCATGGAAAGAACACTGGATTAGAGCTCAGGAAACTTGGTTTCTTGTCTTTGCTTTACCATTACAAGGAGACAAGTCATATAATTTATCTGGGCCTCATCTGTACAATAATGGGTTTAGGCAAATTGATTTCCCAGGCCCCTTCTAGCTCTGAAATTCTATGATTCTAATTCAATTGGCATGATTTGACCAATTAAAACAACTGGCCATAATCTCACAGGGGTTTGAATGCACACACCCTTGCCCAGATGCAAATACATACCAAGATACACGGCACCTATCAATGCAAAATGCATTCCTACACACGATGTCCACACCACACCAGATCACACTCAGATCTAAACAGTGTACTCAGGCACTAGGCTCATTTCTGACTCGTCAGCTTCCACTCAGTGTCACTGAAAAAGCTCAGCCATTCTTCTCCCCTTACCTTCTAGGTTCCACATTTTCAATCAAGGGCAAATCAGCTCTGTCTCTTTCACAGGGTCCCAATAAGCTACCGGATTTCACAGCATCTCAGTCACTAGGATAGCAAAACAAGGACCTTCCATTATTCAAGCTTTCCAGGCTGACTTCTTTAACTCAGTTGCTTGAAGATGAAAACAAGAAAGTGAGGTGAAAAGTCAAACCTTTGAATTCTCTTGCCTTTTCTAAGCTAGATGAAAAAAGAAACAAGCTAGAAATACAAAGTTACTAAAATATACTTAAATAGACAGCAAGAAAGGGGGAAACCAAATAGAGTTCTTGGTGGAGAAGAAGCAAACAGTACGCACTAGAACAACCATTTGGTGTCAAGTAACAGACAGATTAAACAAACAGACTCATCAGCTATTTTTACATTCAGATCTGGCAGTGGCAATGGATAACTAGGGGGGTGAAAAATAACGATGCCTGTTGAGCTGGCTGTTAACCTGGATTCAAAACTCAACCCAAAACCATCCATGGAACTATGGAACACCTCGACAGAGATCAATGTTTCAAGGTGACAAAGAAAAATATTTATTCAAGTCACCATAAAAAAAAAAAAACAGATCAAGTATGTGCTCTGGGCAACCCATGATGGGGCTGTTGATGTGGAGGTTCAGAAATAGCCTGTTTCATCATCAAGCCTGGACAAATGTATCCTGCATTCCTCGAGTAAGGAGGCCACTCTCTCCTGTCCTCTCTGAGCAAAATAACATGACTGGCCATAGAGGAGGAGACAAGCCAGCAGGGTTGGGTTTCAGGTTGAGAATTGCAATAGGTTATGAAATAATAGGGGAGATATGTAATGAAGCAAGATAACCTTAAGTTTTAGAAGCACAGATATAAACAAGGACAACCGTCTGGAAAACAGAAACAGTAAGTGAAACAATTATTCCGATCGCTACTCTTTAACTAATTTCCTTGCACAGGGCAAGGCTTGAGTCTCAGGATCATCATGGAGGGAACTGGCTTTGGTCCATGGGGCTTGTGAGAAGCACATTGCTTTTCTCAGGAAACTTTCCTCTCAGGTCTCACTAAGATTGTAATCTGCACTATCCCCCACCCTCAACCCCCTCCTTCTTCACCTCTTACTTTTGAAGCTAAAGTCCAGAAATGTTCGGGGTTTGCAGGGAGGAGCCTGTCTTCTATACGAAGGATTAAGGAGGAAGGTTCTGTAGTGTTGATTTCCACTCGCCATTTGAATATACCATCTTCCTGTTTCTGAATCGTGTTGTAGAAGTCTGGGTCATTGAGGGGTGGGGTGGGAATTGGTTCAAACTAGGAAGCAATGGAGGGAGGCCCATTATGGGTTTGTTTCTTCCCTTTACAAGTCTGAAAGCTGAGCTGTTTGTCCAAGGTTCAGAAATGGTTTTAGGGAGGAACAAACCAAGTCCCTCCCTTTTCCTTGTGACATCCTCTTCTCCTCCCTCTCTAAGAGGAAATAAAACAAAAATAAAACAGAATAAAACCTCTGGAGGCCGACAACCCATAAGAACTAAGTTGAGGCTGGAGTTTAGGAGAATGGATGTAGACCTTAAGGGAAATGAGAGTTCCACTGGTGTTTGCTAATCAGCTTCCTTTTCCCTCTTTCACTATGTCTCCATTCTCATTCTTATAATTCATCAAAAGTGAAGAATGTGACCTCATGTCTTGTTTAGGTTACCAGGAAGAATGTATTTCACATATCTCCTGCTAGTGGAAGAGATGGGGTTTACATGAAGTTGACAGAATCAGAAGCAAAAAGAAAAGAGGTTAGTGATTTAGGGAAAACACAGGAGGTAGTTTGGGGAAGGGAGAAAGAGTAAGGAGCTAAAGGAAAATCGAAAAGCCAACACCATAGTAAAAGAAGCCAGAAGGATAGAAGAAGGTGGGTAGAATAAGAAAATATGAGATTGGGAGAGAGAACAAGACACTAACCTGTCTAGAAGGTGCTCACTGAGAGATAGTGTATTCCAACTGTGAGATCTGGGGCAGGAACCAATGAGTACTGACCACAGCTGACTGAGGTGGAATCAGATTTCTCAACAAGAATTTATCTACCTGGCCCATGCCAAAGACAGAGTATCTCTGGAGATGGTGATCCTTCTCATCGGCAAAATTTCAGTTGGAACTCAGTTTGGGGCAACTTGGTGATAAAATCACACTCAGAGTCTGACCACTTGAGCTGACAATGGATAACCCTAGATTCTATATGGAGCCTGGCTGTGACTGTTTCAAAAGGAATAACCCATCAGAAGGAACTCCAGGGTCCAGGAACCTCTGAGCTGTATGGAAAGAATGCAGATGAAGACACAATTCTAAATGTAGACTCATAGGCACTGTGATAGCCAAGGCTGTCTCTTATCTTCCAAACCTCAAGGACTAATTTCGCAGTCTGAAAGACCATAACTTATGTCTTGCTGTACTGGGCAGATTTTTTTTTTATTAGTCTTTGCCCTGGTTGCTGATTACCCCATGACAGTAATGCTGCCGAAACTTGATGCTTTAAACAAATACACTTAATGTGGTCTAGCCATTACCTTCAGTTAAGTTCAATTCAATTAAAAAAATTTATTAAGCATGTGTTTTGTGTTGTGTTAGGCATAGGGGATGATACAGAGATATGGTTCTTGCACTCATAGATCTGACAATCTAATGGGGATAATAGCTCACAAAGAGCTGTGATTCAGAGTATACATGAATGAAAGAAGTAAAAACTTTCATGAAAAATCCAAGGAAAGAATATAATTTTTAATGGGGGTGGGTGGCAAAGGCTCTATGGAGAAGGTAACATTTGAGGTAGGTCATGTCATGAAAGATGGGTAGGCATAGTGGATAGAATGCTAGATCTGGAGACAAGAAGACTTGAGTTTGAATCCTGCCTTAGACACTTACAGTGTGACCTTGGATAAGTCACCTAACACCTCTAGTTTCAGTTTCCTTATCTGTAAAATGAGAAATAGTAAGAGGACTAGACTCATGGGATTGTTGTGAGACTCAAATGAGATTGTTTATGTAATGTGCTTTGCGAAAAAGTGTTATGTATATGACGGTCATTCCATAGAAACTTCAACAAGCTGAGGATAAATTTCTTCAGGGAAACAGTTTTTGGGAGTTCCCCCCAGTACATGTGAATCTGGAGATCATGGACCTCAGAGGACAGCAAAGGTTAAATGTGAATATACCTAGTCTCCAGCTATTACAGACGATCCTCTTTGCATGTCTGAAAATAATATGTAAAAGTCCCATAAACAAAACCATTGTACTCCACATAACACACTGGGATTAAACTCTACCCTTTCTGAGCACCTCTTATCTAGGGAGCAGTGTTACATAGGTTTATTCTCTCCTTGCTCCAACATGGGGTTTCTCAGTATAGGGACAATACAAGCTAAACCAACCCACCTGTTCTCCTCCTTTTCCCTGACCCCAACCAGAGATCTTTGGCTAGGGATGCCTACTCAGTCAGTGATTTACTCGGGAAGCTAGAATAAATCCAAGGCCTCAGTTGGCCTGTGTGTTAAATGGATTGTTAGTTGAGGAGGCAGGGTGGTGTCTTTGAGGATGTGGGATTAGGAGTCAGAAAACCTGAGTCTGAATCCAGACTTTGCTATTTCTTTCCTGCATGATTTCAGGCTGAAAGTAACCTAGTTTCTCTAGGCTTTCTGGCTCTCATCTCTAAAAGGAGTGAGGGGAGGGAGCATGGCATGGTGGGTAATGAGCTGTTCTCAGCGTCTGGATGACTTGTGTTCAAATCTCCCTTCTAACACATACTGGCAGTAGGACCCTGGGCAAGTCCTAACCTTGTCTCAAGCAACCATCTGCAGAACTAAAGCATATCTGCATTGGTTGAGGGAGTTTCCTCTTACAATGATGTCTATGTCAATGAACTCATGGGTCTAGACCGGTGGTGTCAAATACAAACAGAAATGGGGCCCCTAAGTCATGCATAAGGATACTATGAGCCAAATACTGATTTAGAAAACCACATATTAACATTGTCTATGTTATACTGTATTTTTGTTTATTTTGTTAAATATTTTACAGTTCTATTTTAGCCTGTTTCTGGCTGTATTTAAGATTGTTGCTGGCTGCCTATTTAACGTGTCTAAGCTTCTGGTTTAGCCATAAAAAGAAATGGAAAAGGTTGGACCAGTTCTCTTCCAAGGCCTTTTCATCTCTTGTTAAAGTATCCCAGTGACTGCTCTTATTTTTGGAAAAATGAAAATATTATTTAACAAGTCCCATGGAAGGGGTTGTGGCTTTTACCTTAGCAATAGGCCCTAAGCCATGCCACTCAAGGAAGGTATATGGTACAGTGCAAAGACCACTAGATCTGGGGTCAAGTCTGCCACTTACTAGCTGTGCAATCTTGGGCAAGTTACTTCCTTTCTCTCAATTTCCTCATTTGAAAATGAAGGGGTTGTATGAAACAGATAGAATTATGAAGTGAAGTAGGTATTATTTTTTACTTCCATTTTCCTGGGGTGGGGTGGCTATGTGGTCCTGGGGAAAGAGTTCTGGTCCCAGAGTCAGAAAGATTCATCTTCCTGAGTTCAAATCTGGCCTTAGACACTTATTAGCTGTGTGATCTTGGGTAAGCTACTTAACTGCTGTTTGCCTCAGTTTCCTTATCTGTAAAATGATCTGGAGAAGGAAATGACAAACCACTCCCCTATCTTTGCCAAGAAAATCCCCAATAGGATCATGAGCTGGACATGACTGAAATGACTTTGCAACAGTACTTTACTATGGAGGAAACAGCCTCAAGGAGGTCGTGACTTGTTCCAGGTAACAGCTCATCAAGTATTTAAATCGGGATTTGAACCCAGCTGTTCCAGGGTCCTGGTCCAGCATTCTATCCATTACAATATGCTGTCTCTAATCCAAAAGTTCTTAACCTTTTTGTATTATGGAACCCTTTGGCAGTCTGGTGAAGCCTATGCACCTTTTATCAAAATGATATTTTTAAATGCATAAAATAAAAAATCCATATTTATAACAAAAACAAATTTTACTGAAACATGATTGCCAAAAATATTGAAAAAATCCAAGTTCCTGGACCTCATTATTAAGAACTTCTGCCTAGTCCAAGGAGTTCTCTGAAGTTCCTTCCAACTCAGAGATTCTGTGAGAAGAATGAAACCAATAAGAGAACTCATCACTGGCATCTGGTCCTCAAGTTCTTAACAAAGCCCTTCCAGCATCCTCCCCATCCTTCAGAGGAAGCATGGTCATGCCACCTCCTCCCTCTCTGCAGATTTGGGATGTTGGTATACTCGGAGAGGGAAGGGCATCGCCTGTCAGTACATGCACTTCCTACTTCCCATTAATACACATGTTTCCATTTCTGTGTCTATGATAGCTCTTGCTCAGATATTTGTCTCCCACAACTGTCTGGTGACTGGTTCATGCCATGGACACTCTTTTGACTTCTAACATATCTTCTGACTCTTCTTATGTGATGTGGCTCTCACAAATGTCCTGAAGAGATGTGAAAAATCCTACAGAAGTAGTATGGAGAAAGTAGAAGGTACACTGGATTTAGTGCCAAAGGACCTGTCTTAAAACCCATTCAGGACCTCTGGCAAATCATTCACCAATTTGAGCCTATCTCCTCATCTGTAAGATAAGGGGACTGGACTAAATGACCTCTGAGTTACCCTCCAACTCTTTATCTATGAGCCTATATATTGCGCTTCTACTTTGCAGTATATTAGAAAAGATAATAGAGGGTTATAAAGTTTAAATAATAAGTAATGCCTGCCTTCACGGAGCTTATGATTGAATACTTTTTCTTCCCAACTGTTTCTCCACCTATTGGTTGACATCTCAATGTTGGATGAGACAAGAAATAGTCAGGATGCTCCCAGTGCCCAAGGTCTCTTCCAACTTTTTATCTTACATTAGAAGGACTTTAGCAACACCTTGTTTCACCTGCATGAAAGGGCAAAGAATGGATGGTGTGCCTAACAATGGCAGGACCACAGGAAGAATTTGTTGGGAAGTTAGGGATAAGGCTGGGGCAAGATCCAGTTGATGGAGCTGTGAGTGTCCTAAACCCTGTTAGCAGAATTATGATTATTGTAGAAGGAGGTTCCTTATTCTGGTTTTCATCCAGGAATTATGACTTAATGAACCTGCTGAGGGTGGGGTGGAAGATCCATCAAGTAAATTGATCTGTGCTTTGTGATAAGGCTGAAGGCAAGAAAACCATTTTCTTCTTCTTGTTCAATGCGGTTCCTATCAGAGCTGCCCAATGGAGAACTGAATAGTATTACATGTGACTTTAAAAAGGATGGAATGAATGTATGGGATTGCTTAGCTAAAGATAGCACAGCCTCCTGCTGGAGGTCTATCTAGAGAGTTAGTCCTCTGCTATCTACCAACTGTTAATAAACATTAGTCTTCTGCTTTCTACCAACTGCTAACAGCCCACCCACACTAGCTTGCTGGCATATCCTACTTACTAGAAAGGGACCTCCTCATGAACTTAGAGGAGGCAGTTTAATATGGAAATCATACATGTGATTGTCATCCTGGGCTTCTGCAGGATGCATTTCCTATAGGCTTGGAAAAAGGAACTGTTGCCTCACCCTCTAAAGGCATGGCTGGTTTACTGAAGCAAAGCCACACCTCATGGTAGGAAATAGATTTCATGAGAAAAAGGGTTATGGGCAAGCCTAGAATAATAACTCACATATTTCTAATGCTTTATGGTTTAGGAGGCACTTTTCTTACTATTAGTCTGTAAGGTCCTTAGAAAAGGGCTTTTATTTCCACAGACTCAGAGAGAGGGTAGAACTGCCCAGGGTCACACAGTTAGCAAATACAGGAACAGGGACTCAGTCTCAGATCTTTTGGCTGAAAGATCTTAAGAAAGTTTTACCTGATATGGAAAGGGATGTCTTCATTAAATATAAAACCACCCGAAGTATTACTTAAAACCTTCTTTACAATTGGTGCTCCAACACTCTGCTAGTACTAATCATTATTCTATTATTTATACCATACCCTAAGACATCTATGATGTAATCCAGTAATTAAGATGGTTGCTATTTAATATTTATTAAGCACCCACGATGTGCTAGAAACTGATCCACATAAAATGAACCTTTACCCTGAAGAGCTTACCATCTTAGTTTGCCACTGAGAAGAGTACCTCTAATAAGAGGGAGTGATGATAGTGTTTAATGGATATTGGCTTCCCTGAACAAGACTAGGAAATTAAGCTGATTAGAATATGATGCAATTTGGTTTTAACAGGCTATTTGAATGGACACAAACTTTTCCTCCCCAGAAAATATACGAGAAAGCAAGTTGTAGGCTATGGGATTTTATTGAACTATGACAAATATGTTGAGAAATAGCTTGGCCTGGAACAGCATTGAATATGAGGTCAGAAAGAACTAGGCTCAATTTTGACATCTGAAGTTTAAAGCATGGCTCAGTGGACAGAGCTCTGGGCTAGGAGTTGCAAAAATCTGAGATCAAATCTCAACTAGATACTTATTATCCATGTCAACTGAATGTGTCATTCAATCTCTCTGTGCCTTGACTTCCTTATCTGTAAAATGAGGGGATTGGATTTGATGGTTTTTAAGGCCCCCTTCCTTTTAGCTCTAAATATATGATTCTATGATCTTGGCTGTGTCAACAGGGACAAGTCATTTAACTCTAAGATGCAGTTTGGTAGAGGGAATTCCCCCTACTCAAGAAACCATGTGTTATTGATATATTGACATATTATAAATAAGTAAATTAATTTTTGGCTACAATAATTCTTGAAAGCTACCTGCTAAATTATAGAGGAGTTGCATTGGTGTTGGTAGGGGCACCCATCACATCAATGAAATTTCATATCCTTGAAGCGCTATAAATACATGGAAGGACAAAAATATGGCTTGAAATAACACTCTAGGTGTCTTGGAGGAATGAGGTGATTTGATTCAAGAGATGATGGCAAAGAAGATGTACTGTCATTTCAGAAAGATTTCTCATGACTTCTGTCAAAAAATATCCCAAAAGAATACTTTTATGAAAGTGGGATAGCAGTTCACCCCAGTTCTGAACTTGCTTGCTCAGTAAGTATAATTGATCTATTCCAGTCTTCATTTTTACAGGCTTTGATTAGAACATTTTCTTTGTAACTCATCTAGATTCTCTTTACAGCACTAAAAATGCTTCGTGTAGCTACTTATACAACCTTGAAGAATCAGGATTGGCACTCAGGTCCTATAACACCAAATTAAATGTATGTATGTATGCGTGTGTGCTTGCTATAGATGTGAAATTTATGACTTTACCATTTATTTTCCTCATGTAGTCTCCTAACATATCACACCCTTCATAGGGGTAGTATGGTAAAGGATTTGGAGTCAGAAGACATGAGACTTTAATCCCACCAGAGACACTTGCTAGTACTGTGAGTTTGCCAACTACCTTAACTTCTCAGAATATCAATTTGCTCATCTGTCAAATGGGTATGACAGACAGCCTATCATAGTAGACAGAGAGCTGACTTTTGAGTTGGGAAGTCCTAACACAAGTCTTATCCTGGACACATACTAGCTGAGTGACCAATTGGAAGTCATTTGACTTTTCAGTGCCTAATGAAATTCTCTAGGACTACAAGTTGCAGAACAACTCTATTGGTAGAGGAGTTTACCATACTGGGAATTTTTTTTATTATTTTGTTTGTTTACTTTTAGTTTACGAGATTCAATTCCACAATTCCTTGAGTTTCACATTTTGTCCCCCTCCCCACCATGGTGGCATACATTCAAGTATAGGATCTGTAAATACTTTCACATTACACATTAGTCAGGTTATAAAGATGGATTGTATCAGATGGAATAAAAATGGTAAAGAGGACATAAAACCAAGCAAGAAAAGGAAAAAGATCAGGCAGTTTGCTTTAATCTGGATATAAACTCAGTTCTTTCTAGTTCTTTCTCTGGATGTACACATTTCTCTCCATCATGAGTCTTTTGGGATTGACTTATATCACTGCATTGCTGAGAAGAATCCAGTGTATCAAAGTTGGTCTTCACACATGCGTTGTGTCTGTAATTGTGTACAAATTTCTCCTAGTTCTACTCTACTCCCTCAGCATCAGTTTGTATAAGCCTCTCCAGGTAAATATGAAGTCCATCTGCTCCTCGTTTCTTATAGCACAATAGTATTCCATAACATGCATATATCACAACTTGTTCAGCCATTCCCCAATTGATGGGCACCCCCTTAATTTCCAATTCTTTGTCACCACAAAAAGAGCTGCTATAAATATTTTTGTACATATGGGTCTTCCTCCCACTTCTATGATCTCTTTGGGATATAACCCTAGGAGTGGTATTGCTGGGTCAAAGGATATGAAATTAATACTGGGAATTTTCAATTCTTTTAAAAACACAGGTCTGGACAAAAAAAAATTATAATAGAGTGTGTGGTTTGTCCTTTGTTCTTGAAGAGGACCACAACATCAGGAAGATGATGACATGACTTGCAAGTGAATTGGATTTAAGTGAGGCAGGGCTGTGCAAAAACACCAGTCTCACTTTCTCCTCCAGAGCCATCTGGGTCCAGTGGCCAGATATAGATCAGGACAACTGGAGATGGCCCAACTTACCTCATAGGATTGTTATAAGGGAAGTATGTTGAAAATCTTCAAGTTCTGCAATTATGAATTATTATTCACTTATATTCTAATTTCTTTTATATTTGTCTGTGTACATCTCACTGAATATTATTAGACTGATCTCCCTGAGGACAAGAATCAGGATATGTTTGTATCTTTCCTACTTCTTCATAGGTCATCATTGGGAAATATATTATAGCCATTCTCCTCCCACCTTACCCCCTTGGTGCCCCCCCCCGTTTCCCCTTGTATCATTTGTAACTTTGATTCTTTAGAGATTGTGGTGTTCCAAGAATCATAGTCATACATGGGGAAAATAGTAGCAGTATTAAAAAAGTTGCTTTTTGTCAGGCCAAAGATGTGCTGGTAAAAGTTTAAAAACCGGCTTTCCAACAGTACAAGACACGCTATTTTTTGTCTTTTTGGAGGAGGGAAAGGCAGGGCAATGTGGGTTAAGTAACTTGGCCAAGGTCACATGGCTAGTAAGTATTCAGTGTCTGAGACTGGATTTGAACTCAGGTCATCCTTAGCCCAGGGCTGGTGCTCTATTCACTGTGTCATCTAGTTGCCCCAATCACACTTTTAAGTTTAAATTACATTACTAACATTTTTCACTTGTTGAACTCTAGATAATTAACAACAAATGAATCAATTCCTTATTTGAAGCAATTGCTGATTTCTGGGGTGTAAATGCTCATACTGATGATTGAACAATACTCTTCTAAGCTGGTTGGAGCTGACCTCAGCATACAGGAGTACCTTGGAATCATTAAAAGCACTGTGTAATTTACCAATTGCAATCCAACCCTTTATCTTCTTCCTATCTAATATTGGGTTCAACTTAATTGATTTTCTACAGTGTCTGTCCCACATATATGTACTGATAGACTAAATCAATCGTAATCTGGACAATGGACATTTTTCATCCATTCAATTTTTCCTTTGTCTGTGAGATCCCTTTTTAATGATTATGCACCTCATTGGGAGGGCCTTTAATGTTCTATCTGGGGCTTAATATAATCATCATAACATTATCTGTGAACACAAACATTTGGACTACCTGTAGGGAATCTGTCTTCCAGACACCCTTCGTGACAGTGGAGAATGTCTTTGGCAAACATGTGCCACTGTTTTGTGCTTTGCTTGATATGAATAATCAGGATCTAGTACTTAGCACATAGGAGATGCTTAATAAATGCTAATGGACTGAACAGGATCACTGAAGATAGTCTTTCCCATGTATTTTTCAAAGAATCTTGTGTATCTTTGACATATGCATGATTTGCTCTACCAAAGCATTTTTTAGTTGATCAACAAACAACCGACACAGCAGGATCTTATATTTTCTACATTCTTTAGTATGATTATAAAGATGTGACTTGTAGAAAATGGCTTCTAAAGGCCAGCCTCTTTTCTTCTCATATTTTTATCAAGGATGTCTTTGATACATGTGTTATTCTTATAAAGGTGTTTTTTAAAAATAAAACATGACTTGTTAGTTATTAACACTCCCATCCATCACCTTTTTTGGGTCATAATACTGTTTTTGGATTTTTTTCTCATGATTTGGTATCTTTTCTTATTTGAGGAATCTTGGAAAATGATCAAGACTGTGTTGCCCCCCAGCACAGATTTTCTTGGTGGGTATTTGAAACAGACACTAACTCAAAACTTCTTTTTGTTAAAGAGACTACTGGAGGCAGTAGGCAAGGTTTATTAGCCTCTGTAGGAGACCTCTGGTGCATTGAACAGATGCTCAGAGAGTGACTTATAGAAAGCCATGGACAAGAATGAAGATGCATGGTAAAGGTTGTAATCCCTATTAGTTTAGGGGAAATCCATGGACAAAGGGGCATAGCTACATGATAATCAAAGCAAACTATTTCTATAGAACATAGCAAATAAAAAAAAATTAAACAGAGAACTTAATAAGGGTTTTAAACAGGAATATATGGTAGTTTCAACACTGATTGAAATTTTAGATTGTTGAAAAAGTTAATGAAATAAAATTCAGCCTGGGCATGTTACCCAGTTTGATGATTTATTTTTGTTTCTCCACAAGAGAAAGAGGGGCAGCTAGGTGGTGTAGTGGATAGAATGCCAGGCCTAGAGTTAGGAAGACGTGAATCTAAATCCAATCTTAGTTAGACCTTACTAGCTGTGAGACCTTGGCCAAGGCAGGTCCTTATACAGCACTGAAGTGGTCATGAGTGAAAAAGGTTTAAGAAACCCAAAATGAGCTGGAGAAGGAAATGGCAAACCAAAACCACTCTAGTATCTTTGCCAAGAAAACCCCAAACAGGGTCACAAAGAGTTTAATATGACTAAAACAACTGAATAACAACAAGAAGAAAGGAAAGCGGGCAGAATACTAATGCAAAAACCCTCAAATAATCAGGGATTTTAATTTATGTTTGAAATCAAAGGGAGAAAAGCAGGTTTCAGTTTTTCCCATCTTAGCCAGTTGGTTAAGTAATAAACTTTTATTAAATACCTGCTATTTGCCAAGCCCTATGCTAAGGGTTGGGGGATATATGTTCTTAGAAATAAAGGCAAATGATAATCTCTATTCTCTAAGAGACCACCATCTGATGGGGCTGACAACATGCAAACAACCGCGAACAAACAAGAGACATACAGGACAAATTGGAAATATTTATGCATTATGTTTAGGTTACATATACAAAAACATCTTCTGAGTGCAGTAATAGGTTAAAGACCATATAAACCTAAAAGATAATGATCCATTTTACTTTGTTTTGAGGTTTATGGGAGCTGCAAAGTGAGATACACTCTAGGCAAATTCAGTTCTCCAATAATTCAACAAACAGTGACTATTGGGTATAAGGCACTGTGGTAGCTGCTAGAGATACACAGATACCAATGGAAAAGCTCTTCAAAGAGTTGACCTTCCCTAAGCTCCTATTTACTGTTGTTGTTTTTGGTAGTGGTGGTGGTGGTGGTGGTGGTGGTGGTGGTGTGTGTGTGTGTGTGTGTGTGTGTGTGTGTGTGTGTGTGTGTGTGTGTGTGAGAGAGAGAGAGAGAGAGAGAGAGACAGAGAGAGAGAGAGAGAGAGAGAGAGACAGAGAGAGAGAGAGACAGAGAGAGAGACAGAGAGAGAGAGAGACAGAGAGAGAGACAGAGAGAGACAGAGAGAGACAGAGAGAGACAGAGAGACAGAGAGAGACAGAGAGAGAGAGAGAGAGGGAGAGACAGAGAGACACAGAGACAGAGGGAGAGATAGAGAGAAACAGAGAGAGACAGAGAGACAGAGACAGAGACAGAGGGAGAGATAGAGAGAGAGACAGAGAGAAACAGAGAGAGACAGAGAGACAGACAGACAGAGGAGAGACAGAGAGACAGAGACACAGAGACAGAGACACAGAGACAGAGATAGAGACAGAGAGAGAGAGACAGAGAGAGGGAGAGAGACAGAGAGACAGAGAAAGACAGAGACACAGAGAGAGAGACAGACAGAGGAGAGACACAGAGACAGACACACAGAGAGGGACAGAGAGAGAGATACAGAGACAGAGAGAGAGATAGAGAGAGAGACACAGAGAGAGAGCTTGTACACTCACATTTCCCTATAGTTTAGTACAGCGCCTGGCACATATTATTAAGCACTTAATAAATGATTGTGGGTTGATTTTTTTTGTCCCCCTTTTGGGCATTTTGCCTTTATTCTACAGAAAAGACTTTCCAGAAGGCCTTATATCCTTTTTGACTGACCCACTAATACTAATTATTTTGGGGGAGGAAAAGGGCTATTACTACCTAATTCTTCCAGTTTCCTCAGGAAAGGAGAAGTGTTTGCACCTCCATAAACATTCCTCAGGTCCTAGAACAAGGTGTTAATAGAAACAGTCCCCCTGCTCAGGGACCTGTTTACATTTGGTGTAAATCCATTTATACTGGATAATGTTCCTAATTCTAGCTCTGTTGCTAATTTCCTGCTGAAAAGTGTTGGAGGATTAAAGTAAGGGGTTTTGAGGTCCTTTGATGAGAGGGAGTTTAACAAATGTAATATATTATAATTTTTTTAAAAATGCATCTCTGCCTGCTTTTTCAAATTAAAAAAACCTATCTTGCTTCGTTGAAGCCTAGATTTAGAAACGACACTAAAAGTGAATAATCTTTACAGAAGCAGAAAATTCCAACAAATATAACTGCTAAGTGAGACAGCAGTTCATGAGAGCTCTATGGTCCTTATATTTAATCAATTAAATCTCTTCTTAATTGGGAGCAAGGCCCAAATGAGTAAAACCAGAACAAATTTCTGTGTCTTCAGAAACTATTTTAAAAGTGTCCAGTTATAGGAAAAAAACAACTGAATCCAATGTTATAAGAGAACATATCCAGTGCAGTTCCAATTAAAAAAGATTCAATTCAGCTAACGTCATTGCTTATTAGACATGTACTAGATGCAAAGCACTATTCCAGATTCTGGGGGGAAAGAGAGATAATAATACTTTCCCTCAAGGAGCTTACATTCTATTAGAGGAAGGCAAGTCAATAAGTCAGCAAGCAACTGGCATTTATTAAGTATTTATTTTGTGCCAAGTCTTATTTTAAGCCTTGGGAATACAAATACTAGCAAAAAAAAGGAAGACAGTACCCTCCAGGAGCTTGTTTTCTTGTTGGAGAAGACAAATGCATAAAAAAGAGATGAAAAGGTAGAAGGAGAAGGAGACCATCCTAGGGCATGGTGGTAAAGTTTGAGGAGTTAAAAGGGAGCCTGGAGAGGGCTGAAGGATGACTGACATGGGTCTTTCCTCAAAATGGAGGGTCTGGGAAGAACTCAGCAATGACAGGAGGGGACTGAAGGGTGGAGGAATCTTCTAGAGTGAGAAAGCACCTTTGGCACCATGGCAAAGTCCAGGGAGTCTCACTGAGCTCAAGAGTTTTTGATACACTCTCGCCTCTCTTATCCCCTAACAGATTAAAGAGTATTTGTAGATTTCGTAAAGCAACATTTCTACCTATTTTGGCACAGGCAAAGTGGTTTTAATAACAGGGAGAGGCAGGCTGTGCCAGGAAATGACATCTAGTTCCAATATTAGCAATCCTTTCCCTGGTCTCCATGTAACTGCAATCTTGCATTACTGTTTTTGTTGGCATGAAGACGATACAGCTCTGATCTCTTTCATTTAGTATCCTACAAAGATCTCAAGTTGCTTTGAGATCCTTAATTTCAGTATTACCTAATCCATATTCAAAACTTTTAAAAGTGTCTCCTTTCCTCTAGTGTACTAAGTCCTAAAATTATGGGTGGCTGCTTCATGTCAGGTCAGAGTTACTTAAAGTGTCATTTTCTGGCAGGCATTATTATTTTAAAGAAATCATAATTTTGAAAGGAGATTTTTCTTCTTAAGAAAATTTATTAAAAGGCACCAGCAGCTCTAAGATGGTGGGTCAGGTATATAATACCAATCTTGTTAATAAGCTACTAGGAAACCAAATTCCTATTTATTTTGGATTCCAGTTTCCAATGGTGTTGAGCCTGTTTTTAAAAGTTCCTTTAATTCTTTACTGCTATCATTATGGAAGAAATAGGTAGACTAGCCAAAGAAAGCTATCTCCTAATAAAAAGTTTTGTAGTTCTTTACTATGAATTGATTAGTAAATGCTGACCACTCTTTTTTTTTTTTAACATCAACATACTTAGGTGATGTTGCATTGCTGTAAGTCATGGGACATATAGGCTCCAAACAATTAAAGCTGGGGATCACCTAAAAGGCAATGGTGAGGTCTTTAGTAGAAATGAACTGTAGCATATTGGGGAAAAAGGTTGCAGAGGAAATTTAATATAAAGGATAGTACTTAAATGTTTAATAAAAAAGGAGTTGGCTAAGTCATGTTTGTCATCACATCGTGTCCAATGCTATCCTTAAGATATCAGAGGAACTGAAGGAGGATCCTCAGCTGTTGAATAAGCCCCCTAAGGTGAATTTATAGGAGGGCTTAGTTAAAGGTTGCTTTAGATGGGCAGTCATGGATAGGTTACTTTCTGCATCACTGGAAGGAACATTGAGTATGATTTAATAGATCATGGTTAGAATCACAGAACATTAGGCCTGGAGGGATATGAGATGATCTAGTCTCACCCTTTCATCTTGCAAATGGAAATGCTAAAGCCTAGGCTCAGTGTCTTCCCATCCTTCAAGGACTGCCTCTGCTGCACCCCTTTCCCTGAGGTTTTTCATGATTCTCACCTTCTTTCAACTTCTCTGCCACTAAATCCCGCCTCCCCTGCCCCCCACAAATGAGCTAAAATGGAAGTAAGTTTAAAATATCAAGTTTCTCAAAACATTTTCTATGTCCCCTTATGCACATATTCTAATTGACATTATTGTTAATAGTTTGTAGGAAATCTCAGGGTAGAGATAGTCTTCTTTATCTTTGCATTCCCCAATTCTTAGTACTCTACTTATACACTAGGTATTTAATACATCTTTGTTGAATTAATTAAATGCCTTGCCTTAAGCCAGGTACAGAACCCTAGTCTGACTCGGAGTCCAGCACTCGTATTGCCACTGTACCAGGGGCTGGCTTTTCAACAGGAGTTGAAAGCTGAATTAGGAGGAGATTGGTGACAGTCCAAGCTGAAGGAAACAATACAGGAAAACCACAGCAGTGGACATCATTGCCCAGAAGGTTCATCTATCATTTAGCTCTGTTTTCTATGCACTCTAGAGTCAGATGGAAGAAAGACATCTCTCTACTATTTCTATTGGCTCTAGAGGACTTTCCTTTATGGATTTGTAGTAGGCCAGCAATTCCTACTTAGTGGTTCCCAGTGATGGTCCAAGGGGCTCGTGATAACAATTCTGTTTAGCACATACTAGGTGCTTAAAAACATTTATTGGCTGATTGACTAGTGGTGCTTTAAGCAACAAATAATAGTAAAGGATATTATGAGTAGTATATTAAATTACCCTGGAGGTTTACAACACATTTTTAAAGGGGTTCATAGAACAAAAGAGTTGGGAACCACTGTAATAGGCCAGTCTCTATCTTATTGATTTGAGAGCTCTAGGTGATTACTACTCATTCACTAAGATATTAAAAATTTAACTTGGGCAACAAACAGAATATTCACAGGGAAACAGAACACAATCTGTTATAAAGTTGTGACCTATAAGCGTTTCCATAATGGAGAAAAAGAATGAGTCTTTCCCCATGCATGATGCATGGGCAGAATGAAGTCAAACCAGAGACTTGAGAGGTGGCCTGGCGTGGTTGAAAGAAGCCAGGAAGACCACTATTTGACAATATTGACTGTGTGACTCTGGACAAGTCACTCTCAGTGTGCCCTAGAAGGTGCTGAACTGCTTTGACAGTTTTTTTCATTCATGAGTTCCTTATCCTAGTGAAATCACAGGTCTAGTTCCCACCCCCAAAATAATAGTCATTAGCATTTATATAGCACTTTAAAGTTTGCAAAGTGCTTTAAAAATATTATCTCACTTTTCCCTCACAGCAATCTTGGGATGTAGGTGGAGAGAAGTGGAGATATTTAATATGGCATCTCTCAGGTTAAGTTCTTATGGAACCCAACTCCCAAAGAATGAGAGGGAGGCAACAGGATGAAATCAATGACTGGGTGTTTCCTGAGATTCTCTGGGAGGTGATGTGCTTACTCCATAAGCTCATCAGGAGCTCTTTCTTTCAAGAATTTAGGAGACTATGGAAACCAAGAATTCACAGAGTGTGATATTTTGGGATACCTGGTCAAATCTCCTCCTTTGTGTGCTCTATCTTGTATGAATTGTTGAATTCTAGAGTGAGACTTAATAATATAATTAGGACAGATTTGGTTCAAGTATCACCAGTGGCTTCCTAGTACTTTTGGAATAAAATGCATACTCCTCAGCTTGACTTTAGATGCTGTTCTCAATGTGGCTAAAATCTACCACGCTAGATTTATTTCCCATTATAGCCTTATATGCTGCAGTCCAGCCAAACTGGCTTACTTTACTATTTTTTAGACTCTTTAATCTATCATCACCTCTGTGCATTAACTCAGGCTTTCCACATACCCAGAATGCCCTGGATGCTCTCCTCAGCCTCTTAGAAGCTCTAGTTTCCCTTAAGACCTACTTAGGGGCTGCAGCCTAATGAAAGCTCTTCCAGATTATTAGGACCTTAGCAGCCTTCCTATCCAGCTAAATGAAGAAGCCCTGGAAAAGCTCAAAACCCTTGAGTCACCCTGTTAAGAGTAAGACCAACAGGCACTGTCCAAAGCTCCTTTCCCACCAGTGAGAGGCCAGTAACACCCCAGGAGCTTTCCAACTCCTGATTAGCATGAATCAGCACCAGTCCCCAGGTCCAGGCTCCTCTATCCTTCCCCCCAATGTCTGGTCCCACTTGACCCACATAAAAACCATTAGACTTTACTAGTTTGGTACACCTGATTCTAACTAGGTCCCATTGTATCTGACCTGTTTCCACCATCCTCCATGACTACCATTCAAGTATGACCCCCCCCCAAACCCCAGGCTTATTATACTATCTTATGTGCTTCATGTTTCCTTATACTGAATCACTGGCATTCCATACCTTATCACTCTATGTCGAGACATTTGTTTCTTATATTGAGACATCCCCCTCATGATTAGTATTCTTCATTTCTCCCCTACTCCCACCCCTTACCTTGTATTTGTTTATTTGCTTACATGTTTTATTCTCCAGTAGAATGTAAACTTCCTGAGGGCAGTGACTGTTACCTATACTTATTTTTGTCCTTCTGGAATATAGAATAGTGCTTTGCATAGAACAGGTGAATAATAAATATGTGATGACACCATAGATTTTGTCCAATGTCCCTGTTCTGGAAAGTTAAAAATAGCCAGATGCCTACATTCATTTTAGTCTCTTCACAAGGGTGGTTTCCAGCTATTGCAGTTGTTGATTAGAAACAGTTTTGCTGGTTTTGTCTTTAAGCCTTTCTTTCTCCCAATTTTTAGGTAAATGATGGGGTAGAAATTCATGTTGCTCAGGATCTCTCTTTTCTGGGTCATATCTTGGTCCATGCACCAGTGGCAGAGGGAGTTTAGAAGCTGGTCCCCTCTCTGCTGTCTCAATGTCCCTTTCTAACCAAGGATTCTGGGAATGGTGGTGAGGTCACGTCTGTAAAGTACATTAAGCTCACTCTATGACAGGTGTTCTAGCAGGGCGTTTATTTGAGCTTTGCCTTCATTCAGGAGGGTGGCTGGGGCTGAAATAGCCACAGATCCTTGGAGCTGTCTGTTTCCTGGCTGCCTCTACAGACAAGTGGTAAACAGTGTTGGAGGACCAGAGCCTGCAATTAACTAAACTCAACCCTTAGGCAGGCACCCAGTGTAAAAGAGAAAAAATATATATTTAAGAGGTAGTGGGTTGGGGGAGCTTATAACTACATGGATCCTTTCTTAGTGAGATGTTTGAGCTTTGATATTTTGGGAGGGTTGGAGTTGCTGAGCCAATTTTCAAGAATTGAAACAAAATTTTCAAGAAATTAAATGAAAACCCCTGCACCCTCTTTACTTTTGTGAAAATATGTGAGCATAAAGTGATTAAATTCTTCACCATCCTACATTTAGGAATTTCAATAAGTGGTGAAGTTAAAGATTTAATGGGAACCATGGAGTGAATAACCCATCTGTCTGCTTCATTTGGGGACTGAAGGATTTAAGTATGGGAAAGGGGAACAAAGTGATCTCTTAGAGGGCAGAGACTGTGTTTTTGCATTTCTTTATACTCCCAGCACTTAGCAGTGACTGGCCTATAGGCTTAATAAATGCTTGTTGACTGACAGAACCAAGGCTTTTTTTTTTAAACTGTATTTCGTTCAAAACAAGGGCAAATCCCTAGGAGCTGGCACAAACTAATAATAATCTTTCCTCCTTCCTCCTAAGATTCTCAAAACAGAGTTGACTTAAACACTAATCTCCTAATGTTCTATCCTCGGTTTATCAACTAGACACTCTGAACTGCCTTGGGACAATTTCAGCAAGATCTTTTCCTGTTCCCTAGCCCAACACAGGGATTAAACATGTGCAAGGCAAATAGTCTGTCCATTTGGATGAAAGAAAGTGCAGGAGTGGGAGCCAAGATAGGATACTAGTAAAAGTTCAACACCTAACTCAAATGACAGTTTGGAAGGGTAGGTTCACTTGATCAAAATGGTGATCCAAGCCAAGAAGTATTTTTTAAATTAAATTTCATGTTTATTTTTAGTTTACATCATTCATTTCCACAAGATTTTTAGTTACAAATTTTCTCCCCTTCTTTCTCCTACCCACCACCCCAAAACAGCAATCCCACTGTATATCTGCTCCCCCACTCTGCTCTCTCCTATATCCTCCCCCATCCCCCCTCTGACTTTCCTATAGGGAAAGATGGATCTCCATACCCAGTGCCTGTATATCTTATTTCCCAGTTACATGTCAAAATAATAATAATTATAATATATATATATATATATTACATAAAGAATTCTAGATTCTTTCCCTTCCTCCCTCATCACCCACCATTAGTGGGAAGATAAGCAATTCAATATAGGTTGTACACGTGTAGCTATGCAAAACATTTCCATAGTGGATATATTGTGAAAGACTGACTATATTTCCCTCCCTCCTATCCTGCCCCCCCACTTGTTCTATTCTCTACTTTGACCCTGTTCCTTTTCAAAAGTGTGTGCTTCTAACTATCCTCCCCTGCACCCTGCCCTCCCCTCCATCATCCCTCCTCTCATCCCCTTCTCTCCTACTCTCCTGTAGGGTGAGATACCCTATTTAGTGTGTATGTCATTCCCTCCCTAAGCCAAATTCAGTGAGAGTAAGGTTGACCCATTCCCTTTTGCCTTCCTGTTCTTCCCCTCCATTGTAACCATTTCCCCTTGCCTCTTCTATATGAGATAGTTTACCCCATTCTGTCTCTCCCCATCTCCTCTCATTATATTCCTCTCTCACCTCTTAATTTCACCTTTTAAGTATCATCCCTTCCTATTCAATTGATCCTGTGCCCTCTGTCTATGTATACATGTACACATATATACGCACACTCACATATATATTCATATGCCCATATACCCTCCTATATAGACATATATGTATGTATACATATATATATATATATACATTTATATTCCTTTCAGCTATCTTCATACTGAGAAAAGTTTCATCAGTTACAATTATTGTTTTTCCATGTAGGAATGTAAATAGTTCAACTTTGGTAAATTCCTTATGATTTCTTTTCCCTGTTTACCCAAGAAGTATTTATTGAGGACCTACTATGTGCAAAGCATTGTACTTGGTCCTGGGAATAAAAAAGTAAATGAAATCAGACCTTTACTTAAAGGAATTTACATCCTAGTGGGGTGATTCAACCATATAAAGATGCAACATTTTATTTGTCATACTGTAAACTCCCTCTCCCCTTTTTTTGTTAGGACTTGAAGTCAAATTCTTTAATTTCCACTTTTAAGAATTCACTTTTGAAGATTAGCATAGAACCATAGATTTTAATCCAGACTTGACCTCATTCTATTTTTAGAAGAGAACTCACAGGCCATCTGATCCAACCACCTCATTTTATGGATGAGGAAACTGAGGGCCATAGAAGTTAAGTGACTTGCTCCAGGTAGCAAGGAGTAGAAACGGGATTTGAATCCAGATTCTCTGACTCCAGAGCCCATGGGTACTTTCCACTGTATATTCTTCTACCCTAGTCCCAGCTAACTCAACCCTCATTTTATAGAAAAGAAAGCAAAGGCTTAAGGAAGGGAACTGACCTGCCATAGGTCACACAGGTAGCAGTAAGTATTATATTTAAGTATGTTATAAAATACATGGAAGGCTCTTTGTGGGGTAGAGTTCTTGATCAGAAACTGTCTTGAGACCTAGACTCAAATCCATCTTCAAACACTAGCTTTGTGATTATGGGAAAGCCACTTAATGGGTCCACCCTGCATGTAAAGGTGTACGTTAAGGTTAAGGAGAGAGCACATGCTGTATTTTTGAAAGAGATCTAAAGGGAAATTTCCCAGTCAAGGATGTGTCTGTGAAGAGAAGCAATCCTTTGTGATCATAAAGTGCTGTAATATTCCTGGACACTGCAATATTAGCACCTACCCCTTTCCAGGGAGGCTAAACATTGTTGAGCATCAGTAATTTAACTCCTGAAAGGAAGGGTGCAACAAAATGTGTAATAGGGACTAGAGTAAAACAAAAAGGCTCCTTCTTGAAAAGACTGAGGAAGCACTCTATTTTGAATTGATAATTCCAACTCCTTTTCATTTTTTTTCTCAAATCCAAAAATTTGCTGCATGCTAAATCCTAATTTGGGGCACAATTTGATAGCATCAGAGTAATAGATCTGATCTGAGTCAGAAGTCAAATACAATAGGTATTCATTAAAGACCGACTATGTGCAAGGGATTGTACTAAAATCTGGGAATATAAGGGCAATTAAAAAAACACAGAGCCTGACCTCAAGGGGTTTAAATTCCTTGTATTATATTCTAACATACTGACTGTATGACCTTGGGCAAGTACCTCTTGGTGCACGTGGGCAACCGTCTTAGACTATGAGTTATAGAGCAGGTGCTGGTTGCATCAGCAGAGGGACTTTCTTCATTGGCAGTTCTCTATACTGTATATAATAAAAACACAGATCTAGATCAAGAAAAATTGAGCGAACTGCACTTATTTTATGGTTTTCCTAAAATTTTTTGAGTGAGAATATATAAATCTAGGGAAAGTGCAAAAGGTGAAGGAGGACATCACAACTACCTCAAAGAAAGCTAACTTTCTTATCGGAGGGGGGAAGGCAAGGCAATTGGGGTTAAGTGACTTGTCCAAGGTCACACAGCTAGCAAATGTGTCAGGAGTCTGCGGCTGAATTTGAACTCATGTCCTCCTAACTGCAGGGCCAGTGCTCTCTTCCCTGGGCCACGTAGCTGCCCCTAAAGAAGGCTAACTTTGAAAATAAACAATCGATATAAAAGCATATGTTTTGGGGCTGATGGAGGTGTTCGTTGATCATCCTTTGAGAAGTCTCATCACAAAATTCCTTAGTTGAAGGTCTGGAATGCTATCTTAGAGGAGCTCGCCAATTCCATCAACAACATCATTTAATCAGATCTTTGGTTTGCAGGCCATCCAAACTCCGAATGTTTATGGGCCCAAAGAAGCTCTCCCTTTCTTTGCACCAGTCAGAAGGTTTTTCTTTGCATGGGAGCAACAATGGACTTTCTTCACATCCGGCCTCCCAGAACAATCTTCACAACAAAGCACTTTGCCAATTTATAGCACGTGGAGCTTGTGCCAGAGTGTCCAAACGGTTTTAACCCTCTCTTCCACCTCTACCGGCACATCTAGGACCTTTTCTTCTTTCAGAAATAGAGAAGGCAACACAGAGACCCACATGATAGCAAATGTAATTAATACCTGCAGCAAAGTACCATTTAATGAGAGTTGCTTCTTCCTGGGCTCTTTGGACACAAGGAAGGGCCTATCAGGCATTTCAGAGAATATTTTCTAGGTGTCCAAACTCACCATGTTCCTTTGTGAGATCAGCTTTTCGGTAGAAGTTTTCCCTGCCTGCCCATTCCTGTGTCTGAGATGAGATCACAATATATACAGTTTGGGTAACTGCAAGGGAAAACAGCCCCTCCTCCTTTTAAATCAGGTGTTAAAAGTACTTTCATCAGGCCCCAGTGTTGCTGACAGGAGCAGCCTTACAGCATTACTTAAACACTTCAAAGGGCAGAGGTAAGCTTTCTTCTGGTAAATTAGGAGTTCCTCACCTCTCTTTTCTCCTATCTCCTTCCCCCTTCCTCCCCCAACCATGACTGTTGCTATGGGGGGTTAGGTCAACCCCAGAGACTGAATATTGATGCTTCTGCAACAGCCGTGTTGCTAAGACCTTGATAGAGGCTAAAAAAAGCTTGTTTGTCAATGCATGCCTTTGCATTTTGCAAAGTAGAGGGTAAGCTCCTTAAAGTGAGGGACTTTTTGGTTTGGCATTTTTTATCCCCAGCAGCTAATGTGGTGCCTTGCCCAGAGCAGAGACTTAATAAATGCCTACTGGATTGAATTATATTTTAATTGTAAAGTCAGAAGTGACCAAGAACTAAAAGGAGATTTGAATCAGTAGTTATTTGGGTCTATTTCCACAAGGTTCAGTATTCACCAACTGTATGTTTCTATTTGGTCCAAAATGGCCTGGGATTTTGGTTTTCTCCACACCCCTCAGATCATACCTCTAAAGCAAGGATTCTTAAACTGGAACCCGTAAACTTGTTTAAAAAATAATTTTAGCTCTGTATTTCAGTTTAATAGGTTTCCTTTGTAATCCTATATATTTTATTTTATGCATTTAGAATTGTTGTTCTGAAAAAGGGCTTTTTAGTCTTCACTAAACTGCTAAAGAAATCCATGACCCAAAAGAGTTGAGAACTCCTGGTCTATAGAAATACCAGCAAAACATCCAGGGCAACCTGGCCCGTACTCTCCAGATAAATCACCAAAAATTACCTGTTTAAGTCACTTAACCTTCCTTTGCCTCAGTTTTCTCAACTGTAAAGTGGGAGTGATAATAGCACCTCCCTTGCAAGGTTGTTGTGAGGCTCAAATAAGATGATATTTGTAAGGAGCTTAGCACAATGGCTGGTACATAGTAGGTGCTATATAAAGACTTATCCACTTTCTTGCTTTCACATTTATGGTTTAAATTAAACTCTGATAAGCATTTATGGTCTATAGTAATGTGCACATCACTGTTCCAAGAACTAGAGGAGATGTAAAAGGGAGGATACAAGCATTTATTAGGAGGCTGGTGTGTGTTAGGCAATGTGTTAATTGCCTTATGGCAGAAGTTGTGACTTGCTCAGGGTCATACAGGTAGATAGTGTCTGAGGCTGGATTTGAACTCAGGTCTTCTAGACTCCAGGCCTAACTTTCTATTCACTGTATCATTAGCTGTATCTAATGTGTGTGTCTGTGTCTATGTCTGTGTCTGTGTTTGTGTTGGTGTTTGTGTGTGTGTGTCCCAATGCTTGTTCTCAAAGAGCTAGTTGAAGTTCAGAATTTCCTTGACTTGGATATATGGTTGAGCTACTTCCTTCCATTCAAGTCATCCAAAAGAAAGAAGTAACTCTTAAAACCTGGTTCTTAAATCCCAGAAATTCTATAAGATACAAGAAGGGGCACAACCAACATTCTACCCCATCCTCTCCATTTACTATTAAAAGTAAGCCAGGTAGAGACATATTCCATTGTGCGGGGACCTCACTCATTGCTCTGATTTTCCTATATATCTGCTTGATTTTCTGAGTCTTTCTTGTTGGGTTTCTTTGTTTTCTTCCATCTGCATGACTGTCTGTCTGCTCACTCATTTCACTCCCACCCAGCCCATGACCCTTTATCTATTCCTGTCAATTTCTTCACTTTGGTGTCCTGACTTCTGCTATTCACCACCTCTGGAATCCAGGCTATTGACAGAGCACATATTCTGAAATGATGTCTCAGACTCCAGGCTGCAATACTGTCCCATGGTGGATAATGACAATTACAAGAGACCATTTCCTTCTGCCTGAAGATTAATTACTATTAACCTTGCCTGAACACCTTCACTTAGTGTGATAGAACACTCTGTTATGAATGAAATATTTGAATGAGATGTTTCATCAGGTTGCAAAGGGAAGTGTCTTATTTGAATGTTTAAAACCTACAATCTATGCTCATGTGTGCTAGTTTATTCTTTGCCAAAATTTGTGATTTGTTTGCATTAAGTCTATATCTGTGTGATGACAATGGGTATGATGTTTTTCCTTAAAGAAATATTGTACTCCAAATCCTTGAAACCATTTTGATACTAGACACCAAATTATTTTTTTTTAAAGCAATCAGGGTTAAGTAACTTGCTCAAGGTTACACGGCCAGGTGTTTCTGGGTGGGTGCTAAGTGTCTGAGCCCGGATTCGATCTCCAGGTCTTCTCAACACTGGAGCCGGTGCTCTTACTCGCTGTGCTACCTGGCTGCCCCCAAATTATTTTCAATAGAGGGAAAATCTCCTCTTAATAGATCTCCTGGTCTCTTTGGTGCTCTTAATTCAGGATACTTATTTACCTGAGTTGTAAGGAAAGAATGAAATAGGAACAAAGGCACCATGTATTCATGGACACGTGGTAGCTGAGTGGGAGAGAGGGTAAAGTTCTTTGCAGTTCTTCATTCTCAGAAAATTCCAGTGAGGGAAGAGAGCAAAGGATGTCAACTTAACCTTTTGTATGCACACGCAGTTCCAACTTAGTATGCACACTCAGCAGCCAATTAAAATAAATACTTTTTATTACCACACACTAAGCTTCCAAGAAACAGTCAGAGGTTACCTGAGAGTACTCTCCCATGGGGGCTGGAAAGGAGGCTCCTCCATTATGCATGCTTAGAAGTAGGCTTACTAAACCTCTATGTGATTTGGAACCATCAGGGAGGATTGTGCTTGCTCTAAGGACTGGGCCCTCATTGGCCAGCACCATATAATATTAGCACCAAAGCTAGTGCAATGGTAATTAGCATTATTTTTTTTTAAAAGAAAGATTGTTCTCCAATCTTTCAGAAGCCATTTTGATCCTAGACACTAAATTATTTGTAATGAAAGAAAATATTCCTCTCTCTGTTCCATTTCTATGATCTTAAATGAGTATCAGGAACAATACTTTGATGAATCATTAGTGCTCTCATGCCCAACTGTACTTTTGCTTGGGCTGTTATCATGCCTAGAAACCTCCACATGTTAAAATTCTTTCAAACATAAACCTTCCGTAGCTTGTCCCGATTCCTTTATTATTTTTTTTAGTGCTTTTCCCTTCTCAAATTATACTGCATGATTGAGGTACATACTTTTTTAGGGACAAATGTAGACATTTGTTTTTCTTGATTACACATGCATAAAACAGGGGATTTGCTTTCTTAATGTAGTTGAGGGGCTTGAGATGGAGAGACAGTGGATCATTGTTTGAAAAAAATAAAACTTGAGAAAAATAAAGTGATATGCTTGATGTAAAATACCCAAATAATCCTGAATGTACTTACTTGTATATTTATATTAGTTTCCTCTCAGTAGAATGTAAGTTAATTGAGGTTAGAGCCTATTTTCATTTTTTTTTTAAGAATCCCTAGTGCCCATCATAGTTTCTTGCATATAAATGGTGATTTAAAAGTGATGTTTGGATTAGAGGGATCTGTGGTTATATTATGATGAATATTTCTTCTTCTGGTGCAGATTATAACTCATCTATGCTTGATCATATTGTATATATTTTTTGTCCGTGTTCTTCAATTAATCTTCTTTTCAAAGAGAATCTACCTAAAGGACTGGATATTTTCTCTATGTGCTTTAATGTTTTGTGGATACCAGTCCAACTCTTGGGCTGCCTATCTATCCCTCACTTTTGCTACATGACTAATCTATTTTCTTTCCTGACCATACGTTTCTTTGATTATGTCTTTTATACCACTTACTGTTTGTAGTTCATGATGCTACTAATCATACCCACCAAATGTCTCTCCATCACCTCTTGGGAATAATATCAACCCAAATATATATGGTTCTATAAAATTTTAAAAGCACTTTTCTTTAGTATTACTCTTCCCATTTTTTTGATGAGGAAGATCAGGCACAGAGAACTTAATCAATTTGCCCATGGTCACATGGCTAGTCTATGTTGAAGACAAATTGTGATCTTTAGACTCCTAGTTCAACTCTTTTCATCATACAATGGCTCCTGGAAACTTGAGCTAGCATGATTGGTGAAGATTGCAATATTATTATAAGTCAAAGTTGGGTGTAGCTTAGATTAGATGAGCTGAAGTCAGAAGATCAGGGTTCAAGGTAGGCAAAAGCAGTAGTAGATCAGAAATAGAAAGCTTTGGTCAATTGAGTCAGAGATCACTCCAAGCAAAGACAGTTCAGCACCCTGGACAGGTCTGAGAGTTAAGTTGGTGTGGCAAGTTCTGAGGGTACACTGAATTTGTTTCTCCTTAGAGTCCCAAGCTTACAGGATTGCCTTTGACATCTTTCTAGAACACCATGTTTTTTTTTTTAAATCACCACCCACTTTATGTAAATTGTAACCCCAGGAATTGGTGAATCATCCTTATCTTCCCAAGAACTTTCAGTCTCTGTATCACATGAGAGAACCCAGTCTTCTGGTCCAGAAGGAGTATTTGAATACTAGAACTTCAACAGATTGACCAAGAGATTCCATTTCTCTTTGGCCTTGTACAATTCATTCTCTGGAGGATCTTGTTCCTGAGCTAGGAACAGGAACTCAATTCAGGACAGGGCCCTGACACTGATAGCCTAGTCAATTCTGAGGACTGAGTATCATATTACTACACATTTGAGTATCAGAATTATGAAAGGAGCATATGGTTAAGTGGTCTAAGTCGAATCCCCTTAACTTGAAATTTGTCAAGATGAATTCTAGTATAATATAGTAGAAAGAACTATATAGCTGGAGAACTTGACTCTTCTGTTCAGTACTTATGTGGTCTTGGGTAAATCACTTTAACTCTCTCAATTTTAGTTTTCTCATAAATTAAATGAGAAGTATTAGGTTTGGTGATCTTTAGGGTTCCTTCTGATATGAAATTTATTAAGACAGACATACTGATACATGATATGAGTTGCTTATCTTTTCCATGCCCAAATTTCTCTATCTGAAAAAGGAGACTGATAAATCTTAGTTTTAGCTTTCTAACTAGGGATTTGTACCTCTTGCCCCAAATGTCCATGACTAGAAAGCGCGTCGTATATTATAAAGTTATATAACTAGGAGAAGCAATAATAGATCCACAAGAGAAGTAATCTTTTGGTGGCAGTTGTTATTATTTCATCTCTGTACTCTCAACACTTAGCATGGGACAGACACGTAGTAGATGCTATTAAATGTTTGTTGCGTTGCATGCAGAGTGCAAACATTCTTCATGATGAAAATTGATGTCCTGTGGTCTTGCCCTTTACCCTGAGATGTCTCCTCCTTCTGTTCCTAAAATATAACGATTTTGTTCCTGAGCAATGTTTTAGGCAAAGAATTTGGCTAAAAATAGCAGCTCCCCCTGGCTCTGCTAAAGCTACATCTGTCAGCAGCTCTCCTCAGGGTTTTGTAACTTAGCCACAAGCGTAAGCAGCAGGCTGATACTTGTCATGGGAGCTGAGTTTATTGAAAGTTATTTATTATTTTTTAAATAAGAAACTCCACCCTCTTAACAATCCAGCTACAGGAAATGTCCACCATGAGTCAAGCACCAAGATGAGGTATCTGGGTGGGGAGCAAGCTAGGGGAGCTAAGAAAGATAGAGGCATTTAAGAAAAAAAATCAGGAATTGACAGCAATTGACTTTTACCCTGAGACCAAATAAGAAAGTTTGCTGCCAACCCAGCCTGATATGACCCCACCCCATTACCTCAGAACTGTGAACTTTTGGGGACGATGAAACTCATTCTATGACTTCACCATAGTCTCAGATGTACCTGCCAGACTCAACTAAGCTCTCTTGTTATGTTCTCATTGACCATAAAAGGTAGGATCTCAGCTCACTCAGTCTCAGACAACTAACAGTCCATGAGCCAAGCCTCATCCCAGACTGTCTACCTGTCTACGAGAGACCTCTGATTTCCCACTTGCTATATAGCACATTCATACCAGCTGGGTCTCCTTCAAGGAAAATGGACCAGACAATTTGATTCAAAACATTTATTAAACATCTGCTAATATCAAGATGACCCTTTCTTGAGCCAGAGGTACCAGGGAAGGTAAAATGCTCATTTAGAAAAAGGAAGAGGGGTGGGTCATGCACAGCTTGCAAGTACGGCATGATTTGGTTTTCAGAATTTCAACCCAGAGACACTTTTCCATGGAAGTTTGGTCTCAGGGCTACGCTGTTAGAAAACCCCAGTAAGTCTGCCAGAAATGTATAGAACACAACAAGCAAGGGTGTTGAACTCATTTGCTGACTCTTAGTGTGGCTTTTGTCTCATGATGGCCAGAAGCTGCTTTGCTTCGCCCCACTGATAACTAACTGGTATGAAGACTGACTCTTAGGAGATCTGTAGTATCTGGCAGGGATGTCTGAAACCACATGGGCGGTCTGTTGCTCCCACAGTGACCGGCTGACTGGCTGGTCTCCAAGTACAGAATGGAGTGCTAAACCAGGTACTTGACTCATGTTGCTGCTTCTACCATACATCTACACCTGAACTCTTCTAGTGTTTATGTGTTCTGACTTCCCTCCAAAAATGAAATAATAACAAGCTGAAGGCCAATAGTAATTGTATATTTTGGCTTATTGGAAAAGTTAATAAACAGGGAAACTGCCTAAATTTTGGTCAGCAATATGAAGGCAACGAGATAATTAGGACTTTTGGTCCATAGACCTGTAAGTGAGGTGCCTGAAAAAAATTGGGAAGGTGAAATTTGCCCAAATGGGATGATTGAGCTGGAAGGGAAATAGAATCCAATGTCAGTTTCTACAACTGCTTTAGATTTAGTGGGGCAGAACAGGTTGATGAGGACCTGAACAATGAGGTCAATGTGGTGTAGTGGGAAGGGCATTGGAGTTATTGGTCCTAGCTCCATTATTTACTAACCATATGACCTTGGACAAGTCATTAACTTCATTCTTCTCTAGGCTGAACTCCTGACTTTCCATACAGTCTTTGTTTATAATACTCCCTTCTCAATGCTTTCAAGTTTCTTTTTGTGTCCTCAAGGGCAGGACACCATTATTTCTTTTTGTCTTTGCATCTTTAGTGCGTATAAATGATCTCCACATAGTAGGTTCTTAATAAATGTTGAATTGAGAGTAATTTATCTGTCTTACTTTTGTGGTCATTTTCTGAACCATTGTTCTTTTCATTTTTCTTTTGGTTTTAAAAAGGGATGGGAAGCTAGGTGATGAAGTGAATAGAACATTGTTCTTGGAGTCAGGAGGACCTGAGTTCAAATCTGACCTCAGACACATACTAGCTGTGTAACCTTGAGCAAGTCACTTAATCATATTTACCTCAGTCTCCTCATCTGTAAAATGAGCTGGAAAAGGAAATGGCAAAGCACTCCAGTATCTTTGCCAAGAAAACCCTAAATGGGGTCACAGAGAGTCAGACACAACTAAAATGACTCAAAACAGCAACAATTTAAAAAGAGGGCTTAATTGACAGTATACTAAAGACTTATCTATTCTACTTACTTACAAAAGGAAGGTTAGGCTGAGTGGCCTCAGAGGGTTCTTCCCACAGTCACAAGCGGCATCTCCTTTATTTACTGGGCTTGAAGATAAAAGGGCATCTAAGAATAGCTGTTTCTTAGGGAGTTCAAACCCCATCTTGACCTCCTACTTGTGCTACTTGGCCTTGTTATAACGATGATATAGTAGAATGACCTTTTGTTTTTCATTCTCTGGATTTTGCCTCCATGTTTCAATTGCTTTTCCCCTCCACCCCAGTGTCCCCCTTCTTCCCCTAGAACCTCACTTTGAGAAAGGGCTAAGGACCAGACCTATTTCACTCTCTGAACTTAACCATCATTGCTTCCATTGCAGCAAAGTGGCTCCATAGTGCACGAAGATCTGAGTTTAAATTTGACCTCAGATACTTACTAGCTGTGTGAAAGTCACTTGGGGAAAGTCACTTAACCTCAGTTTCCACATCTGTATAATAGGGATGATTATTATATTCCTGGGTTGTTGTGAGGATCATATGAGATAATTGTGAAGTGCTTAGCATAGCTAAGTCTGACATGAAGTATCTACTTCTACTACTACTACTACTACTACTACCACTACTACCAGTACTACTACTACCATTACTACTACTACTATTATTACTACTACTACCACTACTACTATTATTACTACCACTACTACCACTACTACTATTACTACTACTACTATTATTGCTACTACTACTACCACTATTACTACTACTACCATTACTACTACTACTATTATTACTACTACTACCACTACTACTATTATTACTACTACTACTATTACTACTACTACCACTACTACTACTACTACTATTACTACTACTACTAC
>NW_027187330.1:6242574-6251618 GCF_028583685.1 Petaurus breviceps papuanus
AACATTTATTAAGCGTCGACCATGTGCCAGGCATTGTGCAAAGTGCTAGGGATACAGAAAGAAGCAAAAAGCAGTCCCTGCCCTCAAGGAGCTCACAGTCCGACGGGGAAGACAACAAGCAAACTAATATGTCTAATAAGCTATAGGTAAAGAGAAATAATTAAGAGAGGGATAGTACTAGAATTAAGAGGAGTTTGGAAAGACTCTTTGTAGAAGATTGGATTTTAGTTGGGAATTAAAGGAAGCCAGGGAAGCTAGCAGTCAAAGACTGACACCTAGACAACAGTAAATTAAGCCCACAGCTCTCCCCTCTGCCTCCCTTACTTTGCCTTCTTTCTTACAGCAATAGTTACTTTTAAATGACGCTACAGGCAGGAAGGAAGGAGGGGGCACAATTTTCTTAATTGGGCAATTGCCTGTCCTGGGATATCCTCTTCTTACCGCCTCCCTTCCACACGCCTTATGTCATTGTCGTCGCTATTGACTTAACCTCGAGCTTTGATGACATTTGAAGAGCGGTCCTTATGACTAAATATATTACCATATTAGTAATTTTGGAATAGAAATTTTCAAAAACAATATATTAAGGCATCAGCAGCCATTTGTTAACACAGAGAATGAAAGTGTCATTTTATTATGCATAGTATAAATTAAAGATTTAATTTTCTTTTTAAAGAAAGTGCTATGTCATTTTCACCTGTCAGGTAAAATATTTTAGAAATACTTTATTCTTTTTTTCATTTATAAGTGTGACAAATGTTACAATTCACTTGATGAAAATCCCATGTGACATGTGAGGTGTTTCAGTGGTAGTAGCATCTTATGTATTGCCTCTTATACATTGTCTCAATATGTATTGCCTCAATACATCTTATGCATTGCCTCCCATAAACCTACAGAAAGAAAGGGAATCATTTTGGTAATTAACCAATAAGGGAGTACCATATGTGATTTTCTCATGAATGGCATTATCAAGTGGTCTTATCAAGATCTCTCTGACACATGCATAGGAGATCTTCTCTAAGCACATATACAATTTTCTCATGTTGCCAAGTTGTATATAATCAAACAGCTTGGACAAAAAAAAAGTTCCCTCACCTACTTCTTAATAATAGACTAGAAGCTGATATAAAATATTCCTTGGGTTAATTAAAAGGAAAATCTGTAGCTTTAATCGCCCACCCTGAATTGTAGTTTAGTGGAAAGGACACTGTCTTAGAAGTGAGAGACCCAGGCTTAAATTCAACACCTGTCATCTTCTTATATATAATGGGCAGCACCTAACATCCCTGCTTCTCAATTTCCTCATCTGTTAAATGACAGATTTGGATGATATTGCCTCGGAAATCTCTTCCAGTTCTGGATCTACAATCCTATGAAATTTCCTAGCTCAATTCCAATTGTGTGCATTACACAGACTTTCCATGGTCATTTGGTTTGTTTAACACAAAGAAGATTAAAGAAGAAAAATTTCTGCATTCCTAGAAGGATATGCCATTTGACTCTATCCCAGCACCATCTTCTGCACATGTAGTTCATGGAAAGGGAATAGGGGAGTTCATGCTAGTGTCCACGGCCCATCTCTGGGGCCTCAGCACTGAATAAGTTAGCTTCTCCAAGGCCATATGAATAATGAGTCCTAGAGCTGAAACTCAAACCCAGTTCCCCTCTTCTTCCTCATCTATCCCACATTTGTTACCAGTGTGTCAACAACTCTGCTTGAGAAAGTTTACTTTCCTGATTTTACTAAGGATGGGGAGTAGAGTGGGAAGAATTCAAGGTATTGTGCTATATATACTAGGGATACAAAGACAAAGTCCTTGCCTTCAAGGAACTTATTTTCTTTTGGATTCTGCATTTTCATAACTTCATCATAGTCTCTGTCAGTTGCTATGAACACTGATGACTTCTTTCCTCTTTCTCTCTTTTTATTTTGGTATTGTTTCCCCAATTAATACCATTCATTCTACCCGCTCTAGCAATGGTCAGTTTCCAATGAAACTTTCTTTCATTTGCCATGCAAATGGCAGTCCAATTGTCTCAAGTGACACCACTGGGTGTCACTTGTGCCTTTCCTAGTGAGGTCTCGAAATATCTATAACAATGCAATAGCCTCTTAAATTTATCTTTATGCCTCAAGTCCCTCTCCATTCTAATTCATCCTCCACTCAGCAGCCAAAATGACTTTTTTTAAGTACAGGTTTCACCCTACCACCCACTTCCTCTTCCCCCAACTCAGTAAACTCCAGAAATTCCCTCAGATCCAAATTAAATGCATATCCTAGCCCCTTCCTATTTCTTGATTTTTTTCAACACTGTTGATGGTCCTGCCATATTTTCCTATCTGTTGCTTCTTACATGCTATGCTCAGTTTTCTGTCTCTATGCCTTTGCATTGGCATCCACCCATGCTTCTAATCTCTCTTCTCTCTGACTCTCAGAGACTCTGACTTGCTTCAAGACTCAGCTCAAATTCTGTCTTCTATGGGAGATCTTTTCAGGTCTCCTCCAAGTTCTATTGCTTTTTCCTTCCAAGTTCCCAATTATTACATATTTGAATATTATGCCCCCCCCCCTTTTGAGAGCGAGTCTCCCTATCTTGCTCAAACTGGAAGTGTAAGGACTACTAATGGATCTGATCTCATTAATTGGCACAAGAGCTTTGACCAGCTCCATTTCAAACCTGGGCCTTTCCTTAGGTAACCTGGTAGCCCTTCTCTCTTTGTACTCCAGACCCAAAGGCTAATCATATTGAGACCATACTTAGTCCAAACAATTTTTTTTGTCTGTACTTTTGCTGTACTACTCCTTAGCTCAAGAGATCTACACCAGCTTGCCTGGCTTCCTGGATTATTTATACTTACTTGTTTATCTCTTATCTACATATTGGAATATACTATACTTGAGGGCAGGAATTGTTTTTGCTTTTGCTTTGCATTGCTAGCACTTAGCATAGTGCCTGGTATATAGTAAGCCCTTTGGAAATGCTTGTAGATCAGATTGTTTGCTTACTCACCATGTGTAATGCCCTCCATTCCTGATTGTCCTATTAGTATGACTGATTCAGGAACTCATCTCTGCCACATAGTTCCTTGCTTTATATTTACTGGGGGCTCTTTTGGGGGCATCTGGGAACTACTCCAAATAGGAACTCCCAAAATATCTTGCCTTTGTAAGCAATGGGCACATGCCCTTTCACAAATATTTCTCAGCCCTGAGAGGTTAGACCTTTAGAGAACCATAAATGCCATCTTTAAATGGCTTTACTTCCCACTGCCTCATACTACAGGACATTGAGACCCTTACCAGAGATGGGCATGCAAGATATTTTCCCATGGGCTTCTTGAAGAGCCAGCAAAGCTTCAGTCCATCCTGATGGACACTGACATTTGTACTCTGGAAGCACTGAGGTCAGCTACCATTCATGAGTACAAAGATGCTTACATTCCAGTTATGACACATGCTAGAAACATGTGTCCCTGTTTCCCTCCCCCCCCACTCCTTTTCTCCACTCCATTCTGGATATACTCATTTAATGCTTGAAATAGTGCTCATAACACTTGAAACTCATGATACTCCACCATGCTGGGGGACATTTGTATGTGTAGCTCAGCAGCAGAGCATTTTTCTGGGCTATTGGGATTTGGGAGTAGGGATTCTATTTGTCTTGCTTTATTTAAGGATATATGAAAGTATAGCAATCAGAGACAAAAACACAGCCCCAAATCTTTTTCCTTCCCTCCTCTCCGCTCCCTTTTCTTCTGCTCCCTTTTGCTCTCCTCCCCTCTCCTCTCCTTTCCCTTTCCTCCCATCTTCTCTCCTCTCCTTTCCCTTCCCTCCCATCTCCTCTCCTCTCCTTTCCCTTTGACCTATAATCTCCTCGTTTTACATGTGAGATTAACCTACATAACCTCTCAAATCCTCTGCCACTAAATTGATGGTCCATCAAAAGTCTTATCTCTTTATTTTGCAATTTAATATGAGGCATGGCAGCTTTTATTTTTCTCTGAGACATTGGACTGGACTTTAAGTTGTTAATTGTAGTCTCATAGAATTTAATACTGAAATTTAGAATTGGAAGGGACTTAGAAATTGTCTTTCCATCTGGAAGTGATCTTTCTGATCTCATAGCTTTTCATACTTTTTTGTGTGGTTATTATATCCTAATTTTTATTATATTGACCTCTGTGTATATCATATCTCTACCAAAATAGTGTCAAATACTTGAGTTTGGGGCCGTGCCTCTTGATTTATTTCTGTATCTCCCTCTCTCAGGGTTTAGAATAATGTATTACACATAGTAATCACCTAATAAATATTTGCTGAATCAACGGACCTAAGCTAAGTCTTGCATTTTATAAAAGTGAAAATGAAGACTAACAGAGGTTTTGACTGGCTTAAGGTTGCGCATGTTAGATCTGGGACTTGAATCCAGAACTCTTAATTCCTGTAATAATCAGATTAATGTTTTCTTGCCTCCCTGAAGTGGGTTTAGAGCTACTATTTTGCTTATCAGTTATAATGTAGGGAATGCATATATTTAACCCCATGTCCAACTTAATCATAATAATTCTGATGACTTCTCATAATATGGAGCCTGTCTTCTGTAACAACATAAAAGGTAAGAGTGCCGAACATAGGTTTTTCCACATTGTAGGAAAATAGGGTCTTATCATGCATGTGGCCAAGATCTAACCAATTATGGTAGATAATCATTCATTAGAGAAGCAACCAAATTTGAAAATAAGAAAGGAGGAGAATTTATAGTCAGATTTGAATCTAGATCAGCTCTGCTGTATTCAAGAATAAATAACACCAGTCAGTCTTGGGCCCAACTAGCTTCCTGGAAACTGGCAAACATTAGCTATTTTATCTCATAGTTCACAAAGGGTCAAGGGGCTTGCATGCCAGCTTGGGGGTTCACTTAATTTTACCCCTCTAAGTATTTTAAAATTCATGATAAATCACCAATGATTGTAGGGAGGGAGATTAGAGATAATACCCCTCCCCAAAGAATTTTTGGCATATTTGTTCCCTTAGCAGCTGATTCTATAGAAACCTCTATATTTATTGCACTTCAGAAGATTTAGGTAAGCAAGCATATTTTCATGTTTGATTAATTGGTACCTGTGGATAACCTGGTGATGTTCCCACACTGCTTCCCTGATGGGCCCTAAGAAGAAGAGGCAACAATACTATACATGTGTTCTTAGTCCTAGGGCTAAGGAAGTAATATAATACTGAGTACTGGGTGTCTTGAGAAACATGGTGCTGTTTCTCATAAGGCTTTTTTTTTTTAAAGAGTGTTTCTAGACATGGTGGTATAGGCCTGTGATGCCTGTTATTTGGAAACCTGAAGCCAGTAAATCACTTTAGCTCAGGTGTTGTTATTTGCAGTAGGCTAAACCAGTTGTCTGTACTAAATTTGTCACCAATATGGTGGGCCCAATGGGAGGAGAAAGAGGGAGCACCAGGCTGCATAAGGAAGGACCAATCAACCCAAGTTGGAAACTGAGCACATTGTAGTTCTTGTGCTAAATAGTACTGAAAGTGAATTTTAGAATATCAAATTGGGAAATGACTTCAGTGGTCACCTTGTCCAACACTTAGCCAGACAGGATTTCCTGTCTCCACTTGAAGATTTCTAGAGAAGTTTTTCTGTTTCCCAAGGAAGCCCATTCATTCTAGTAACAAGCTGAAATCTGATTCCTCTAATTTCTACCTTAAATCAACCTTCTGCAACTCAGAAAATAAAATCCAATTTCTTCTTTACAAGTCAGCCCTTCAAAAATTTGAAGATAGTGATAATGCCTCCTTTGGATCTTCTCTTTTTTGACCCCAGTAACCTTATTCTTTCAATCACTACATATAGGATATGTCCAACTTTCCCCAGCATCCTGACTTTGTATGGTCTAGCTTAACAAAAGCTTTCCTCAAACATGGCTCTCCAAACTAGACAGTTCTTCCCATATGGTCTTACCAGGGCAGAGTACAGTAGGAATATCACCTTCCTTTATCTGGACAATTTACACAATGTTGACTTGTATTGAACTTGCAGACCATTAAAACTTCTTTTACCTGAATGGTTGTTTGACCATGATATCCCCACCTTGCACTTATACAGTTAATTTTTTGAGCCTAAGTATAGAACTTAACATTTACAGTTATGATATGCCATTTTATTAAATCTGGCCCATTTATATCCCCCAATGTGTTAATTGATCCATACAACTTTGTGTCTTTTGTGACTTGGATAAGGATGCCATTTATGCCTTGATTCTAGTAAATTACAGGATTTTTGAACACAACATAACTGTGGACTTTTAGTAGAAGTTTCTTTTAATTTTGATATTGACCCACTTTTTAGATCTGCTTGGTCAGTTATGAATCTCCTTTAAAATACAGAACTCAGCAAGTAACCCTCTATATCTACATAACTATGTCTAGCTCTGAATTTATAAGGGGTTCATAATGACTGTTATCAAATGCCTTGCTGAAATCCCACAATACTAAAGTTTTTTTCCTGTATCAGTTTAGTAAGCTTGTCAAAAAAGAAATGAAATAGGTCTTATATAAATTATTTTTGAACCCATGAATGTTCAGCATGATTTCCCTTTCCCCACTATTTTGCTTTACAATGCTCATGAGCCCATAATTCTAGGAAGTTCTTTGATGACCTTGAACCAGAATTTGCTTCATTGCAACTTCCATTACTCCTATTTTGGCTCTCTGGGGACAAAATCGTGTCTACTTCCCCTTCCATATGAATGTTCTTCAGATACTTACCATGCCCTTCTCCCCCCCCCCCCCCCCCCCAAATAGTACCTTCTCCAAGTTAACCATTCCAAATTTTTATTGTTCTTGAGCAGACTTCCTTGTAATCTCAAGTCAAAGAATCTTAAATGTCCTTTTCCTGAACTCTTTGGAATCTGTTCCCTTAAAGTTTAGGGTACATAGCAGACTATGCCCGCTGTACCAGACACTGCCCATGGAAAGCAGTCCTGTTTTATAGTGGAGTCAGGTAAGGTAGTCTGTATGCCCATACATTGTCTATAGTTACTGACAATATCCCAGGTCCAGTAGTTTCTCAAGGGAGAGATATATACCCTGGTGCGTGTACACACATAGGATAAAATATGGGCATACAGACTACCTTGTAAATAGCAATAATAACAATAACAGCCTATATTTTTACAGAGCTTTAAGGTTAAGAAAGCTGTTTTCCCACAATAGCCCTGTGAGGTAGATGTGCATGTAGTCTCCTTGATAACATTTCATCTTCTACCTTCATGTCTTTGCACACTTGTCCCTGGAAGGCTTTCCCTCCCTGTTTTTCCTCTTCAAATCACCAGCTTTCTCTGAGGCTCAGATCAAGTGCCACTCTAAGAGGCCATTCCCAGTTGCCCTCCTGAGAGGCAGTTTGGGAAGATGGATCTTCCTCCAGAGATCAGCCTAGTAATAGAGTAAAATGTAACCTTCTCGAGGGCAAGAGTTATTTCATTTTTTATCTTTGTTTCCCCAGCTCTTAGCACAGTGCCTAATAAACAATAGACGCTCCATAGAGGCTCATTGAATGAAGTGATATAAGGGTTTTTGGTTCGTGTAAAAAGACACCATGTAGGATAATGGAGAGTGTTCTGGATTTCCTAACATCTAGGATGAACTTGTTTTTATGACGTGAGCTGCAGGACTAAAGGCAAGTTATTTAGCCTCCCTGAGACTCAATTTTTTCCTCTATAGAACAGAGGTAATAATACTCTCATTTATCAAGTGTCTGTAATATATTAGCCACTTTGCTTATTTGCTAAGGGTACAGAGGTAAAAATCAAACAATCCCTGACCTCAGGGAGCTTACATTTTACAGACGATGACAATATGTCACACAAAAATGTAATTAAAAATCTGTACAAAGATTAACTGTGATTGGGTCATAGGTTTGGAGCTGGAAGGCGCCTTATAGGTAATCAAGTTCAAGCCCATAATTTTGCAGATGATAACACTAAGAGAGAGGTGAGTAAGTGACTTGTTCAGGGTTACACTGCTATTATGTGTTGGAGGCAGGATATAAACTTAGGTCTTCTTGACTTTATATCCAGCATTCCACCCATCTCACCAAACTGCCTCTCGGGAGGGCAATTGGGAATGGCCTCTTGATCTGAGACTTGAAGAGAGTTGGGTATTAGAAGAAGAAAAATGAGGAGGGAAAGTTTTCCAGGGACAGGTGTGTGTGCAGCCTGTGCAAAGACACCAAGGCAGAAGATGAAATGTTATCGAGGTGACTGTGTGCACTATCCACCTCATAAGGCTATTGTGGGGAAACGGTTTTCTGAACCTTAAAGCTCTGTAAAAGTGTAGCTTATTATTATTAACTGACTGTTCTCAATTTTTTTAATTTAGCAGGTGTTCAATAAATTTTAAGTGAATGAGTTACCTGGGATCTTATCAAGGTGCATATTCCCTATAATGGTACAAATAATAACCTATCCATGTGTAATTGTGGTCCATGCTCTCCCATAAATCCTCCATAGAGGTTCTACCCACCACACTTGAGGCTTTCCTCTAGACCTTTTAATATTTCATAAGTATTAATGCTCATGGAAACTCCTTGAACACTCAAGATGTATATCTGTTATTGGACAATATTTCTAGGCATAGGTTTCCACCTGCTCATTCTTTATCATAAAACTTCGGCACATTTACTAAATACTGAAAAAAAGTAATTTTACAAAATGTTTGCGAAGTTAATTTTTTTGTGAAGCCTGTATTTGAGAGTATTTTAACTGGAACTAAAGAAGTAGCTTTTGTTATCCAGGGAATCTTTATTACCTATTTTATTTCTCTCAATTTCAATGATTTATAGATTTGTAGTAATGTAGAGTGTGGTTTTGTGATAAAGGGTCTACTCAGGGATCTCCATACCAAATGCTACCCCTCTCTACAACTGACTGGCTCATCTCCTTACTATCTTTTTCATCACATTCAAAGGCAATATGTACATATCTATCTATCTATCTATCTATCTATCTATCTATCTATCTATCTATC
>NW_027187330.1:6251628-6279405 GCF_028583685.1 Petaurus breviceps papuanus
ATCTATCTATCTATCTATCTATCTATGTGTATATCTATCTATCTATCTATGTATCTATCTATCTGTCTGTCTGTCTATACATCTATCTCCTCTGGAATATACCCTCTGGAAAAGTTTCAGAAAATTACCTAAATTGTGTATGCTTTCTTCCTACTCAGGTCTCCAATTGGAGAAAACCAAAAGAATTTCTCTTCTCTCATGAGCTACATTTCCATCTCTCAATATTGAACTGTGAATTTATAGGCTTAGAAAAATTACTGTTAGTGTCTAAGTAACTTATCAATAATATTAAGGAAAGGGGCGGAGCCAAGATGGCGGAGTAGAAGCACGACCTTCCCGCGGCTCCGGCTTCCACCCTCCCCAATCCATGTAAAAGGGGGACTCTAAACAAACTTTGGAGCTGCAGAACCCACAAAATGACACAGAGAAGCTAACCTCCCTCTGAGGACAGCCCGGCAGGCCGGCAGGAATCGGCTAGCGCAGCACTCTGGGAGCCAAGCCCAGCACCACGCCGAGGCTTTAGCCCCAGGGCGGGCCTGACCAGCCGCCAGCCAGAGGGACTCCAGATCAGCAGCAGCTGTGGCCGTTTCCAGATTTATCAATACATAGATGCGAAGGACAACGTGAGAGGCAAGTGCAGTCTGGACTTTGGGACCCAGGAAGTGGGAGTGCGTGGCTTTTACCCCCGAGCGAGAAACCGCTGAGACGCCAGCACAGCCTGCCAGCGCCACGTGGCGGCTTCAGCTCCTGGCCTGCAGAGTGTAGGGGGACCAAGCACCAGTCTGAGGGGTAATTGCTCTTGCTTTAACCTGCTTGGATCTGGATTGCAATCTAGGGTGGAGGTCCTGGGCTGTGTGTGTGTCCAGCTTGCCAGAGCGTGTGGAGACTTCAGAGAGGGCACCCATCTAATGCCTCCGGCAGCTGAGAAAACCCCAGCTTTTGGGACGAAAACTCCCCTGTCTGGTGGCAGAGTCCTACTGTGGCAAAAAGCCCAAAAGTCAAATCATTGAGTGGCAAAATGAGCAGGCAAAGGAAACAAAGCAGACAGAAGATTCCAACATTACACTCCTATTTTGGGGATAAGAAGGAGCAAGGCATGGAACAGAAGGAAAACAGTGAAGTCAGAACTCCTGCACCAAAAGCTTCAAAGGAAAATACAAGCTGGTTACAGGCCATAGAGGACCTTAAGAAGCAGATAAGAGAAGTGGAGGGAAAATTGGGAAGAGAAATGAGAACAATGCAAGAAAATTATGAAATGAGAGTCAACAGCCTGACTGAAGAAAATAATACCTTAAAAAACAGACTGACTCAAATGGCAAAGGAGGCTCAAAAAGGCAATGAGGAGAAGAATGCCTTAAAAAGTCGAATTTGCCAGATGGAAAAAGAATCTCTAAAGCTCACTGAGGAGAATCATTGCTTCAGAATTAGATTGGAGCAAATGGAAGCTAATGACTTTATGAGAAATCAAGATGCTGTTAAATAGATCCAAACAAATGAAAGAATAGAAGGCAATGTGAAATATCTCATGGGAAAAACCACTGGCCTGGAAAATAGATCCAGGAGAGATAATTTAAAAATTATTGGACTGCCTGAGAGCCATGACCAAAGTAAGAGCCTGGAAAGCATCCTCCAGGAAGTTCTCAAAGAAAACTGCCCTGATGTTTTAGAACCAGAGGGCAAAATAGAGGTTGAAAGAATCCATCGATCACCTCCTGAAAAAGATCCCAAAAAGAAAACTCTTAGGAATATTATAGCTAGGTTCTGGAATTCCCAGATTAAGGAGAGAATATTACAAGCAGCCAGGAAGAAACAATTTGAATATTGTGGAAACACAATCAGGATAACCCAGGATCTGGCAGCTTCTACACTGAGGGATCGAAAGGCCTGGAATGTGATATTCCAGAGGTCAAGGGAGCTGGGATTAAAACCAAGAGTCACCTACCCAGCAAAACTGAGTATCATGTTTCAGGGGAAAATATGGTCATTCAGTGGAATACAGGACTTTCAAGCATTCTTGCTGAAAAAAACCAGAGTTGAATAGAAAATTTGACATTCAGATACAAGAAGCAAGAGAAGCATGAGAAGGTAAACAGGGAAAAGTAATCATAAGGAACTTATCAAAGTTGAACTATTTTTTTTTAAAACAATCGGGGTTGAGTGGCTTGTTCGGGGTTGCATGGCCAGTTGTTGTTTCTGGGTGTGGTGCTGAGTGTCTGGGCCCGGATTTGATCTGGGTCGTCCCGGCACTGGAGCTGGTGCTCTTGCTTGCTGAGCCACCTGGCCAAAGTTGAACTATTAACATTCCTACATGGAAAAACAATAATTGTAACCTATGAAACTTTTCTCAGTAGTTGAATGGATTAGAAATATATATGTCTTTATATGAGGGTATGCGGGCATATGAATACATATGTGAATATGTGTATATACGTTTACAGGTATACATAGATAGAGGGCACGGGACCAATTTAACAGGAAGGGATGATACTTAAAAGGTGAAATTAAGAGGTGAGAGGAATATAATGAGAGGAGATGGGGAGAGACAGAGTGGGGCAAACTATCTCATACAGAAGAGGCAAGGGAAAATGGTTACAATGGAGGGGAAGAATAGGAAGGCAAAAGGGAATAGGTCAACCTTATTCCTATTGAATCTGGCTTGAGAAGGGAGGGAAATACACACTAAATAGGGGATCTCACCCTCCAGGAGAATAGGGGGGGAAGGGGATGTGAGGGGGATGATGGAAGGGAGGGCAGGCTTGGGGGGAGGGAAGTTGGAAGCACCCACTTTTGAAAAGGGACAGGATCAAAGTAGAGAACAGAACAAGTGTGAGGTGGGATAGGAGGGAGGGAAATATAGTCAGTCTTTTACAATACATCTACTATGTTATTGTTTTGCATTAGTCACACATGTACAACCTATACTGAACTGCTTGTCCCCCCAGTGGCGGTGGCTGGAAGGGGGGGGAAGGGAATGAATCTGGAATTGAAAGTTTTAAAATCAAATATTCAAATATATATATATATATATATATATATACATATGTGTGTGTGTATATATATATATATACTATTATTAATACCATCTTACATGTAATTAAGAAAAAAGATATACAGGCACTGAGGCATAGAGATCCACTGGAAAAGTTGAAACAGGTATGGGAGAAAATATGGGAGAGAGCAGATTGGAGGTGGGGATATCCTGTGGGACTGCTGTTTTGGGGGGATGGGTGGGGGAAAACGGGGAGAAAATTTGTAACTCAAAATCTGGCGGAAACGAATGATGTAAATCAGCAGTTAATAAAGTATTTAAATTAAAAAAATAATATTAAGGAAAAATAAACATAGGCAAGAATTCAAATAAGGCATAGAAGGCAGTTTTGGAGCTCATAGCTAAGGACACTTTCCCCCCCCCCCCCCCTTCTGTCCTACTTCAAGCTTGCATGGAGGGAAATGTTAAAGAAAGGGGAAAAGATTTAAACTCTAAATGGAAATTTTCTCAGTACTGTGCTCTGGAAAATGCAAAGGGAATTATTGACTTGATTTCAATCTTACCACCTACTACAACTGTCAGTTTGACCTGATGTTACTTCTAGTTCATTCCTCACATGAACTGATCCTTTCTCTTCTCCCTCCTGGGCTGCCATACTTATCCACTCACTTCTTGCTCTTACCTCTCTGTCTCCCACCTGCAGCCCCCAAACGTGGTTGAAACTCCCTTATTTCAGGCCAAATAGAATCTCAAATCAAGTGGAATACTCTTGAATGCCCAGAATCTAGCTCAAGGATTCTCCATCATCCCAAGGAGGTTCTCCAAACTCTCTGTGATTTTGAGTCTCAGCAACTGGAGTCTACAGAATCATAGAGTTGAAAGGACATATGTAATCAGTCATCTAGAATCATCTCCTCTCCAGGGTCTTCCCAGCAGCATCTCTGACAGAAGGACTTCTGTCTTCTGCTTGACTTTCCAGTTATGTGAAACTTCTTCCTAAGGAAATCTGTTCCATTGTTGAGCAGAGCTTGTCATTAGAAAGTTTGTCATAATCTCGTGATGAACGGTGCCATTTTGAGACTTCTCCCTTCTTAGCTCTGGCCTCTTAACTAAGCAGATTTTTTCTTTATTTTCAGTTGTGGCTATTTAAATATCTGGAGATAGCTATTATGAAGACAACCTCCCCTGTAAACTCTTCTCTTTTTCATGTGAGATATCTCTACTTCTTCCACCTCTTTCTCACATGACACAATCTCCAGATGCTTCATCTCAAATTGTACAGATAGAGTTGAGGTGAAGAAAATGGGTAAGCTATCTATATGGGAAACAGTGCTAGTCAAACAGGCCACTGGCTAGACTTTAGTGAAGTTAGAAGAAATTTGTTCTCTATAACTCCTCCTCCTCCTTCTTTTCTCTTCCTTTTATCCTCTTCCCTCTCCTTGTCCTCCTCTAGCAGGGGAGAGGGAAGAAAAAAGTGAGAATATTTCTTTACTAATAAAATTTCTATTGACAATTTCTAGCCTTGTATTAGTCAAACTAGGGAGTAAAGGGATTTGTTTACACCTAGGTTAGGCTAGGCTAGAAATGGATATTAGAGAGTTCCAGGAGATTACACATGATAGTAGTAGTGACTGGCACAGTTTCTTGAACAAAGCAAATTGAGCTGACCCATACAGAGAAGTAAAAAGTCTGGAAGCAGGGAGACACAGGGACAAGTCTATCATGAGTCACTTCTTGCTGGGGTGGTGGTGGGGTGGGTGGTGGTAGGGTGGGTGGGTTTCTCTCATAGGATTAAAGTATGACCTCCTTCCTAACAAAAGTCAATCTGAGCATAAGGTGAAAAGATGAATTATGGACCATTCTCTTTTCCCACCCCTCACCCTATCTCTTCTCCCTCTTTCGACTAGAGAATCTTGAAGTTACATGCCTTTGCCAATAGATGGTGTTCTGTGTTAGTAAGGTAAAATGATTTGGTTTTCAATATAGGAGACAGAAGAAACTGAAGGATCAGTAGATCAAGTATGTAAAAAAAAGAGACTCTTTGTAATTGAAGATAGCTTCTAATTTAAATTACTTTTTGAGGTATTAACCCCCCCCATTCTTTCATGTACATATAACTAATATTGTATGAGAATTTTTGACTGTACCAAAACATTATTCATCAGAATGCTGGACTTTTAAAAAATATTTATTTTTAACATTCATTTAAAATTTTCTTGAGTTCTGAATTTTCTCCCTCTCTGCCCTACCCACTTATTGTGAAGGCAAGAAATAGGATATTAATTATACACATGAAATAAGGCAAAACACATTTCCATGTTAGCTGTGTTGGGAAGAAAAGCAACAAAAATAAAGAAAATGAAAAGAAATTATTCTTCCATCTGCATTGAGACTCCATCAGTTCTTTCTCTGGAGGTGGATAGCATTTTTTTCATCATAAATCCATCAGAATTGTCTTGGATCATTGTATTGCCGACTCTATCAAAGTTAGTCACTGTACAATGTGGCTGTTACTGTGTACAATGTTCTCGTGGTTCTACTCCTTTCATTTTGCATCAGTTCATGTAAGCCTTTTCTGTCATTTCTTATAGTACAGTAGTATTCCAATCACAATCATATACCACATCTTGTTCAGTTATTCCTCAGTTAATGGGCATTCCCTCAATTTCCAATTATTTGCCACCACAAGAAGAGCTGCTATAAGTACTTTTGTCAACATAAGCCTTTTTCCTTTTCCTTTGATTTCTTTGGGATACAGACTTACTAGTGTTATTGCTGGATCAAAGGGTATCCACTTTATAACCCTCTGGACATAGTCCAGATTGCTCTCCAGAATGGCTGGACCAGTTCACAACTCTACCAACAATGCATTAGTTTCTCAATTTTCCCACATTCCTTCCAGCATTTGTTATTTTCCTTTTCTGTCATCTTAACCGATCTGATAGGTGTGGGGTGGTAGCTCAGAGTTGTTTTAATTTGCATTTTTCTAATCAATAGTGATTTAGAATGGAATACTCTCTGTAATCATCTTTCCTTCCCAGTTTCCCTGGCTTTCTTCGAGTCTTAGCTTAGGGCTCATCTTCTGCAAGAAGCCTTTTCCAGTCCTTAATTCCTTTGAGATTACCCCCAATTTATCCAACTAGGTGGTGCAGAGGATAGAGTGTCAGGCTTGTAGCCTGGAAAATCATCTTCATGAGTTCAAATCTGGCCTTGGACACTTACTGGCTGGGTGACCCTGGGCAAGTCACCTATGTGTCAGTTTCCTCATCTATAAAATGAGCTAGAAAAGGAAATGGCAAATCACTCCAGTATCTTTGCTAAGAAAAACCCAGAAGGGGTCACAAAGAGTTAGAAATGACTGAACAACAACAAAATACATAATTTTTGCACGTTGCTTCCTCCATTAGACTGGGAACTCCTTGAGAGTTGAGATTATTGCCTTTTCTTTGTATCCCTAGTGCTCAGCACAGTGCCTGGCATATGGTAGGTGCTTAATAATTGCTTGTTGACTTGATTGACTCAGGTCTAGGTTTCTCCTACTCTTGCAAAAATGGTACCACCCAATCACTGTAATGAAAATTATGATGGATTATAGCACAAAATGTAAATACTAGAAAGATATATGATTTTTGTCCAAGTAAGAAACTCAGAATATGTAAATTCCCTTCACCCAGTTGACTTATTAGATAACAATTGCTACCCTTTATATAGTGCATTACATTTACAAAGACATTTCAGTATTTTATCTCATTTCATCCTCACAACAAACCTGTCAAATAAATGTTACTTTATTCCCATTTTAAAGACAGGGTAACTGAGGATGAGAGTGGTTAAATAACTTTCTTAGGCAGGATTGAACAATCTGAGATAGGATTTAAACTCATTTTTCTAATTCTAGTACTCTATGCACTGTCACTTACCTGCCTAGATAATTCCTAAGGAGTTACCTGAGATATATAGAAGGCAAAGGTTTTTTTCTAGGATTATAGGATCTAGTAAGTATTAAAGGCACATTTGAATCTGGATCTTCATGACTTCACCTATGGTGCTCTCTCTACCAGTACACACTGCCTCTCTATGGTAAAAAAACTAACCTATACTCTACTGTTGAATTAAAGATGAATATCAATGCAAAGTTGGATGGGTAGATTCCCATGACGCCAAATCATTGTTCAGAGTTCCATAGCACAGGATCTGGTTTCTTCTGTTCCAGTACTGAAAAAATTCTAGCTTTTCTCAGAGAACAAGAGGAAAATGATCAGTTTCAGTCTTTGGCAATCCAATCATTCCCTGGATATAAACAGTTTTTTAACATGAGCCTGTATTTGAGCCTTTTTCACACTCAAGAATGAAAACTGCATTGTCTTCGGTTGTGTCAACAACATTGCCGAACAAATGAATTTACGGCTCCAGATGTGAATGATGGGTCAAGAAGACCTCGGTCAAGTAATGATAGCACCTTTGGCCAATTCTATAATGTTGGACCATGTAGCTTAATAGTTCTGTGGAGACCTTAGGGTTGGCACATATATTAGTCACTGTAATTAAGATCCTGGAGTTAGATTATATGTTATCTGTATGGCAGTTTGTGATGCATTTAATACTCCCTGTTTTGAAATTATTAGCACTATTGAACATTGGCTGGCCAGAGCCATAAGCAGAGTAAGACAGCACTTTTAATCCCTATTGATGGGACAAATGGGGAGGAGGATGTTTGCAAGATTCCCTTATAAAGACAGAATGCTAAATAAGAGGATTCCAGCTGTGCAGCAGGAAAGTTAAAATGGTTTGTTTGGATCATTAATATTGCAATGAAAACTAATTAAACCTGGAGCTAGAAGGAGGAGTTCATTAGAGATTTGGAGCTGAGGCCTCCTGCTTCAACAGTTTGGGTTAGCACACTACACACATAACTTGGGAAGTTGTCAAATCTGTTTGGGGCTCTTGAGCGTTCTCATTCCTGCATCTGTGGCTTAGGATAAAAACAAAGGACTTAACAAAATAAGTCCAGTAGGTGCCCCCTGCCAATGCTGCAGAAAAGCTCATAGAGATGGCTAATTCCCTTGCTTACCTGGAGTTGGATGTGGCAATGTCCTTAGATATATGTCACCTTTCTGATATCAACAGGGATGTAAAATAGGATATTAGATTTAGAACTGCAAGGGGACTTAGTCCTTCTCTTCTCATTTTGTGAATGAAGTACTGAGACCAAGAAGGATCAAGTGACTGACCCAGGGTTGCACAGCTACTAAGTGTCTGAAGTTGGATTTGAACTGAGGTCTTCCTGATTCCAGGCCCCATGCCCTATCCGCTATGCCATATTAACTTTCTATCCACTATGGCACGCTTTCAGAGACAGTGATAGCAGGGTCCCATGTCTGGTTTGTCTTTCTACAGAGGACCCTTTTGAAAGATAACTGAAGTATTTGTGTTGTGGACTTATTCACTTCAAACTGATATTTACACACACAAAGGCAAGTTAAAAAATGAAGCAGAGGTCTACCAAGTTAAATTACTTTGGACCTTGTGCTAATGAAATCAGATTTGTAGTTTTGCTCCATATATGACCCAATTAGTTTTGTTGTCTTTCAAGATCAGAGAGTAAACTACTCTCTGTAATTCTGATCAAGTCTTAAGACTTGATGTATTCATAAGAATACATGACATTGATCATTAGGCAGACTAGGTGAAAGAATGGAAAGATATGGTCAAGTCCATTGGCATCCTCTTTGTATGAGGACAATGTGTGCTTTAGACATAGACCGATAAGAAGAGATGACCGGGGTATGTGGTCCTCAACTACCTGTTCCTTTTGCCAGAGTAAGGCAAAGTAAAGTCTTATGTGTCTGTTCACCCTCTTATAAATTATTGAGGTTGCTATTTTTCATAGGGGTCCAGTTTCCAAATAGGCATCTTTATACCAAGACATGGTTGTTGTAGCTTCCTTATAAGAATTTCTCAGGAACTTTATCTCTTCTGATCTGTTGAATTTGACAAATCTATGTCCCCATCTTGAGTAGCTCTTGATGTTTGATAAAGGCATCATGGTATCAGGAAGTAGCCACAAGACTGGACTCAGAAGACATGGGTTCAAGTCTTGGGAGCTTCGGCTTCTTCATCTGTAAAATGGAGACAACTCCTGTCTCATGACATCATTGTGACAGTGGCTAGAAGGAAATTTTGGAGGCAGGAAGATCTGGACTAAAATTTTATCTTTGATACGTACTAGTTCTTTGTCTGTGGGAAAGTAATGCAGGGTCCCAGGCAGCTGTGTAAGACTATAATTTGTGGGAGAATTGCTCATTTAAATCAGTGGAGAGAGAGAGAGAAAGAGAGAGAGAGAGAGAGAGAGAGAGAGAGAGAGAGAGAGAGAGAGATATGAGAAAATAATTTTCATACTACTGTCTTCCTCCAGTTACTGCTGAGAATTCTGAAGCAAATCTAATTGGTACTAATGTAACAGTTTTGGGTGGGATAGAGGAGAGTCCTTTTATGTGCTGAAGAAAATTAACTGTGTACCTCCTTTGTCACATGTACTGTAAGTCATTGACTCCTGAGTGACATAGTTTAGACCAAAAAAAATTTGTGTGATATATCTAGACAAATAAGAGACATATGTTTAATTTGCTTGACTTTTATGATTATTTAAGTTCTTTAACCATGAATGTATAAAATAAGGGAAAGGTAAACAAAAAAGTATTTACATAAATAAGAAGCAATAACAAAAGCAAATGAATGGAAGAGGGAAGGAAAGTAGTTAGCAAATTCCAAAGAAGTGAAATGTGGGTAAAACCTTAGGGAATCATATAGAATCAATAATTTGTAAGTTGGCAATTCAGATTGGTTCATTGATTTTAGTAGTTGTAGGGAAATAACATCAATAATGTCAATTCTCCACCCCCTCAAATCCTCCCCAACACATTTAGATCAAAAGTATACCAAATAATTGCAAGAAGACAATCTTTTTAAGCATTAGCTATTGATCGTCAGAATTTTTCTATTAAAATAAAGTTATAGAATGTCTTAACAAAATCTGTGAACAGGCTGCTGTAATGTTAATGAGATATAAGATCTTTCTTGCCTATTAATAGGCCTCATGTGGAACCCATTAAAGGAAGCTTGATTAGGGGAGGCTTGTTTTTCAGGAAGGCCCACACCTTTTGTTACTTTGTAACTAGGCAGTGGGTCACAAGGGTTGTGATGCCCTCTGACCCTGAAGAAGTGAATATATACTCTGAGGTTAACATATTACTTTGGGGCTCACTCATTGGAAAAGTGTTCTTGTGATTTGACCAGATGAGATTCTGGGTAGCTGTTAAGGAGAAGCTTTGAAAAACCCAGATGTTGGTGCTTCTCTCTCTGTAACTATGTATGTATTTCCTTGGTCAGATAGTTGAATCTGTTTGTTGATCTGTGCTAATTTCTCAAACAGTTAGAAGCCCTGTGTATTGGTCTTTATTTCTCTGCTTGTATTTTCTTTGTTTGGATTTTCTCTGAAGTTAAGGGTGCTGATTTTCCCCCTGAACTAATGAATGTAATTAAAAGAGATTGTTGACCCCTTGAACAGCTATCTTTCCTAGTAAATCAGATCTAAGAACCTGTGCTAGCAGCCATCCTGGGTATGCCAGTGTGGTTGCTGCTACTGCTGCTTACAGGAAACATACAATGCCAGAATATTTTAAAAAAACTTATGTAGCAGTAATGATATTTATATATAATATAAAATCATTAAGCTCTTGTTATATACTAAACAATCTGCTAGGCACTGGGGACACAAAGATAAAAACAAGTCCTGCCCTTGAAGAGCTTATATTCTGCAAGAAAGATATGACATAACCACAAGTAAGCCAACATGAAATATATACAATGGAATGGGGTTGGGCACAAATCACAAAGGGCTCCTTTTAAATTTCTTAAATTTCTCTATATATGTCCCTTCCTGTCCTTCCCCCTGACTCCAGTGACATACCTTACAGCAAAGGAGAAAAAAATGAATTCTGTAAATCTAACCAGCACTTCAAAAATATCTATGTTAGTCAATGTTCCACATTCATTGTCTTTTGCCTTTGTAAATGAGGAGAGATGCCTTGTCATATTTCTTCTTTGGGGCCAAGTTTGGTCATTATAGTTTTGAAGGATTTCATTTCTGTAGATCGTTGATATTTTTTTTCCATTAACATTGTTATCATTATGTAAATTACTTTCCTGGTTCTGTTTACATCACTTATCAGTTCATATGTCTTTGTATGATTCTCTGTATTCATCATCTATAATTTTTATAGCATAGTACTATTCTACTATATTCACATACCACAACTTTCTTAGCCATTCCCCAACCGATGAGCATGTTTCTAGAAACAAAGAGTACTAATAGAAAAAAAGCTCTCTATATAGCAAAATATTTACAATTTAGGGACCTCCTTGAAGTATATGCCTAGCAGTGGGATCTCTGAATCAGAATAGGAATATTTTAGTCACGTAGCAAAACTCAAAAAACTGGGAAAGACCTCTTGTTTGCAAGAGAATTTGACCTGAGCTTTAAAGGAGTGTAGGATTCACAGAGATAGAGGTGAGGAGGGAGGACTATCCAGATATGGGGAACAGCTTATGTGAAGGCAGAAGTTGGCATATAGAATGTCCTTGGGGAAGAGCAAGTGGACCAATTTGGCTATAAGGTAACATGTGTGAAGTGGGGAGGGGATAATGTCCATTAAGCCTATTTGGGGAACACAACACATCAAAAAAGGAGCTGAAATAAATAATAAATGGTTTAAAGACTACTTTAAAACAACAAAATATTTAAAATGATAATGCTAATATTACATATACAAATCTATGAAATGAAGCCAAAGGCAAATCAATAGTGTCTACATTAAGAAAAAAAGAAAAACTGAATGACTTAAGATTATGCTGAAAGACAATTGAAAAGGAATACAATACAATATTCAAAAGGAAACTATAAAAGGGAGATAATTATCAGAACAGAAAATAATAAAAGTGGAGAAATTTTAATAAATCAAGAATTGGTCTTTTGACAAGAGTGATAATATTGAAAGAACATTAGTAAGCAATATTAAAAAGGAGAGGAAAAATGACTGAACTCAGAAATTTAAAAAAGGAGAGGATTACAAGAATTAAGGCTAAGGCTGGTGCACCATTGCTTATCCTACCAAATTAAAAATAATTACCTTTGTTAGGTACGATCATTTCTTCATTGAGTAAATTGATTATAAATTGGTAGACCCCAAACATGTCCTTGAATTAATCAAAGCTTTGTGTCAGAGACTTGGTGATGCCCTAAGCAATCTGTGTAAAGGGAAGGAGTGATGATCTCAGAAACAGATTTAAACTCTCTGGATCTGGAAATAGTGAGAAAGGAGCAGGGTCACACAGAGCTGAGTCAAGAACCAGTGGCCCCTGGGGCAAACCAACAAAAAGAGAAAGAAAAGGTAGGATGGAGTGATGACAAAGAAGGGAGATGTGAAGGAGAGTCATCAGGTCTAGAGATGTCTCAGAGCAGAAGACCTGAATTGATGCTACCAGTATACTCATCAACTGAGGGAAGTCCCAATAAAAGGTCTATTTTTTTCTTAGCTTCTCCTTTTGGTACATGTTTTTCCATAACTACCATACTATATTCTACTGTCCTATTACCAAAATATTCCTAGTAATTTGAATTTTGCTTCAGCCACAGAGAGACTAGGGGTTAACCTGAGATAGATATAAATGTATATTTATGTAGAGAGCCTAATCTCTGTCTACATGTTAGAAATGTTTCTAACTGGGGGCTCAGAGTGGCTGTGATTGAACTCATAACTTTTTGTCTAGAATAAACTCCCTAAAGATGCGGAGGAGAGAAACATGAAGCTTAGGGGACATTATATTGCTTCTAGGATTAAAAAGAAGTAATTATTACTACAAGTTGTTATACTATCATCAGGGAATATTATGCAGAGATAAATGGTAATAATTAGATAACTCTAATGAAATGGATGATTTTTGCAAAAATGTCAGTTACTGAAACATGGCAGCAAATAAATAACCTTTACAGACAAATCTTGGGGTAAAAAAATAAGTATTTCCTTAAGGAAGGCAATAACTGATTTCCTTAAGGAAGGCAAGTCCCTGGATCAGATGATTTGACAGACAAAAAAATTTCTGAACTTTAGAAGAACAGATTATGCTATTGTGTTCCATTCTTGTTGCCACCTTTTAGAAAGGACATTGATAAATGATAAGGGAGAGTGACCAGAACAGTGAAGGGCCTACCATGACAATTAGATGATGAGATGACATGTGAAGTTGAGTTGCAAGATCTGGGGATGTTTCATTTGGAGAAAAGAAGACTTTAGGAGGGCATTAAGTGCTATTTTGAAGTATTTAAAGGGCTGTCACATAGAAGATGGATTATATTTATGCTTTATTCTGGAGGCCAATGGGTTTGGATTGGCAGAGGAGCAAACTCAGATTCGAGGTAAGGAAGATCTTTTTCTTAATTAGAACCATTCCAAAGTGGAATGGGCTGCCTCAGGAAATAATGGACTTCCCTTCACTAGAAGCTTCAAGCAAAGGCTGGCCAACCATTTATTCATTTATTTATTCATGTATTTATTTATTTATTTGTTCATTCATTCATTCATTTATTTATTTTCAACAATCGGGGTTAAGTAACTTGCTCAAGGTTACATGGCCAGTTATTTCTGGGTGTGGTGGGAAAAATTAAAATCACATAAATAATAGCAGAACTTTGATAAAAGTTTAACTTTTTTAAATTACACTAAAAATAATAGGAATTGAGGTAATTTAATATGATAAAAATTATCTACCTGGAGACAAGAGTCAACATAATTTAAAATGGAGAGATATTCCTCTAAATGTGTAGAAAGGAAGGTTTCCCACTTTCATCATCATTTTATGTATCAGCAAAAAGCTAGCAATTTTCATAGGTCAGGAACAAAACCTAAAGGACTTAGTATAAGACCTGAAAAAGTACAATATTATTATTTATAAATGAGTTTATTGTAATCTAGGAAAATAGAGAAGCCTTAATAAAACAATTAATTTAGACAATACAGTTTGATAACATTTTAAGGTATAAAGTAAGCCCATGCAAATCATCCACATTCTTACATACTAAAAAAGACAAAGAAAATGTGCTACAAAAACGCTATTAGAAACAAAAGATAAATATTTGGGAATTTAACTTACCATGCGCACAGGTGATCCTAATAAAGTGTCCATAGAGTTGACAAAAACAAAAGGTGAGGTAAATAACTTGGTATGTTATATCAGTGGTTTGCTTCAACTACCGTTTGGACTACATGATTACTGAAGTTTTCTTTAGCAGTAAAATTCTGTCACTAACAGTACAGAAATCAATGTTCATGAATGGGTTGATCAATATAGTTAAAAGGACATTGATCCTCAAATTAATTTATAGATTTAATTCAGTTTTAATAAATATGACAATTAAAATAGAATTGTGCAAAAATTAAATAAGGACAGGTAGGTGTGCAATAGGTAGAGTGCTAGGTGTGGAATCAGAAAGACTCATCTTCCTGAGTTCATATCTGGCTTCAGACACTTACTAGCTATGTGACCCTGGACAAGTCACTTAATCCTGTTTGCTTCAGTTTCCTCATCTGCAAATGAGCTGGAAAGGAAATGGCAAATCACTCCAGCATCTTTGCCAAGAAACCTCTAACTGGATTCACAAAGAATTGGACATGACTGAAAACAACCAAGCAACAACAAGAATTAAAAGAATTTTGGAAAGGAAGTTGACAAAATAGGATAGATTTGTTCTTCCAGGCTTAAATATTTATTCTACAATTGTTGTCCAACCTAGTTGGACTAAACATATATAAGTATAAATAAATATATACAAATGCATATGAACACATGTGTACAAGGACACACATGTATTATGTATATTCATATGTGTATGCATATGTGTATATATGCACATATGGTAATGAATCAATGGAATAGTATAGTGATGTCTCAAATAGAATCCAATACATAGAAAATATATTTTTGATAGATTTATGAAAAATGTAAACTGGAGCAAATATTTCATTAGTTAGTAAATATCGTTGGGAAAATTAGAGAGCAATATAATGCAAAATAAGATTGGGGAAACATTTTGTTGTAAGTGAGATAGTTAAAATTTCGACATTAAAATACACAAGGAACTAATACAAAAATTCAAGAAAAAACAACCATAATCTAGTGGATAAATTTTGCAGATAATTCATAAAAGGATACATGGATTACAAAAGAATATATCAAAAATATTCAACCTCCCTAATCTGTTAGCAAAATGAAAATTGAAATAACTCCGAGTTATCACCTCAGACTGATTCAAAAGAAAACAAAATTTAAATGCCATATTTCAAAATGAGAAAATAATCCTTATCAGGTTGTTGAGAAAGATGCCTACTTATACATTACTAGTGGAATTGCAATTCAGTAGAATAATTTTGATGAACTTCCTGTCAGTATGCTGCTAGAAATAATAATATACTTCAGTTCCAATAATTAAAAGCACAGTGCTCTAGTGCCTAACATAGTGTGCTGTGCATAGTAAGTGTTTAACAGATGTTTGTTGAATTGACCTGCAATCATTTGCTCTAGCCCCCTCATTTTACAGATGAGGAAACTAATGCCCAGAGAGGTGAAATATTTATCTAATGGGAAGGAAGGAATGCATGTTTAATGTGAAAACTATTATTAACCTTGCTCATTATTCTGTAATTATTCTGTGGGCACTAATGAATAATTATAATTATTTAATTGCATATTTTATCTATATAGTATATTTTGTAATTATCACCATAACAATTAATACTCACTAATTGTTCTGTAACTGAAGGAAGTCTTTTCCACTTTAAGCTTGTAATTTGGCTTTTAAAACTCATGAGCCCACGGAGTCTTTTGCCCTCACATTCACTCATAGATACCATAGCTGTGGGGTTCTAGAGTCACAGGTTAAATGCAAGCTGGAGTTTAGAGGAGATTTAGTAATTATCTAGTCAGTGTTATAGGAATGCCAAGATCTGATTCTTGATCTTTATTGTCAATCATTAATTTACATCTGCTAGAGGCAGAATCCCCACCCTTGACCTTAGATTTCTCATAGAGACAAAAAGATAGTAACTACCTTATATAAACAGCATGCCAAGTAACTGGATGAAAGGGGAAAAAAATTGTTGGGCACCTGGGTGCTACCTTATAGTTGACATTTTCAACTATGTGTAATCAAAAGATTTATATTATCTGAATTTTTCCACTTTGAATCCTAGTATTTAACAATCGTTAAATTAAATTAAGTATATTAACTATATAATACTAGCAAGGGCTCTTAATCTGGTGTTCCTCGACTTTGTTCTTTTCATATTTTGATAATTGTATTTCAGTAGAATTGGTTTCCTTTGTAATTCTATGTGTTTTACTTAATACATTTAAAAACATTCTTCTGAGAAGAGTTTCACCAGCCCATAACACAAAAAGTGCTCAAGAACTTTCCCAGTAGGATTATGTGTAAACCCTGGGGGAAAAGGGGGGGATCAGATTAGAAATAAAGCAATTTAATTAGATGACTTTTCTTCTACTTTTTGGGAAATAATCAAGGTTAAGCAACCCAGGGTCGTATAACTAGTAAGTGTCTGAGTTCAGATTTGAACTCAGGTCCTTCTGACTCCAGGGTCAATGCTCTATCCACAGTACCACCTACTTACCCCTTTAGTTGATATTAAAAAAAATCAACTTCTTCAATTAAAGAATGTGAATGATTCATCTGATATGAAATGTTTTCTTTTTTTTTTTAAAGGACAAATGCCCAAGTGAGAATATCTCCACCTAACAGATGGGTCAAATTTGTCTGTCTGACCCTGGACAGAACTCTTTGAATAGAATTTCTGGGACTGATGATATTATGTCAAGTCACTATGGGTTAGAGATTAATAATAGAAGTTGGAACTACAAAATTAAGTTTTTATTTGAATATCTCCTGGGTATAACCTATTCCTAGGGAGAATTTTCAAGGGAAATTTTCCAAGGAAAGACTTCTCCCTGGAGAGTGCCACCTCTGGCCTTGAGCTGTTAGCCCATTTTGGGTGCTAATTATAATGGCAGCAACCACTTATGTTTCCCAAGGAAACATTGTGTTAAGCTTTATAATGCATTTTAACTCAGTATTTATTCCCCCAGCAGATATGCTGTTTTCCAAACATCTGGTGCAGGCTTATGTTGAGATGAATTGGCCTTTCCTGAGAATGCCTTTCTGGATGTTAGAGATCAGTAACCTGAGAGCAATGGGTAGCTAGAAGAAGCTATTTTGGGGTAAAAAATTTACTTCCTCCTTCTAAAAAAGATGTATTGAATGCCATCAAATTCAACCCCTCATGTAATACAGGAATCTCTTTGATGGTGTTCCTAACAGAAGCTCTTCTAGCCTCTGCTCAGCCTTTGGTGAGAAAGGATTCACTGCCTTAGTAATCAGCCTCCCTTTTTCTGCTGAGTAGTTCCTATTGTGAGGAAACCCTCTGTCCAGCTGATAGCTACCTTCCTGTAACTTCTACACCATCTTGAGTAAAACAAAACTCACCAATTTCTTCTTCTATTATAAGAACTCCTCAAAACACTGAAAACAACTAAATATCTTCCTTTATTCATCTTTTCTCTATCTATATCATCATTCTCTCCTCATTTCCATTTCTCACAAAATAGAATCATTTACATTTTGTAGTACTGCAAGCACGGTCATCTGAAAATACAGGTAGAGCTTCTGAATCCTTAGCTGACAAGACTCAGTGGTACACTTTGCAAAAAATATGTTAGAGGACCATGCCCCCACTTTAATAGATTTTGGTTTTTTAGATCTTTATTATAATTTCAGCTGTTTATTTCCTGATCGGTTTCCAGGAGAAACAGAATTGTTTCTGAACTTGTTAAAGAACTTTATAATTTCCTGAAGAAAATTCAGCCTCCTCTATTCTTCTTGTTTAATTCTGTGCCCAACCCATTTGTACAGTCTGTTACAAATACACCTGAAGCATCTGTAAATCCTTACCATCCACAGGGGAATCCACTTCAACTTGGACTCTGCCCCTGGATATCCTCCATCACAGTGAGATTTTATCTAAATTTACCTATTATTTATGTTCAGAGGGTCACTTTTTCTTTGCTAAATGTTTGATATTAGAAGGTCATTGACTAGGGTAATTTCTGTTGTCATATCTTTTTAGGAAATATTTTTTAATAATAATATCCTACTGTTATATCTTTTTAGGAAATCTTTTCAATAACAATATTCTACTGGTGGTGTATGGTTGCTAGACATGGAACACTATTGTTTCCAAAGAATTGAAAATAAGTATCATATCACTGGGAGGCAGGGTGGGGGATAGGGGACATGAATAGGCCATGACACATAATGGATGAGGAACTTCAAAGAAGGACAGGTGTCAGAAGTGTCATCAAGGAAATATTCTAGGAAGAGAAGGTGAATTGGTCATGTTGCATGGGTGGGGATGACAGATGATGAGGCCTAGAGGTCCACTGATTTTCTTGCAATGGCAGCAGAAAGTAAGAAAGACTTCCATCATGGTGGACACCCTATGGTGAATTTATGGGAAGATATGACAAGAGTTGCTTAGACTGGACAGGTATGGATGGAACACTTGAAATAATGAGATCACAGATATTTTAAAAATATTTTTTGTTTCAGTTGTGTCCTACTTTTTGTGACCCCATTTGGGAAAGAGACTAGAGTGGTTTGCCATTTCCTTCTCCAGTTCATTTTACAGATGAGGAAATGGAGGCAAACAGGGTACAGTGACTTGCCTAGGGTCGCACAGCTAGTAAGTGTCTTCGGCCAGATTTGAACTTGGTAAGATGAGTCTTCCTGACTCCAGGCCTGGGGCTCTATCCACTGTATCACCTAGCTGCTTACTCATTTCCTTTCCCCAAGTGGCCTTCTATTTCACACAACTGATGGTCCCAAAGTAAGAGAGTTGACATTGCCTGGCAAGGAAGTGACATCTGAATCCCAAAGAAACTTTTTATCGAGACACTTACCTGATGACTCTCATTGTCCTTTGGATAACAGTTTGCTTTCTTCCTGGAGCTTCAGAAGTATGATAGGGAAATGAGCCCTCCCTGTTTCTGACTCCTTTGCTGTGTTGTTCCTGGGCTCTCTAGTATTCCTTTGCTTCTCTCTCATTGTTGGCATCTTTCTCCAGCATCTCTGATCTCACTTTTCTCCCGCTAGGGCTAGTCCCATTTTTCACCTCCCCTCTTTGATCTCCGCTGGTCCCTTTCATTAGCAATTGCTTTTTGGACTTTTAAGGGAATAAAACACTGCATCTAGTGTTTGGGAAAATAGCAAAGCCCTTAGAACTTGGCCTGGTTATCATGGAGAACATCTCAGTGGGGGTCGGTGAAGGACTGGCTATGGTCATTTGCTCTTTAGCGCACTAATTAGTCATCTAATATCAAGAGTCAATGAAGCATTGACTTACCAACAGGGAGTAACTTGGACCCTGGGAAGAATGTGACTCACTATCTCATTATCTCATCATGGCGTCCACATGTGGTTGTAGGTGACAAGCATTATTAGCCTCATTTTATAGTTGGGAAAGCTGAGTGAAAAGGGGTCAAGAAGTTTATCCAGTGTCACACAGTGAGTCGGCAGGGAAGCTGACATTATTAATATCTTCAATTAACATAGAGCCCTTCTCTGGAGAAACTCAAAGTACTTCTCATCTCTCCTAAGATGTTGATTTTTTCTTTTCTTGGTGCATCATTTTACAGAGCAACAAAGATGTTTTAAAGACATTTCTTATCTATTCCATATTGACCCAGACATAGGTTACTTCTTGAATGTGCACTCTCATCTGTGAAATGAAAAAAAAATTTCTACTTTAAAAGTTTTTTCAACTACTTGTAAACAAAAATAGTTTACATTCAGTTTTTGAAATTTTGAGTTTCAAATTCTCTTCCTTTCTTCCCTCCCACTTCTTTGAGGAGATACATGATTTGATATAGATTATACCTGTGTAGTAAGGCAAAAATATTTTTTAAATCAAACAATATATTGGGATCATAGATTTTAAGCTGAAAAGGGCCCCAGAGTTCATCTAGTTCAATTCACTTTATTTTACAGATGTAAAAACAGAGACCCAGAGAAGTGAGGCTACTTTTTCAAGGGCACATAGGCATTTAATGATGGAACTAGGATTCTCTCTCAGGACCTGACTTCAAATCTACCAGTCTTTCTGTTGTCCCACATCATCATTCCTAAGGGCCTATGAAACAAGATTATTATAGACTGCATTTATGTGTTTTTACTGGCCAGATTTAAGAGAAAATATGACCTGTGTTTAGACAAATATGGTACTACTTTTGCCTCTGTGAGATATCATGTCCACATGGTGGTGGCATGGTTGGTTCATTTCATCCCCATGTAAGGGCACAGGAAGTCAGTCCTTATTATTTCCTTTAAGCATCATGATGAATAATCTGAGACTTGGAACTGGATGGGGACTTCAAAGTCATCTAGTCCCATCCCCTTCTTTTACAGATGAGGAAACTGAAGCTCTGGCACGTTAAATGGCTTTACATATGAGCGCCACATAGATGTAAGCAGTGGGGACGAGATTTGAAGCTAGGTCCTCTGATTTCAAAAATAAAAAACCAGTGCTTATATTTAATTGCAGGGTAAATAACCTGTCCAAGGAGAGAGAGAGAGACAGACAGACAGACAGAGAGAAAGAGAGACAGAGAGAGACAGACAGAGAGACAGAGAGACAGAGATACAGACAGATAGAGGGAGAGACAGAGAGGACAGAGAGAGGAGGTACAGAGAGAGGGAGAGAGAGAGGAAATAGATTGAGATCTAGTCTCTCTGATTCCAGTGTATCCCTGTTTAGCTTAAGTAAGGATTCCAAGCTCTAAATATTACCACAACCAAGGAAGGGGGAGGGAGTCCTCAGGGACTATATTTAAATGAGCTTTAGGGATCCAGCTTCACCTTTGAGAAAGGTTGGTGACTAGCTCTCAGTGAAGTTTCTAGGTGATCATATTGTTATAGTCCAGGGCCTAATGACAGAAACCTGTGTTTGGAAAGAGATGACCTGGATTTGAAGGCCAGTTTTGCCATTGATTAACTATATTACCTGGACCTCAATTTCCTCATCTTTAAAATGAGGAGGGTTGGATTAGATGGCCTCTAAGGTCCCTTCTAGTCCTAACCTTAGGACAGCACTTCATTGTCAAGAGGTTGGAAGAATATCGTGGTTCCTTGACTTTTCAGTCATCTAGTCTTCCAAGGGAGCCCATGATCATGACTTCCCTGTAGCCCAGGCCAAAAGTAGAGCTCTGGAGGAGGGAGGATGATGTCATTGGGAGGAGACAGTGAGGTAAGCCTCAAGCAGAAGAATCCTGATATGGCAGCCTTTATGCCAGAGCAGGGAAGATATTCCTATGATCCCTTTGCTTTTATTTAGGGTGCTGATCCCTCCCTCAGACACCTACTGATTGTGTGATCTTGGCCAAGAAACAATCTCTCTGGATCCCACTTTCCTTTTCTGTAAAATGAGAGGGTAGGATTTTATGGCCTCTAAGTTTCTTTCTGGTTCTAGATCTTGGTTCCTATGATCTTATTATGCTTAAATAATTGAGAGAAAACATTGTACCAGGAGACTGGCAACTCTACCAGCAGAGGACAGCACCAAGAATGAATGAACGAATAATCATTTATTAAATACTTACCATATGCTAAACACTGTTATAAGAATTAGGGATACAGTTACAAAAAAGCAAGACTGTCTCTGCCTTCAGGGAGCTTATAGTCTAATAGAAGAAGTCAACGGATATAGGGAAGTGGTGATCAGGGAGGGGGCGTTTTGGGCAGGGATGTCGTGCTGGCATGGGGCAATTAATTGGCATGCACTTTCTAGGAATGTTAGTGTTGATTTAATTACTGTTTACATAGCTAGAGAAATGAAAATGAGGGATAGGTGTAAGGAGAATACAGAGATCACACATTTCATGAGAGCCAGAGGAGCCCAATATGAGATTTTTCATCCAGAGACTGTTAGTAATGTGGGGAATATGCATTGTATGATTTTCAATGACTATGATGTATCTGTTGCAGAACATCTGAGAGGGGGTAGTGGTCCAGATCTGTGATTTCATCAATGTAGGAAACTTCTGGTATGGAAACACCCTCCCCCAAAGTTTATGAGCAACTCATCTGTAATTTATCAAAGAGAGATCCATGGGCCAATAAGAGGACACATGACTTGACCTAATGACAGAAACAACCAGTAGGTAAGAAAGTATGTGAACCCAAGTCTCTCTAACTTCTAGGATGGTCCTTAATCCACTGTGCTACATTGCAGAGTAAGTTTTTTCCTTTAATAAAAAAATCTCATTTTGTGGTCAGTGAATGGCTTTTATGTCAGGGAGATGGTGCCAGTCTACTGAATTGTTCAGTGGAGATTTCTAGATGGGGACCTAACCAAGAGAAGTATGACCCTTCTACCCCCATTAAAACACATGGACAACCCTTCATGCCACAGCTAGGTCTGACTCAATGTTTGTTACTGGTATCACTCATACACACTGGACTCCTACTGTATGGCCTCTGTAGGGCAGAGGTGGCCGTCACAAGGTGCCCATGGTTATCTCAACCTGCTCATAAACATGGGGATTTTCTATAGATAGTATTTATTCCTTCTTAGTCATAAAACATTATCCTTTTTTGCCTTTTCTTCAAATTTCTGAGACTACTCCAGTGGTGATGGTCCTTGTGTGTGGTCTATTCCTGCTGCCTTCTTTTCTCCCTCCACTCATTCCTTAAGTCCTGGAGTGGCTCAGTCTGTTTCGGTCACCTCATTCTAGGCATGTCTCAGGTTACTGTGAGCCTAGCCAGAGAGAGCCCCAGTCCAGCCTTAGTGTACTTGGAATTGTCCTTGGATATAGGAAACCTTCTCAACCTAAATTTAGCCTTCTGAATTCGCTTTGATCTGGATTTATGTGAAGCTATTTAAATTTCTTCTTTCTGAAAACACTTTCCTATTTTTGCCCCCTCCCTCACCCACCCAGGAACAAAAGAGGGTCTGCCCTTCTTACATTCTATCCAACTTGAGAACCAGCAGCAATAGCAAACGTGCCTGTTTGCTATTTTCAATCTATACTTAGCCATACTCTTTTGCCTGCCACTTTCTAAGTCAGAGCCTTCAACACCACACCCTGAAGAGTGACAAATACCTGACTAGACCCATGGGATGAAAACAGCCTTCTTCTCCCAAGCCCTTCCCAGCCCCTCTGCACACATATGCTCTCCTTAGCACCATTCTCTGGGTTTTGAGTGGCCTGGGTCAGACCCGGGGAAACCAATCTTGGCTTTCTCATCAATGGATTTTTCTGCATTGCCTTGAGCAAATGTAGCATCTCAGCACCTCCAAAGTAAGAAGGAAGAGGAGTACTTTCTCACCTCCCTGGGGTGCTCTGGGGATGAATTATTTACTATTTGTAGAGCACTTTATAAAGGCTCAATATCATTATACAGGGACCACAGGACTCAAAAGCAACATTGGATGCTTGACAAGGTGGTTATTATTATTAAGCATTTATATAGCACTTTACATTGAACAAAGTGCTTCACAATCATTTATTAGTTAATTTTCACAACACTCTAGTAAGAGACAGTCATCGCCTCTCCCTGGGAAAGAAGGAAACTGAGGCCAAAAGAAGTCATCTGCCAGGCAATCTGATGGCCAAGGTATTCATTGGAACTGGACATGTCTCTCATTCAGTTTCAGGTGTAAGACCTGTGCCTTTAACGTCAGACTCCTCTTCTCCCCCCACAGATCCCCGAGCTTTCACTTATCTTAATCAACACACCCACATTCACTATAACCATCATCTTTCCAGATTGTGCTGTAATTTTTGTGACTTTCATTTTGAAGCTCTAAATCCATATATGAGCAAACTATTCAGTTTTTGTCTTGTTTTGTTTGTTCTGGATATGAGAAGATCTGGATTCAAATCTTCAGTTTGTTACTTATATACTTGACCAAGGACAAGCCATTTTACTGTTCAAGATTAAATACTGGACTCATACTGCCCTTAAAGAGTGTCTGGATGGGTCTCTGTGCCCCACTAGCTGATGGCAGGTGGCACTCCAGCTTCTCTCTAAATAGAGCTACCAGGCAATGCCTTGCTGGGTGGCCAGATTATCACAACACAGCTACCAGTAATTAAATCTATATGCCTCAAGGCAGACCAATGTTCTGAGCTAGCCTAAGTGATACATCTGTAAGTTCCATGAGAGTAGGGACTGACCTTATCTAAATTCTGTACCTTTCAAAGCACCTAGCACAGTGCTATGCCCTCCACTCAAGAAGGCCCTTAATAACAGGCTGTTGAATTGTTGATACCCCTGCACTAAAAATCTTTATGTGCTTCTCAAACTCTTTAGGCATAGAAGGATGAAGGGGACCAAAAACATTTTCCTTTATAATTCCTTCTGTATCATTAATCATCTATAGTATAATTATGAAAGATAGTATGATTATTTCTGAATCAATAGATTATTTCTCTTATTATTGGATATCGAAATTTTTATTTATTTATCTTAACATTCTTTTTAAAAAAAATTTGGTTCCCAATTTTCTCCTTTCCTCTCACCCCTCCCCAATCTACTAAGAAGGCAAGCAATATATCAATTATACATGTGAAATTATGCAAAACATATTTCTATATTAGCCATATTTTTAAAAAAGCAAGAAAAACAAAGCAAGTGAGAAAATTATATTTCAATTTGCATTCAGACTTCATCATTTCTCTCTGGAGGTGAAGAGCATTTTTTTATCGTGAGTCCTTTGGAATTGTTTTGGATCATTGTATTAATCAGAGTAGTCAAATCTTTTGCAGTTGATCATCATTATAACATTGAGGTTACCATGCATGATGATCTCCTGGTTCTTCTTACTTCATTTTGTACTGGTTCACATAGGTCTTGCCATGTTTTTCTGAAAATACCCTCCCCACCATTTCCCACAGCATAATAGTATTCCATCACAATCATATACCACACGTTTTTCAACCATTTCCCAATTGATGAGCATGTTTTCGGTTTCCGATTTTTTATATTTGTGTACATAAAAATCCTCTTCCTTTTTCTTTGATCTTAGGGTTACAGAGCTAGTAGTAGTATTGTTAGGTCAAAGCATATGCACAGCTTTATGACCCTTTGGACTTAGTTCTACATTGTTCTCCAGAATGGTTGAGTCAGTTTACTACTCTGCCAACAGTTCATTAGTGTACCTATTTTCCCCTCATCCTTTTCAATATTTGTCACTTCTGATAGATGTGAGGTGGGACTTCAGAGTTATTTTGATTTGCCTTTCTCTAATCAATTGTGATTTAGGGCATTTTTTTTCATATGACTATATGCTTTAATTTCTTCTTCTGAAAGCTGCCTCTTTATATCCTTTGGCCATTTATCAATTGGGAATGGCTCTTATTTTTTATAAATTCGACACAGTTTTATACTCAGTACATATTTGAGAAATGAAGCCTTTATCAAAGAAACTTGCAGTAAAATTTTTTATATTAATTCATTGTCTATGGTATCTTTTAGCAAAATGTAGTTTCTCTGATTATCTCTTCTAATTGGGTGTATTTTTGCTTTTGCTTTGTCTGAAATCATGATTGCTACCCCTGTCTTTTTTTTAAGTTGAGCTGAAGAATATTATATTCTTCCTCCATCCTTTATTTTAACTTTGTGTGTGTCTTTCTGTTTCAAGTGCCTTTCTTTAAACAAAAAAAAAAATGTTGCTTTCTGGTTTCTAATCTGTTCTAGTATCTGCTTTAGTTTTATGGGTGAATATATCGCATTCACATTCACAGTTATGATTACTGTTTTTCCCTTCCATTCCATTTTCTTCTCATTCTTTTTATCCTGTCACTCATCAAAAGTCTATTGTGCTTCTAACCACTACCTCCATTAATCTGTCCTCCCTTTTGTCATCCCTCCTTTTCTCTTATCCCCTTATCCTCCTATTTCCCTTTTGGGTTATTTACATTTCTATACACAACTGTGTGTGTGTGTGTGTGTGTGTGTATAGACACATACATACATATGCATATATATGTGTATGTATGTATTCTTCCCTCTTTGAACCAGTTTTGATAAGTGACATTCAAGTTATACCATCCCTCCCTCATTTCCCCCCCACTGTAAAAACTCTTCCTTGTAGACCTTTTTGTATGTGAGAACATTTTCCCATTCTACCTTTCCCTCCTTCTCCTAGTGTAGCTTTTTTTCTCACTCCTTCAGTTTTCTTTTTTTTTAAGATCATTCCAACATAGTTGACTCACACCTCAAATAACACCTCGAATCAAATTTTGGAGTAGCAGAGATAAAACATCAAGATGAGAAATTTTTCCAGGCTAAGAAAACTAAGGCAGTCAGCAGGAGAAATTTGTGACACAGGGGTAGAGTCAATTTTTCTATTCAACTATGGTCTTTTAATCAGCAATGCCCTAGAAAGTCCTCTATTTCATTAAATATCCATTTTCACCTGAAAGATCATACTCAGTTTTGTTAGATAGGTTATTGTTGGTTGTAATCCTAGCTCCTTTGCTTTCTGGAATATCATATTCCAAACCTTCCACTCTTTTGACTAAGCTGCTAAATCTTGTGTGATTCTGACTGTAGCTCCACAATATTTGAATTGTTTCTTTCTGGCTGCTTGTAATATTTTCCCTTTGACCTGGGAGCTCTGGAATTTGGCTATAATATTCCTGGAAATTTTCATTTTGGGATCTCTTTCAGGAGGCAATCAGTGGATTTTTTCAATTTCTTTTTTAACCACTGGATCTAAGGTTTTGGGGCAGTTTTTCTCTACAGTGTCTTTAAATACAATGCATTTTTGTCATTCAGTTGTTTCAGTAATGTCTAACTCTTTGTGATGCCATTTGGTGTTTTCTTGACAAAGATACTAAAGTGGTTTGCTATTTCCTTCTCTAGCTCATTTTATAGATAAGGAAACTGAGGCAAACAGGGTTAAGTGATTGACCCAGGGTCACACAGTTATTAAGTGTCTGAGGCTGGATGTGAACTCACATCTTCCTGACTCCAGTCCTGGTGCCATTGCACTACCTAGATCCCTGATATGATGTCTAAGCTCTTTCTTTGATCATGACTTTCAGGTAGCCCAATAACTATTAATTTATCCCAGGTCAGTTGTTTTTCTGATGAGATATTTCACATTTTCTTCTAATTTTTTCATTATTTTATCTTTGTTTTGCTGTCAATGTCTCATGAACTTATTGGCTTCCAGTTGTCCAATTCTAATATAAAGTAATTATTTTCTTCAGTGAGATTTTGTACCTCTTTCCGTTTGGCCAGTTATATTTTTGAGAAATTCTTTTCTTCAGTGAATTTTTATACCTCCTTTTCTCTTTGGCTTATTCTGCCTTATAAGGAGGTCTTTTCTTCAGTGAATTTTTGTTTCTCTTTTACTACCCAGTCACTTCTGTTTTTTAAGGTGCTATTTTCTTCAGTATTTTTTGTGCCTCTTTTACAAGGTTTTAATTCTCTGCTCATAATTTTCTTGCATCACTTTCATTCCCTTCCCCAATTTTTCTTCTGTGACTCTTACCTTTTGCTTCAACTCTTCCAGGAATTCTTGTTGGGATTAGGTGCAATTAGAATTTTGGGAGGTGTGTGTGTGTGTGTGTGTGTGTGTGTGTGTGTGTGTGTGTGTGTG
>NW_027187330.1:6279415-6330886 GCF_028583685.1 Petaurus breviceps papuanus
GTGTGTGTGTGTGTGTGTGTGTGTGTGTGTGTGTGTGTGTGTGTGTGTGTGTGGTCTTTGGACAGGCCTCTACCCCAGTGTCACAAATTTCTCCTGCTGACTGCCTTAATTTTCTTAGCCTGGAAAAATTTCTCATCCTGATGTTTTACCTCTGTTGCTCCAAAATTTGATTTGAGTTGTTATTTTAAAGTTGTTTGGAGGGGAATTTTGAGAGATTTCAGCTGGGTTGCCTGACATCTTGGGTCCTCTTTTATCATTAATGGACCTATGATTTCATTGATATAGGGAATTCCCATTTTCTCCATTGATACAGACTGTTACTAGCTCTGCACTTTATAATTTTAGAGTTGCACAAGGTTAAGTGCGTTATTTATAGTTGCACTATCAGTATGTGAAAGGCATAATTTGAACTCAGGCTTTCTTTATGCCAAGGTTATCTCTCTATACACTATGAAACATTATGTCTTTAATAGAAGTAAGCTATATTACATAATGTCATTTATATATTATAATTCTTTCTCTACTTTGTGTGTGGCTGAACTGTGTTAATCAATTCAAGATTGAAAATTATATACCATTATTATCATGGTTATCTACAAATCTTATACTGCTTAAAGCATGCCAGAGAAGTCTGGGATGTAAGCATACTTTAGCTTGCCAAAGTAAGCAGGAAGTTAGATTTAAAAAAATAATAATTCAAAGACATTTATAATCTTGTAGACTGAGCCAGAAATATGGATATACTCAGTGATACGTTCCATTCAGAAGTAGATTGAGCCAAAAGTCAGTTCAGATTTTGCTTTGATTTATTTCCTGAAAACCAGTGCTGTGTGTTGCCCTATCAGCCTAGGATCCAAAAGTCCATCCTTTTTTCAGGGGCTTCCCCCAGACTGATTTAACAATAAGTGTACAGCAAAGACTTTGTGTTCTTGTTGTAGGCTAATAGGTGAAGAGCGGTAAAACCAGAGGGACAGGATGCTTCAATCTCATTATACTCACAGTGGCCATACTCACAGACATACAACCATAGAATGAAATGATGAGTTGATTAAGTCTGGTCAAATGAAGTAGAGAATTAAGGTACATCTGAGCAGTCTAGTCTGGAAGAACCATAGCATGAGACCATGCTAATTTGGGAGGCTCCTCAAAGAGGCCCACAGAAAACAGACTAGTAAATTAGAGAATGGATACAATTTTCTTTATGGTGATATTAGAACCTTCTGAGATCAGTTTTACTTTCAAATATGGTAAATATTGATAAATGTAACCAACATAAACAAAAGCTCTTTGTTTCCTCGATAATTTTTGAGATTATAAAGAGGGTTTGAATACAGAATGCTTAAGAACCACTGTGATACAGCAATCTGCATCTTTACCCACACTCAAGTAACTAAAAGACGTAAAAAAATAAATACCAAATGGTATGGAGTAGGTTGTACATTTGTATGGCTTGCTATGTTTGTAAAACTTAGTTATATATTTGAGTTGAGTAGCACAAGATGGGGTCAGCATATCTAGACCACAACTCACCTGAAAAAGATCAGTTTTGTTTAGTGGACTTTAAGAATGATAGGAGTTGACAGTGAGATTATAGCAGCTAAAAATATTAATGTAATCTTAGACTGCATAAAATGATGCACAGCACGAAGGATGGTGGAAGTGATAGTCCCACTGTGTGAGGACCACTCAAAGCAACTGGTGATATTTAACCTAGAGAACAGAAGGCTTGGGGTGGGGCTTGATAGCTTTTCCAAATGTTTGAAGGGTCATTTGGGAAAGGTATTAGATTTGTTCAGTTTATTTAGCCTTGGAGGGGAGAACAAGGAACAACGAATAGGTAGAAGTTACAAAGGGGTTGATTTAGGCTTGATGTAAAGAACAATAAAAACAAATCCAGCAATTTTCTAACAATTAGAGCTGCCTAAAAGGGGAAGTGGGCTGCTTTGTGATGTAATGTGTCACTTCTCATTGGAAATCTCCAAGCAAAGCCTGGATACCTATACATGCCATGTTGTTAGGGTCAGGTATGTGTTAGACTAGGTAGATTCTTAGGTCTCTTCCGACTCTGAGATACTGTAATGATGGCTGATGAAGAGTGGCTTGGCAGAAAGTTACCTGATATGCAAGAAGCCTTAGGTCCACTTTTTGATTTATTATAGAGGAAATAACTGTACACTTATAAGTTGGACTAGATAGTCTCTCAGGTACCTTTCAACTGAGAATTTGCATTTCTGTTAATTAGTGGCTGAATCTGGGCTAGAACCCAGATATCTCAATTTCTAGGCCACTTTTATGACAACATCAGTATTTCACTGAGATTGGGTTCTATTGATACTGTGCATAGTTCCATAAAACTATTTCGTTTACCACTGGACTCTGCCCTCTTGATGAATGGTTTTTGAGAACCTGATGAAAGACACTTAGCTTGGCAAGTTTATTTGGAGAACTTTCATGGCCAAGCCAAACCCTTTATTAAAATCAGAACTGTTTCAATTATTTAGCAACAGCAATTCCTCTGAACCACCTGCCTGGTACTTTCAACAGGAGAAGCTAAAGAAAGCATGGAGGGGATGAATGGCATTCATGACAAGTGGGTGGGGGCAAAAGTAAAGCCCATTCTAAAGGGGTCTCACAGTACATTGCTTGCCTCTTTGGGCTTTGAACAAATGTTTTCACCAGTGTCTAAACAGTGCAAATGGATTGTCACTCAGGTCTCCAGACATTTGTTCCTGCAATCATATGTCCCCTTGAAGACATGTTCCAGATGCAAATCTCTTTTCTATAACCCAGCAAACTCTTGAGTTAAGGTCCTATTTCCCTCCTTCCATTTACCAACAAACTTCTCTCCAAAGTGCTTTTTCTGCCTCCATTTCCCTACCACTCACTCACTCTGTAACTCTTTGTGTTCTGACTTCCTCCTTGACCACTTGATGGGAAGTTCCTCTTGAAGGTCTCAATGACCACCTCATTCAAATATTTGTAGTATTGTCTTATGGAAGGAGGATTAGATTTATTCTGTTTGGCTCCAGAGGGCAGAACCAGTGTCAATGAATAGAAGTTGCCAGGAGACAAATTTAGTCTTGATATCAAGAGAAACTTTTATGTGTAGATTTGGTCAAAGGGGCACAGGCTTTCTCTGGAGATGGTAGGTCTTTAAGCAGAGGCTGGCATGACCATCTGCCAGATATTGAGTAGAAGAGCTTTTTGAGAGTGCAAAGTTTGAACTATATAGCTACTGGGAGATCTTTTTAGCTCGAAGGTTTTGTCATTCTGTAAATGTCCAACCTAGTGGCCTTTTCTCATTTTCCTCAACTTTGCTGCAGTGTTTAAAACTGTTGATTCCTTTCTTGAAATTCTATCTTCTCCTGACTTAAATGACACTGCTCTCTCTTCCCTGCCTACTTCTCTAAACACTTTCTCTCTTAATTTTAAATTTTTATTAATTTTTGGAGGCAAAATAATTTTAATTTATAAATATTTTCCTTCCCATATCCAGTGAGCCAAAGAATTAAAAAGAAAGAAGGAAGAAATCAGTTCAGAAAAACTCAACAATACATCAATTAAGTCTGATAGTATATTCAGTAACCTACCTCAATAATCTTCATTTAAGTGGTGCAGAGTATAGAATGCTGAACCTGGAGTCAGGAAGCCCTGAGTTCAAATTTGACCCCAGACACTCACTAGCTGTGTGACACTGGGAAAATCACTTAACCCTGCTTGCCTCAGTTTCCTCATCTGTAAAATGAGCTGGAGAAGGAAATGGAAAACCATTTTTGTCAAGAAAACCCCAATGGGGTCATGAAGAGTTGGAGATGACTAAAAAAGAACTCAACAACAACAACAATCTTTTCTTTTTTCAAAAAAAAATGGGAAGGAGGTATATGTTCTCATTGGCCTAGTTTCTTACATAGCAGATGAACACTCTTCTGTCTCTTTTGCTGGGTTCAACTCCTTTTCTTGCCCTTAAAATGTAAGCACCCCCTAAGGCTTAATCTTTTATCCTTTGCCCTTCTCACTCAACACTCCTTCCTTTGGCAGTCATATCCAGTCTCCGAGTTTTAATTAACACCTCTGTACAGCCTTGGCTTCTCTTGTGAACTTAGATACTCTTATTTCCAACTGCCTGATTGACATCTCCACATGCATATCTTATTGTCACCTTAAACTCAACTTGTTTAAATCCAGACTCATCATCTTTCTCTTCAAAGCAGTTCCTTCTCAGGACTTTGCTCTTTGAATGAGTGCTAGCATCCCTTCGCCACTCTCCAAGATCGAAATTCTGGTATCAACCTTGACTATAATCATCAAATCCCTCATGTCTCTTTCTTCTACAAGTTATTCCACATAACAGTGTCTGAGTAGTCTTTCTAAAAACGCACAAATACACAAGCAGTTTCTGCCCTCAAACAGCCTGAGACCTGTACTTATTCCTGGTTGACCCTCTTCCTTTCCCCCTTACCTGCTTCATTTCACCAGCTCTTCCTGGGATTCCAAGCTAGAATGACTATCTACTCACCACAATGCAAATGGAAGGAATAGATGCTCTGCTGCTCCTAGTTCTTTTTGAGCAAGGTACAAATAATTCTTTCCTTCTTTGCTCTGTAAAGGTAACAGTGTTTAAAAAAGGAACTTTAATTTGGAACCAAGACTTCAAAAGTCTGATCTCAGTGGGGTATTTCCTTCACCAATGCACTATAGTAGACAGTTTTCATGAGTTGTTATACATGACCAGAGTATTCATTATCTAATACCCAACCCTCTGAGGATGTCTCTCCAAACAAAGCTAGTTTGGTACTCTCTTACCAGACACAGATATTCCCCAGCAAGTACTCAAAGCATTTCCATATTGGTAGAAATTGTAAGAACTTTCCCTAAGCTGACACAGTCTGTGAGAATTGAGGGTCATCTCCATTTCATATTTAAGCATTAGAATAAAACCTTATGGTGTATTGGATATAATGCTAGAGGGGGAGAAAGAAAGACGACTCACATTTCTGTTTCAGATATTATATGACTCTAGACAAGTCACTTAACCCTTCCCCTCCTCAGTTTCACTATCTGAAAAATGGGGATAATAGCATCTACCTCATAGTATTGTCTTGAAATTTAAATAACACATGTAAAGTATTTAAAAAACCTTAAAGTATTATATGTTGGTTAAAAAAATAGAACTTTAGTGGAGTAGAATAGAGTACTGGGGAAAGAGTCAGAAAACTTGGGTTCAAATCCTGCCTCTCATGCTTATTGCCTATGTGACCTTGGGAAAGTCACTTACCTGCCCAGGGGCTGTTTCCTCACCTATAAAATCGGGGGGTTTAACTACATGGTTTCTAAGGTCCTTGATAAAGATCCTGTGTAGATTTCCTTGGAAATAAAGGTTAAAATAGAACAAAATATATCAAATCATAAGAAAAAATGGGTTCCTTGAGCCCAGAGTACTTAGCTGATATCTTGCTACATATTAGTTTGACTGGTACATGGTTTTTGCTTTTTATTTCCACCTCAGTCTCATCCAGGAGTTCTCTATCACTCCCAGCCCTACCCATAAGTGAAACTTGGATTCTTCATCTATTATTCTAAGTTTTTATTTGGGCCTAGTTTCACTAATGACCACATGGTCTCAATGTGGGTGCCATCTTTTTTCTAGGAAGTGTTTCTGCATCTTGTCCATTCCTTGAAGCTCCTAAAAGCATACTCCTTGTTTATTCTTATTTCAAAGCTCCTGGTTCTTTGAGATCTTCCATTAACATTTCATTATTTTATATGCTATGGATGCTAATAATGACAATAAAATAATGAATAATAATATTCATAGCAGTAGACACCTATAACATGATCTATTACATACAACTGCTATGAGGAAAGTGCTTTACGAACTTCATCAAGCTCTCTGAAGGGGGAGTTGGTACTATTCTAGTACTTGACGGCTTGTGAAACACTCTGCAGACATTATCTCATCTGATCTTTGAAATAACCTTGGCAGGTAGATAGTGAATATATTATCATCCCCATTTTACAGACAGACCAGAACACTCAGAGAGGTGAAATAATTTGCTCGAGCCTGCACAAATCCTAAGTGTTGCAGACCTAGTATGCCTTTAGCTCTTGGCTCATTTGAAGAACAGAAATAATACATGGTTACCAAAAATCAGGAAGTAAAGATTCCAGATCCTCAGATTTTGTTTTTTTGGATGGCTCAAGTACCCCCTTGCCCACCCACCTCCCAGAGGAGTGGGAATTAATGGCTTTAGAGAATCCTATTACCATTGGCTAACACTATCAAAAGTACTTTATTCATATTCTCCAATGGAGCTGCAATTTCCTGGACTCCCTCCAATGATGCAAATTGCAGCCTATCCTGTGTTACTCGCCATCCATTCCATCCCATAAAAACTCCATATGCTTTATATAGAGAGCAGGCAGACAATATGCACTTACCCCTTACTGTTCACAGGGTCACCGTCAGAGACAAAAGTCTGCATGGGATGAATCATTGATCTCCCCCCAAGGATAATGGTTATATCCCTAAGAGAGTGTAGCACACCCCCCAGTGGCAGCTAAGTGGTTTAGTGGATAGAGACTGGACCTCAAGTTAGAGAGAATTGAGTTCAATACCAGTTTCAGACACTTACCAACTATCTGACCCTGAAAAGTCACTTCATTTCTGTCTGCGTCTGTTTCTTCATCTTTAAATAGTAGCACCTACTTCTTGGGGTTATTGTGAGGATAAACTGAAATATTTTAAAGCATTTTTGCAAATTTTAAAGTGTTACATATCTTATGGTGATGATGATGATGATGGTGCCTTCCTTAGGGCATTCCATTCAAGTGCATGAATTCCCCCATCAGCGAATGCATAGATAAGCTCTGCCTTGCTGGGGACTGAATGGAAACCTGAGCATGTATAGATCTCCTCTGTCTATTTCCAGTCATTTATGCCTATTGGGTTGAGTCCCCCAGAAAAGGTGATGATATGGAATATAATGCCAGGGTAGAAGAAGAGTCACATTCTGGCTGATGAGCCTCTTGGTGATAGCTATTAAGAAGTAAAGATGTAAAGACATTCAGAGGTAGGGATAAATGAAAGAAAGAAGTGATCTTCCCTTCTCCAACATGATGGTGCTGCTAGCCTCTCCAATGGCTCCATTCATCATGTGGAGTGTGGTCTCTACCAGTTAGCTGAGGACTCTACTAAAGGTCCCTGGCTGCCTCACCTCTCCTTTTGTGTTTTCTCTCCACTTGAATTAACCCCACCGACATTAGATGATCCTGGAAGTCATGCAAGAGCTAGTGAGAAGGATGGTTTTTGCAGAAGGGTTATGATGATAAAAACAGCAGTGCAATTAAACTTGTGACAAGGAAAGTGTTGGCATTAGAGAGGCAGGCTCTAGAAAGATGATTTCTCTTGGTATTTGGCTTGTGCTCATTTGAAGTGAAGTATACAATACATACGTACAGGAGTATACGGTGTACAGTGTACATAAATATACATATGATTATTTATACGTGTACAATGATAATTAGCAGTTTTGCCAAGAAACTGTGTTCCACTGAGACTTGAATAGGTTCCCAACTGATTATACCAGTAGTGATGAGTTACTGGAGTCTGTTCTTATCGATCTATGAGTCTATTGTTTAGTATTCCCTTTTCTAGATGGGAATAAATTATTTGTTCCTGACCTCATATACGTTGGATAGTGGGTACTTTCTTTACTTCCCCCTATGAGGTAGAGAAAACACTAGATTAGAACAAAAACAGAATTGTCCCTGTAGTAGCCAGGGTGGCCTTGAGAAGCCAATGAATGTGAGAATTGATGGACTGACTTTTCAAGTTGAGGAATGAGGCAACCTTAGAGCAATGAACCCAGTGCAATCTGCAAGGTCAGGTAAAGGACCAGAATTGGCATAGGTCATCAGCCCCTGTGGACCTAGTCAACCCTATCAGTGACCAGGGTTAGAAGAGAACTATAGGGTCATTGTTAGAGAGGTCATTTAGCTCAAACATCCTGTTGTTTGTCCTTTGTTCTCAAAGGGGACCAATGACATCAGGAGGGCCATGTCTTGACTTGTAAGTGAATTGGAGTCATGTGAGGCAGAGCTGTGCAGTTATCAGCCTCATTCTCTCCTTCAGAGTCATTGGAATCCAGTGGCAAGACACAGCTCAGGACTATTGGTTATGGCCCCATGGGAGACCTTGGCCTTTTTAATGACTTTTTCAGCTCTGTTTGTCTGAGGCAACACCCATGAAGCAACTGAGACTCAGAGGATTTTAAGTGACTCGCCCATGGTCACACAGCTAGCAAATAAAAGAAGCAGGTTTTGAATTCAGGTCTTATTAAAAATTCAGTGCTCTTCCCCACTGTAACATGCTGCCTTTTCCGGACACAAAGCACAGAAGTACCAAATGATGTAGATTCAATGATCGTGGTTCAAGTAGGTCAGATCACATAGGCTTGTCTATGCCTACAGTGTCTACCAGGCCTCCCTGGGGCTCTCAGGTCTTCCCTGACACACAATCCTACTGATGCTGCCCTCTTGCTAGAAGCCTGTGGAATCAGACATTACTGGGAAGCTCTGGGATGCATTTGAGATACATTTGAGGGAGTGTTCACGCTGTCACCTTCCGGAATTAATGACGATGGAGTTCTCACAAGGGCGGTTTTATTTTTACTCGGTGTTCCTGGAGAAAGCCTAATGGCTTCAAGTGCTCTTCCCTGTTCGTTAAATGTAAAAGGAAGGGGGGGGGGGGCAGCTCACATAATTATAATCCCATAGCAGGGCAATTGACTTGCCTTTGCCTATTAGGTTCCATTAAAGATGTAATATCTGCTTTGTCTCAGGAGAAATTCCTACTTATTTATGCTCAGTATTAGGGCAAATATTAGTTAGCATCAAAACAGGATGCAGTTAAGTCTAATCTGATGTCACCAGAAGAGCCTGCATTATAAACAAAATAAGTGGCAATTACTTTCAAGCTGAACTAATAATTTTTCTAAGCGATTCCATTCAGTGCACATCAGAAATGTCCATTGAAGTAAGAGGAGTTTCGGGGGAAATGTGCCGGGCTTGCTTTTTAATCACACTTTATCTAAACATACAAATGAATGCTGGGAGGTTTGCATTTGCTCGCTCCCTCTCCCTGTATAATCCTTTGGGACAGTAATTAGGAAATACAGCACAATATAGGAAATGAGCATTACTGTTTTATTAGTATTTTAAACCAAATGCCTCTGTTACTGTAACTGTGGACCTGGCAGCTCTGCCTATGAAATCTTTCATGACCATTTATTCTACTGCCTATATTTTCTCTATGACTTTTATAAAAGTGCTCTATAGAATTTCTTGAAGTGGGATTTAGTGAGGGTTATTAAAAATGATTTCTCATTATTCACTCTCAAACACCGTCTGTTTCAGCCAAACTGGGCAGCCTACTCTCAGTTTTCTGTATGGAATGTTCCATCTCCTAACCCTATGCCTTTCATAGGCCACACCCACCCCATGCCTTGGGTAGTGTTCCCTCTTGCCTCTTAATCTCAGGATTATCTTCCTTCAAGGATCAGCTCAAGTACTAACTCCTATCTGAAGCCTTTCCTGTCCCAGTTCAAAGGATATGAGATTTTAGATCTAGAAGGGACCTGAGAGGCCATTGAATTGTTAGTTGTTGCTGTTTAGTCATTTATAGTCTTGTCTAACTCTTCCTGACTACCTTTGGGATTTTCTTGGGAAAGATACTGGTGTGGTTTGCCATTTCTTTCTCCAGCTCAATTTAAAGATGAGGAAACTGAGGCAAACAGAGTTAAATGACTTGCTCAGGGTCCTACAGCTAGCATCTGAGGCCAGATTTGAATTCAGGTCTTCCTGACTCCAAGCCTGGTGCTCTATCCACTTTGATGCTTAGCTGCACTGAGTTGTTAGTGCTTCCCTATAAATTGCTGTGAATATATTTTGTATTGACTTATTTTTGTACATGTGATGCCTCCCTCCTCCATGTAGATTAGACATCTCTTAAGGGCTAGGGATTTTTGTTTTCTTATCTCCAAAGTCTAATATATAGTGTCTGGTCCATAGTAGATGTGTAAATGTTTGTTTACCTGAATGGACATCTGGGAAAGATGGAGGCATTTGGTCCATCGAAACTACAGAATAGAAAATGATTTAAACTAGTTGTTGTGTTCCAATATTGGAGAAAATTTAGTATGGTTTTTCAATGATCTCCATTCAATGAAAAAAAAACTAAGCTCCTAGTATGTGCTAGGTACTTTCCTAGGCACATGGGAAACTAAAACAAAATCATCCCTACCCTCAAGGAAGCTACAGTCTACTGAGTAGATAGAACATGGCTGACAGATAAGTAAATACACAAAAATATTAAAGGTGATTTCAAGGTGGGAAGTAAGAGTGGGGAAGAATGTTAATGATGGGGGAGGAGGGATCAGAAAAGGGCTGAAGTGTGGAAGGTGGCACCTGAGCTGACTTTTGAAGGAAGCTGTGGATTCCATAATGCAGAAGGGAAGAGAGAGTACATTCAGACTTGGGACTTGGAGAGGTGGACAAAGGCATAGAAACCGGAGATGGTATGTAGAATAACAGGAATAAGAGAAAAGGACAGTTTGAATGGAATGGAGAGCATGCAAAGGGTAGTCTATACTGGGGAATGAGCTCTTAAGCATGGCTGCATATTTTAACTCACCATGTCTAAAGTTCATGGACCCAGAGCTGGAAGGGACCTCAAAGACCTACCTTCTGGTCTAGAAGTATCAAACTCAAAGAGAAACAGATCCCTGCAGGCCATATATTGACTTAGAAAACCACAATTAACACTATCCATGTTTAATTTATGTTATTGTGTCTTTATTTTGTCAAACATTTTTCAATTACATTTTAATCTGGTTTAGGACACACTTGGGAGTATTAGGGACTGTAGTAAGTTGACACTGAGAGTCTTGTCCAATATTCATCCCCTCATTTTAGAAATGAGGAAATTGAGACAAAATGAAGATTAAGCAACTTGCCAAAAGTCACAAATTATCAAAGACAAGATTTGAATCCAGGTTAGCTAATTCTAGAGCCAATGTTCTTTCCTCTGCACCATATTACTTCTTTCCGCACAAGGGAAAGTGATCTAGTCTTTTTTTTTTTTTAACTGCAGACTTAAACACAACCAGGACCTACAATATATCAGTTCTTTGGTGGAGATGTCAGAATTCCTTTGAAAACTGCCATTATAATGGATGCCACTTGGGCCAGAAGTGTTAAACTTGAAACTCCAGAGTGCCACAAATATAATTGGGAAGTGTTTAACAAAAATAAATAAAAATACAATATATCATAGATAATGCTAATTTATAATTTCTTTTTATATTTTAAAACAAAAATTTTTTTTAGCATTCTTTTAAAATTTTGAGTTCCAAATTCTCTCACTCTTTCCCACCCCTCCCCCAAACACTGAGAAGGCAAGCAATATGATATCAATTATACGTGTGAATCATGCAAAACATTTCCACATTATCCATATAAAAATAAAGAAAGTGAGAAAGTAATACTTCAATTTGCATTCAGAATTGGTCAGTTCTCTCTCTGGAAGTAGATAGCATTTTTCATCATGAGTCCTTTGGAATTGTCTTGGATCAATGTATTGATCAGAGTAGCCAAGTATTTCACATTTGATCATCATGCAATATTACTGTTACTGTGCACAATGATCTTCTCTTTCTTCTCACTTGACTTTGCATCAGTTCATATTCAAAATAGGTATTCCCAGATTTTTTTTTCTGAAACTACTCCCCTTGTCATTTCTTATAGCACAATAATACTTTATCACAATCATATGCCAGAGTTTTTTAGCCATTCCCCAAATGATGAGCATCCCCTCAATTTCCAATTCTTTTCCCCCAAAAAAAGAACTGCAATAAATATTTTTGTACATAAATTCCTTTTCATTTTTCTTTAATCTCTTTGAGATATAGAGCTGGTCATGGTATTGCTGAGTCATATGTTATACACAATTTTATAGCCCTATAAGCAGAGTTGTAATTTGGTTTCAAGAATGATTGGAGAAGGTCATAACTCCACCAACAGTTTATTAGTACATCTATTTTCCCTCAACCTCTCCCACATTTGTCATTTTTGATAGGTGTAAGGCAATACTCTAGAGTTGTTCTAATTTTCATTTCTCTAACAATGATTTAGAGCATGTTCCCATATAACTATAAATAGCCTTCTTCTAAAAGCTACTTGTTCATATCCTTTGATCATTTGTCAAGTGGGGAATAGCTCTTATTTTTATAAATTTGACTCAGTTCCTTATATATTTGAGAAATGAGGCCTTTATCAGAGAAACTTGCTGTAAATTTTTAAAATATTATTTCATTGTTTATGGTACGTTTCAGCAAAATGATTATCTCTTTTAATTAGGCCTACTTTTGCTTTGTCTGAAATCATGATTGCTACCCCTGCCTGCTGAAGTTTAATAGATTCTGCTCCAACCCTATTTTTCCGTTTCAAGTTTGCTTTTTTGGTAAACAACATATTGTCTAATCCATTGTTGTTTTTATTTGTTGATTTCGAATCCATTCTGCTATCTGCTTCCATTTTATGGGTGAGCGCATCCCATTCACATTCATAGTTAAAATCACTGTGTATTTCCCTCCATCCAATTTTCTTCTCTCTCTTTTATCCTATCCCTCTTCAAAAGTCTGTTTTGCTTCTGACCATTGCCTCCCTTAATCTGTTCTCCTTTTGTCACCCTCCACCCACATCACATTTGTGCTCTTTATCCATGTAGATTTCTTCTAACTGTCCTATTCCACCCTTCACCCCCAGAAAGAATATACTTAGTTTTGTTGGATAGGTTATTTTTGGTTGCAAACCTTTCTCCTTTGCCTTCCAGAATATTCAAATTCCAAATCCCCTATTTCTTCAATTTCAATGTGTATGCTGCTAAATCTTGTGTGATCCTAACTGTGGTTTCATGAAATTTTAATTGTTTCTTTTTGGCTGCTTGCAATATTTTTTCCTTGACATGGGAACTCTGAGAGACTTTGACTAAAATATTCCTGGGAGTTTTCATTTTGGGATTTCTTTCAGGAGGTAATCAGTGGATTCTTTCAATTTCTATTTTCCCCTCTGAATCTAAGATTTCAGGGCAGTTTTCCTGTATAATTTCTTGAAATATAATGTGTAGGCTCTTTTTTTTTATCATAACTTTCAGGTGGTCCAAATAATTCTTAAATTATCTCTCCTTGATCTATTTTCCTGATCAATTCTGATGACACATCTGACAGCTTCTTCTATTTTAAAAATTATTTTTTCTTTGTCTTACTGGGTTTTTTTTTTATGTCTCATGGAGTCATTAGCTTTCAGATGACCAATTCTAATTTTTAAGGAATCATTTTCTTCAGTGAGCTTTTGTACCTTTTTTTCCATTTGGTCAGTTTGCTTTTTATGGAGATTTTTTTTACTTCAGTGCATTTTTTATGACTTTTTTCCATTAGACCAATTCTGTTTTTTAAAGAATTATTTTCTTCTGTATTTTTGTTGCCTTTTTTTTTTTACAAAGTTGTTAATTCTTTTTTCCCATAATTTTCTTGTATCATTCTTATTTCTTTTCTTATTTTTCCCTCTACTACTCTTATCTTTTTCTTTAACTCTTCCAGGAATTCTTGCTCACCTTGGGTCCAATTAGCATTTTTTGAAACTTTGTTTGTAGCTATTTTCATGTTATTGTCTTCTTCCAAGTTTATGTCTTGGTCTTCCCTGAAGAAGTTGCTTTTTATGGTCAAGTTCTTGTTTTTTTTGTTTGCTCATTTTTCTAGCCTCTTTCTCGACTTTAAGCTTTATTTTAAAGCTGGACTCTGCTGACCAGGAGTCACTGTACCAAGCTTCAGGCTTCAACAGATTTCAACAATACTTCTGTTGTCAGAACTGGTTCTGGGGATGTGCACATTTTTGGTACTTCTAAGGTGGTGTGATCTGGGGAGAAATGTGGTGAGTGTTCTCCTGGTCTGTGCTCTGGTCTTTACTCATGAAGCATTCCTGCTCCCCTACAGCCACAAGCATTAGCCCTCTTCTCTGCCTTGGAACCGTGACCAGGGCCCTTGCCCTGGTCTTTGTGAGTGCCTACAGTCACTCCTTTCTGCCCTGAAGCTTTGGGTTGAGAACACCCTCAGCTACTGTTGCCTCCTCCAAGACCCACCAGTGGTGCTGCCTCTGTGATTGTGGGCTCCAGACAGGCCTTCACTCTGGTATCAAAGGCCTCTCTTGCTTACCTCCTAGGTTTAGTTTTGTTGGCTTTGCCACTCCAAAATTTGATTGTAGGCATTATTTTAAAGTTGTTTAGAGGGAATGTTGGGAGAGTTCAGTTGGGTTGCTGCCTATACTCTGTCACCTAGAATTGGTGGTTTTCTAAGTCAGTAATGGCCAGCAGGAATCCTGTTTCTATCTGAGTTTTTTGATACTAGTGACTTATGATTCTGAATTTGTAGTTTTATCACATGAGAAGAAGAGTTTAATCTTTTTCTTTTTACATTTCATGGACCCCTTTGACAATTTGCTGAAGACTATGGACTTTTCAGAATAATGTTTCTTACTACATAAAATAAATACATACAATTGCAAATGAAACCAATTATACTTAAATAAAGATATAAATTTTCCCTATCCAGGTAGCTGGGTGATACAAGGGATAAACCATAGGATATGGAGTTAAGAAGAACTGAGTTTAAATCCAGCCTCAGATACTTGTTAACCCTATGATCCTCAGCAAATAATTTTTGGCACAAACACCTCCTTGCCTCAATTTCCTTATCTGTAAAATGGGAATAATAACAGAATCAATCTCACAGGGGTTGTTGGGAGGATCAAATTATTTAACATGCATAAAGTGTTTTTCAAATCTGAGAGTGAGCTATCCAAGTTTAAGGGCCCCTTGAAATCTATTCATGGACCCTTGAAAGGGTTTGGGGTCTCCAGGTTAAGGACATCCCTACTGGATAGTACTCTTGTGGTCTCAGAATGCACATGCATCTTCCTAAAGTGCCTTTAGTTTAAACTTGGAGCTTATGCATTGGAAAACTCTGTCTCAATAAATATCACTGGTCTCTTGTTAACCTTTGTGGGGGAATGACTCCACAGCCTTTGGGGAGGGGATGGGGAGAATTAAAATCCCACTCTTCCTGTGGGTGGAGTCAAATGCTTCCTGATGCAGCTGCTCCAATCCCACCCTGTATAAGAAGTAGAGGAGCTGTGTATGCTTCCAGTGCAGGGAGATGTCCCTAAGTCTCCCCTGGAACATATTTTTGTGTGTGGCTCTCAGCTGCTACCACACTTGGGTGGCTGGTTAGTGGTGAGCAGCTGGCTTCTTGGAACTAAACATGAATTTAGCTTTGAGAGTGAGTTTGGGAGAATCTTCTCCCTTCCATTGTTGCCAGAAAAATAAAAAAGGCATTTCCTGAGTATGGAGCAGAGAATGGGAAAAAAAAGTTTGTCCTTTCTCTGTCTACTGCATTATCTACTAAGTACAGAGGGGATCTTAGCAGGGTAAATGTTTAACAACCGGATCTCTCTCCTTCCCTCCCCACCAAGTACTAATGACACTTTGAAGCTTAAATTGCATTATTCATATTTTCTCTATCACTTTCTTAAGTTTAGGCAATCAACAAAACAATAAATCAACCCTGATTTGTAGCATTTGTCTATTTCTGAAGTGTAAATGTTCACACTGAAAATTTAACAATTAGTCCAAGAATTAATGTTGACCACAGCACCCTCTGGGACCTGAGACTCACAATACTCCATCCTTTTCCTCCACGTTCACCTTTAAACAGATGAAGAATAACCTAGTAGTGATTGAGTTTATACCTAGAAGATGCCTAAGGCAAAATCTTGAATTAGGCAAGGTTTGTATTCAAGTGAGGACCTATCACCCTTTCCTTTATGAGAGTTTTCTTCCTCAGAAGATCATAGAGCTGGAAGGAATCTGAGAGAGCATTTTATTTTACAGGTAAAGAAACAGAGACCCAGAGAGCTTCTATGAAAAATAAAAGCTTGGGAGTGACAAAGTCAAGATTAGAACCTGAATCCTTTCTCTGACTCCAAATTCAGGGCTCTTTCCACTGGACCACACTGCCTCTTACTGGGCCAGGGCACCTGGGGAAGTTTTGCCTGGTATCTATCCCTCCTACTCTACTCTCATAAAAACTTACTTACCCTTTGTCTCAATTCCAAAAGGTCTGGCTTGGTGACTCACTTTCTATATAAATGAGCATCATCTCTGCCACAAAATAGCTGTTTGAATTTGGGGTCATAACTTTCCCCTCCTTGGACCTTAGCTTCTACATATCTGAAACTGAAGGAAGGTGAACTGGGTCATGGATTTTCAAATTTTCTGTGGTCATAGGTCCCTTTGTCAGTCTGCTGAAGCCTATGGAAACTTTCTCTAAGTAATTTTTTTCAAACATAAAATAGAAGTATAGGATTACAATGTATTGAAATGCAAGCATCATCTATCTATCTATCTATCTATCTATCTATCTATCTATCTATCTATCTATCTATCTATCTATCTATCTATCCGTCTGTCTATCTAAAAATTAAGTTCAGACCCTTAAATTAAGACTCTCTCGACTAGACAATTCCAAACATCCTTTCCATTTCTAACATTCTATAACCTTAAGATTATATATACAATATATAATTAAATTAGTGGTCAAAGGATATAAACAATTTTAAAATAAAAGAATTGTAAACTATTAACTATATAAAAGAATGCTTTAAGACACTAAAAATAAGAGAAATGCAAATCATAATAACCCTGAGGTACCATTTTACATCCAGCAAATTGACAACATTGAGAAAAGATAGGAATAGTAAATACTGGAGTGGTTGTATTGAGATAGGTCCAGGAATGCATTGTTGGTGGAGCTGTGAATTCACCATTCTGGAAAGCAATTTGGAATTAAAGAAATAAGGTGACTAAAATATTCATTCCCTTTGACCCAGAGATTCCACCATTGGTCATATTCCCAAAGGGGGTCTTTATAAGAAGAAACTTCCCATATAATACAAAATATTTGTAGCAACATTTTTTATGGTAGCAAAGAAATGGAAACAACAAAGTAAATGACTTTCAATAGGGGAATAACTAATTGTGGTATATGAATAAAATGGACTATTACTGTGCTTGTAAGAAACAACTGATGAATACACAGAATCATAGAAAGACTTAAATGAACTAATGCAAATTGAAGTAGGAAGAACCAAGAAAACAAAAATACATTACTAATACAATACAAATGTAAAGAACAACCTCCACAAACCATCAAAAAATGTTGCAGAATTACAAAGAGCAAGCATGGCCTCAAAGAAGAGATATGAGAAGACACTCCCTCTACTTTTTTTGCAGAGGTGGAATGAGAGGTCTGTGTATATATATGTATTTTCAAACCTTTTCCACCTGTTGATCAATTTTGCTATTTTTTCTTTCTCCTTTTCTTTAAAAAGATTCTTTGTTATTTCAGGTGACTCTGGTAAAGGGAAAGAAACTAAGAGAAACTAAATGAAAAAAGAATTTTTTTAAAAAAAGAGATTGTATACAAACAAACTGACACTCATCATTCAATAAACTAACAAGCTCAGAGCCTTAATTTTGGTGATTGGGAAATATCCTTAAACTGTGCTTTGTCAAATCAGCTTTTAAAGACAAGTTTTGGTATCAGATGCAGGGAGAAAGGGAAGTTCTCTGAAAGGGGGTGAAGATCAGGGAGAGGAGAAGCAAACTTGGGATACAGCCTTATGGTAGTTCTATATTTTTAGTGATTTTTGGTAAAGATGTGCTAAGCTCAGCTGTTTCTAGATTCTAGAATGCAAAGATAGTTAGCCCCTGCTAAATCTGAGTGCCTAGGAAAAAGCCCTGGTCACCTTGCCTTAGTTTTGAATCAAGCACCCACTACATATCCAGAAATCTGCTTGGCAATTTGAAGGCTACAGAGAAGCATGAGACAATCCTTGCTTTTCAAAGGCTAAAACTTCAGTAGGGAGACAAGCCCCTTGCTAGTTGTACTAGCTATAAAGTACAAGTGTTCTCCTCAGGTTAGGAATGACTCTACAATGGGGGGATACTTAGGCATTGTTTACAGACTTGTGGGTAGAGAGTTTAGGTGAGGAAGTCCTTAGGTGTCTGTTGTTCATTTTCAAGGATAGCTGACCCAGGCTCTAGACGTGCCTGGGCTGCACAGCTGCCTCCAGGTGAGGTCATGGTAATTGTTTGCCCACAGCCATTCAGTTTACAGGACTTAGAGTTAGAAAAGAATTTAGAGATAATCTGTTATGATCTTCTACACTCTCCCCAATTTGCAGAGGAAGAAACTGAGGCCCAGAAAGATGAAAGGATTTGTTAATTTGTTGTCGGTTCATTGGTACATTTGGTTGCACAGAAGTTAAGTAAGGGGGCTGAGATTCCTAATCCAGTGTTCTTTCTCTCATACTCTTTTACCAATGCCCCATAGAAGTGAAGACATAGCATGCATGCCCCCTTGAACCTTCCTTAGGGAAATCAGCTCCCCCAAATAGTAGCATTGCATACTTACTGCTTAAAATACTAGAAACCATCAAATTTCAAAAACAATATTTAACACAATTCTTATTTATAGCTAAAAAACCTGAGGCACAATGGGAAATTGAGATCTCTCTTAATTAAAAGGGAGAAAGGTCCTGAAACTTTATTGATTATAATGGAAACACCTGCCTTTGATGGGGAGTAAGGAAAGGCATGTAGAAGGAGGGGGGCTATGCCCCTCTGCTCCTCCTTTCCCCTCCCTCCTAGCAGGGACTGACCCCTAGAGAAAAGGAGCAGGGAATGGAGGTCTAATGTGCATCTGAGTCGTCCTTGGGCACACCCTCTCTGGCTGAGAGCCTGCTGATCTTAATATAGTGCGGCTGGGGTCACGGTGGCATGCCTGGCTCCCTGCACCGTTTGATCTAAATGGCTAATCTGTTCTCACTTGGGAGGCAGCTCTGGCTGGGCTGAAGAGAGAGGAGCTGGCTTACCAAACTGTGCACGCTGGCGAAGCAGCTCATTCCTAATGGGCCCTCTTTTCAACAAGCTTCCTCTCTCTCTTCTCTGCTTCTGCCACATAGCTGGGGACCATTTTTAGAACAAAGCAGGATGGGTTTCTCTCATGCTTCTCAGTTCCCCCACAACAAAAGGGCAAATCTTAGTATTTAGGATCAAATAAAGCCACTTGCTTTATAATAATATAAACAAGATATGACCACAGCTTTCTGTGGGTTTATAGACTTGGGAGTTCTAGTTGATTGGAAGCAAAATGATGATTTACTATTTATACACAAATGTGACTGCGAAAATATTAATGTAAACTATACTGATGGAAGTGGTGTGTACAGGATGAAAGCAATCAATCAACAAGTATTAAGCACCTACTGTGTACTAGACACTGGAGATAAAAGTCCAAAGAATGAAAAAATCCCCACTACCAATGAATTTACAATCTAAAGGGAGAGACAAATATACATAAAATAGAGAGCACAAATATAAAGTTAATAAATGCATACATGTGTATATGTGCGCACACACACACACACACACATATATATATATATATATACACACACACACACACACTGTGTTCAAGTACAAGGTAGTTTGGAATAGCAGCTACAGGTGGGGAACTCGGGAAAAGCATCGTGCAGAACATTGTAGCTAAACTCTATCTTAAAGGAAGAGAGGACAGGAGGTTAAAGAGAAAGTGCATTTCAGGCAAGGAAATGACTGCCCCACTCTGTTGCATTGGTCAGACTATATCTGGACTTCTGTTCTGATTGAAACAGTAGGATGAAAGGATTTAAAACCATGGCACATGAGAAATGCTTACAATTCTCTCTCTCTAGCCAGAGCCTCAAGTATATATAAAGGTAGTGTACAATATATTCCTAAAGGAATTTAGGCAATAGAACCCTACCTCTCTTTTTTGGACTCCTTTTAAAATTTACTCTCATAAAATCTAGGTCACACCTCAGATTTTCCCCGTTTTAAATTTCTTTTACCACATTTTAAAATGGAGGATCTACGTTCTTTTTCCTGCCATCACCAAGGTTCCTATTCGTTGTATACCAGAAAACATTTAAGACATTTAATTTTCTATTATCTAGTGGGGCAGCTAGGTGGCCCAGTGGAAAGGCCACTGGGTTTGGAATCAGGAAGACCATCTTCATGAGTTCAAATCTCACCTTAGACACTAGCTGCATAATCCCAGGTGAGTCACTTAACCCTGTTTGTCTCAATTTCCTCATCTGTAAAATGAGCTACAGAAGGAAATGGCAAATTACTTTATTATCTTTGCCAAGAAAACACCAAATGAGTGCATGAAAAGTTGGACATGGCTGAACAACATCAATAACAAAAGTCTTATAAAATAATTCAGATAACTTGTATTTCCCTCATCTAATCTATTGGCACCAGGAAAGAGTACTGAAGTCGAAGACAGGGGACAAAGATTTGAATTCTGGATCTGCACCTTTCAAAGTCATCTCTGTAACTTTTTATAAATCCCTTTCCTTCTCAAGGCCTCAGTTTCCTTGCCTGGAAATTGAAGAGTTTGGAATGGATAAAGTTCCTCTCTATACCCAAATCTCATGAATATATGAACCCATGTTTACTTGAAGATGCGAAGACTTGGGGAGAAGAATGATAGCTGTTCTTAACTGTCTGAAGGGCTGTTATCTATGTAACTCCAGAAGAAAGAAAGGATGCCCATGAAAATTTTTTGTTCGTCTGTTTGAACACAGCAAAACAAAACTTTCTGTCATTTAGCACTGTCCAGTAATGGAGTGGGCTGTCAGGTAACAAGTTTCCTGTTACTTAAAGGGTTCAAGCAAGAGTTAGATGACTACTTGTCAGTGATGTTTATACATTAAGTAATTGGCCAAACTACATCTCTTTTGAGGTCCCTTCCAGTGACTAGTTCATTGGTTAGGACTACACATCCCAATTGCCATCATTCAGCCGATATTAACAGGAAACAGGTTCCCATCAACTGCTTTCATTCACTTTATATCTTAAGTTCCTTTACTTACATAGGAAGTGAAATGTTGCCCATAACTGTTCTTCCTTCTCTTGGGAACTGCCCACTCCCCTGTTTGGGTGCTGTCCAAGCATGGTAATTACCTTAGCTCTCTGATTCCTTTTGCCTGGGAGAGAGAAAGCAAAAATCTGATGATAACAATAGCAGCATGCCTGCACCCAGAATATACAGGAGACAATTCATCAGAAAACACTTTTGTTCTCTCTTTCTTTTCCTAGAGCCCTGCATTCATTTCAGCTCCATGCCCCCAAGTATAGCTCTGACCAGCTGTCTGTATGTGAGTCTGTGCTTGCCTTCCATCAGTTTTGTTTAGAATTTGGCTTTGAACCTTTAAAGTTATCATCCAATGCTTATGGGCTATTTTAAGATCCAGTTGGTACTATCAGAAAGCAACAATGACATAGTGAGGCAGTCTGGGATGTTTTCCCCGTGTTGCGTGCAAGCCTGCATAGGAAACATTCCATGGCTCCTGCCTCATTAAGGGAATTTAACCCTCGCTGAAAGGATGATGACAAATGTGTAAGCAGCAGATTTGAGCTTATTTTTCCTCCTCTCTAAATGTAGATAGGTCTGTTATAGAAAGGTTCATGGATGCCCCCTATTGAACAAGTGTTATTGTACTATTAGGCTGGAGACTATGAAGTTAGTCTTTACTTCTAATTACAATACCTAAAATAAGATTTTAAAACATTGAAAAAATACTCATTTTTATAACTAAAAATCTAGAATTATATGTTTTCTTTTAGATGGACACTTTCCTTTTGCTTGTGTAAGTCTCCAAACCAAGACTATGCTTTTATTCAGGAATCGAGATTTGTAATAGCTGGCATTTTTATAGTGTGAAGTTCTTGTTTTATATAGAGTAACTTATATGAGTCTCACAACTACTCTGTAAGGTAGGCTTTTATGGATATTATTATCCCCAATTTATAGTTGAGTATCAGAGTAATATATATATATATACACACAACAAGCCAAACCAGTAAGTATCAGAGGTGAGATTTGAATTCAGGTCTGTTTCTGACTCCCAGTTTGGTACTTCAGTCAGCATATTACACTGCCCTCTTGTTAGTTGATAGGGAAACAGAACAATTATGTTTCAATGACTGGCTTAATAATAATATTACCTTGCACCTGTATAATACTTTATGGTTTACAAAGAATATTAACCTAGTACTTTGATGTACTCTGTTTTATCTAATTTTATTTATTTCTCATAGTAACCACAAAAGGAGGATGGGACAGTTTTACAGATGAGGAAATTGAGCCTCCTATAGGTGATAGAAGCAGCCTTTGAGCCTAGCTCTTCTGATTTCTATGTCAACACTCTTCCTTCACATCAATTAATCACAGAAAACCAGACATTTCAAATGAATTACTCATTCATCCAGTAGTGAACTAGATGCAACCATGTCCTTAATCAATTTGTAAGAATCATAAGGAAGGGCTTTAGGTCACTTTATGACAGCAAAAAATGTCATATAGAAAATATATGATGATCTGTGAGTCTGCCCTCTGGCCACATATACTCTTAAGTTTGAGCCCACTTTCCCCAGGAATCTATGTGTGCAAGAGGAGGGTGTGTCCCAGGTATGGGGGGAAGGATTTTTCTGTAATAACTGTTCTTGCTATAATGGCTTAGTAAATACCCTTTCTAAAAGATAATTAAATCTGGCTGATAATCAATGAGGAGGATACTGGTGGGAGCTCCTAAGCAATAGTCACCCTCCAAGGATCTGGCCAACTATTGTGAGGGAAAGTTGCATAAATAACCCTAAAGGGGATGCTACAAATGAATAACCTGACGTGTACTAATAATAATTTGCAAAAAGAGTTTGATTAATTTCCCAAAGTAAGGAAGGCAAATTCCTCAACATGACTGAAATAGAAAGGTGTTTTAAAACAGGAAATTCACTTTGATCCTCATACTTAGCCCCTGTAGCATCTGATCATTCATAGATCACATGAAGCCATCCTCTTTCCTTCATAACTTTAAGTAGTGAATGAAAGAACAAATATTTATTTAGTATTTACTTTGTGCCAGGCTCTGTGGTAAGTGAAATGGTAATCTGTGGTCAAAACAGAAGCAAGTAATCAAGAAACCCTGTGTATATGGATCCAATGAGGGCAACAAGTTAGCCTTGGTGGGTTGATCCCCAGTGGTACTAAGTTCACTAGTGGTTTTCCCCCCTTCAGATCTGGCTGCATCTTTCCTGGGTTTTGAAGCTAACATTACACTCAGTAACAGGACCCCAACTGAGCAGCTCAGTTTTTCCATGTGATTTTGTCTTTACACAGCCAAAATATTTTGTGAAGGGAAAAATCAGCAGCATTGGTAATAAAATCATTGGAAAGAAACCCTCAGAACTTATTTTTAAAATTTCAGTATTTTATTTTTCCCAATTATGTGTAAAACAATTTTTAACCTTCATTTTTTTTAGTTTTGAGTTTCAAATTCTCTCTCACCCTCCCTCTCCTTCCCCATCAGTGAGAAAGCAAACATTTGGGTATAGGATATACATGTGCAGTCACGCAAAACATGTATTCATATTATTCATGTTGTGAAAGAAAATATAAACAAAAACTAAGAAAAATGAAGATGGTAAAATAGGTATGCTTTGATCTGTATTCAGATTCCATCAGTTCTTTCTCTGAAGGTGGATAGCATTTTTCATGATAGGTCCTTCAGAATTGTCTTGGATCTTTGTATTGCAGGGAATAGCTAAAGCATTCACAGTTGATCTTCACACAATATTGCTGTTACTATATACAATGTTATCATTCTGCTCCCTTCACTTTGCATCAGCTCATGTAAGTATTTCCAGGTTTTTTTCTGAAATTCACCTGCTCATCATTTCTTATAGCACAATAATATCCCATCACAATCATATACCACAACTTGTTCAGCCATTTCCCAATTGACTAACAATGAAAGATTTAACCATTCCATGCCCAAACTGTCAACATTTCTATTCTGATATAATTTTTTCCCTTCCATGGTTTCCTGGTGTGTGCATCATATTTCACTGGCAACTAGTTGGAAATGATTGATGGTTTGTGTAGACTGTGTATTAGGAAGAAAGCAGACAACAGACTATAACTCTTATTATGTAAAACCAGTCTCTCTTCTGATGCCTCACTATGGTACAGAGGAGACTCTAGGTTCTGAAAGTCAATGTCCATGGAGGAAAAGTTCTTGCAGGCTCTGCCAAGATAAAAAAGTATAATCCCTGCAGTGGGCTCTGTGTCCTTCATCTAAGAACGAGCCTTGCTAAGTCTGAAGAGGCTTGTCACCATGAGGACACAGGCCAACAGGTGATGGGTATTTTGGCCAGGGCAACTCAGTTTTCTAAGGTGTGAAGGTGTTGGAATCTGACTCAATTGAAGGGTTACCCAGAAGATGAAATTACAGATTCTTTTGTTGTTCAGTCATTTTTCAGTTGTGTCTGACTTTTCTTGACCCTGTTTAGCATTTTCTTGGCAAAGATACTGAAGCAGTTTGCCTTTTTCTTCTCTAGATCATTTTATAGCTAAGGAAACTGAGGCAAACAGGGTTAAGTAACTTCCAGGGTCACACAGCCAGTAAGTGTCTGGGGCAGGATCTGAACTCATGAAGATGAGTCTTCCTAACTCCAGGTTCAACACTCTATCCACTGTACGACCTAGCTGCCCAAGATTCTTCACACAGATCCTTAAAGTACTATAATACTAGGACATATCTACAACCTGGATTATTGTAGGAAAAGTTGGTTGATGCACTGTAAGAAAGATAGCTCTAGGGAAGTCCCATGAGAAGCTAAAATCAAGTGATTGAAATGATTGGGAGGCTGCCCAATAAGGACAGATCAATATGATGTTGGATTCTTCCATCTGGACTCTTGGCTTTAAGATTTTTCATCTTAAATTCTGCTAGTTTGTTTGTATTGTTAAAAACACCAGTGAGTGAGAGATGGAGTTAATGAAGCACATTCTATTTTCCAGATTGGCTAAACACAGATCCCGCCAAGAAATAGAGGGTGGATACCTCTGTTTTCTGCAAGCTGTCTGGGGACCATATGCTTCATTTGGCCATTTCTTAAGAAGTAGGATAAGGAATGCTTGGACTGTATATCCTGATCCCAAATCTCAGCTCTGCCTTAAATTTCTCAGGAAATTTCCTATGGGATATCAAACATTTGTTTCCTATTCTGATTTCCTAATAAAAGTGTTAAGTATGACTAGCCCTTAGATTGAACCCTATAGCTCTTTCTTAAATACCTCCTACACTGAACTCATCGTCATTTATCATCACCATTTGTTTATCATTTTTTTCTGGCAATTTTTAGTTCACATGAACTATTTTCTGACCCATCAGTTATTCCAGCTAAGAAAGTTAAAAATATGAAAATAAAAGTTAAAAATAAAAGAAAGTTTAAAAATATGCTCCTATATGACCAAATAAATGATTTATTGGACTATATGATACTTGTTTATTGAAAAAAATGAAAAAATGAAAGGAATGCAGACTAAAAATGGTGTCATGCCATAATACTGTGCATATCATTCCTTATATTTATATCCACACAATATTATATGTGTATATTTTATATTATATATGGTATTATTCTATATTATATATAGTATATTGGTATTAGTATATTATATATAATATCATATTATTTATAGTATATTTGCATGCACACTCATACATATTATACATATACATACTCTGCCAGGTTTCAATTCTTCTATAATATAATTCTTAATCAGATCTTAGTTTTATCATGCAGTGTTTCATTGTTATTTCTGGTTGACTTGCTGGGTGACTTTTTTGTTCTTTCCTCAAAGGTTTTTCTTTATTCCATTTATGCTAGCATTTCATCATATTCTCACACAAGCTGACTTGTTTCTGTGGTATTTCCCCCAACTCAACAGCCAGGAGTCTGGGCCTATTACCTCCAATATGGAAGGGGGATTAGCATTGTTTTTTTTGATCATTGAGGACAGAGTTAGGAGCTATGAAGATTTAGACACCATGTAAGGAACAACTTTCCAATAATTATGGCTATCTCAGAGTGGAATGGGATCTCCTGGGGAAGTTGAGGTTTCCTCCTCAGGAGGTATCTTCAAACAAAGGCTGAAGGACCACTTGTTCAGTTTGTTGTAGAGAGGATTCCTGTTCAGGTGGTGCAGTGGTTAGAGCGCTGGATCTGAAGTCAGGAAGACCTGAGTGCAAATCTGGCCCCCAAAATTTAGTAGTGACTGTGTGACCCTGGCTGAGTCACTTAACCTCTGTTTGCCTCAGTTTCCTCAACTGTAAAATGGGGATAATAATGGCACCTACCTCACAGGGTCATTGTGAGAATCAGATGAGATATTTGCAATCTGCTTAGCACAGAGCCTGGTACATAGTAGGTGCTATATGATAAAGGCTTATTCCATTCCTCTTCACTTCTTCAGGCATGGCTTGGACTAGATGACTTTTGAGGTCACTTCTAATCTGAAATTCTATGATCATTTCCACTCATGTTTTAATGGAAAGAACACTAGACAGGGAGTCAGGAGACGAATTACCTATGTAACCTTATGTAAATCATTTAACTTCTCCAGGATTTGGGTTTCTTGACCTATGAAATTAGAGGGTTAGACTAGATTCATGGTTCCCAACCTTTTTTGAGTATGAGGAACCCTTTTTCATGGCAAACAATCAATTGGATTCTTATTAAATTTTGTTTTTTTCCCTTTTTCTTTCTCATGGTTTTCCCCATTCGTTATAATTCTTCTATGCAACATGACTAATGTGAAAATGTGTTTAATAGAAATGTATGTATAGAGCTCATATCAGATTGCAAGCTGTCTTGGGGAGGAAGGGGGAGAAAATTTAAAAGTTATGAAGTGAATGTTGAAAACTAAAACTATATAACTTAATTTTTCAAAAAAGGGAAAAATAGTATCTGTTGATTAAGAAACAATATGTGGATTTAGGCAGCTAGGTGGAACTGGGAATTAGGGAGACTCATCTTTTTGAGTGCAAGTCCAGCCTCAGACACTTACTAGCTGTGTGACCCTGGGAAAGTCACCTGTTTGCCTCAGTTTCCTCATCTGTAAAATAAGCTGGAAAAGGAAATGGCAAACCACTCCAGTGTCTTTGACAAGAAAACCCCAAATGGAGTCATGAAGTCAGACATGGCTGAAAAATAACACAATGGCAACATATGGACTTATAAAAGATTTCCAATGGAAACCCATTAGTTTTTGAAGGAGTCTAAACAGCTCCCAACCATTGCTCTCAGTTGTATTCTCTGAGGTAAAATAGAACTAACCTCTCTTCCATAGAAGGCTTTCAAGTATTTAAAGGTAACTAACATGAACCTCCTCTGTTCCTCAATCTAAACAATCCTAGTCCCTTTAATCATCTTTAAATAGCACGGGCCTTGCATAGTTTTTGAGAACTTAGGTTTTCTTCAAAGGGCATTAGAGTTAAACTTTAGTCCCAGATCTTAACAATTGGAAAAAATCCCAAATCAAAATAGACCTCATCTGGTCATTAATACTTCTAGATTAGAGAGCTAATGGACTCTAATACAGATTTTTCCACTTTATTTTTCTTACCTTTTTGTTGTTGTTATTGCAAAATGACTAATAGGGAAATATGTTTTGCATGACTTCACATGTATAATGGGTATTATATTGCTTGCCTTCTCAGTGGGTAGGGGAGGGGCTGAAGGGAAGGAGAGAAAAATAAGAAAAACGAACTTCCAGATTAGGTCAGTCATTTGGTAAGTAGTACCTTGCTAGACCCTTGGCCATTTTAGGGATAAAGATTGTTATAATGTAGACCTGTAATAAACTCATCTCCACAGTCCTAAGAGACATAGCATATACTGACTATTCATAGACACTGCTGACTGTTCATAGGTCCTAAATCATGTATTCCAAAGAGGAGGAATGCATGTAATGCCTGTCTATATATGCATATAATGATAATAATAACTAGCATTGATATAGAGCTTTAAGGTTTGCAAAGCACTTTACGAATATTATCTCAAATTATCCTCATAACAACCCTGGGAAATAAGTTCTATTATTATTATTACCCCCATTTTACAGATGAAGGAACTGAGACAGAGGTTAAGCAATTTTTTCAGGTTCACATAGCTAGTTAGTATCCGAGTTAAGATTTGAACTCATGTTTTCCTCGCTCTATATCCAAACACTCAGTCTACTGTGCCACCTAGTTACCTCATGTTGTTTGTGTATTCTCAAGACTTAATTTCTTTTTCTTTTTAATTTATTTATTTACTTCTAGTTTACAACATTCAGTTCCACAATCCATTGAGGTCCAAATTTTTTCTCCCTCTCCTCCCTTCTTCCCCCCATGGTGGCATGCAATCTGATATAGGTTCTACAAATACCTTCACATTAGTCAACTTGTAAAGAAGAATTATAACCAATGGAGTGAACAATGAGAAAGAACGAACGAAACAAAACTAAACACAAAAGAGAGAGAACAATAGTTTGCTTCAATCTGCATTCAGACTCTACAGTTCTTTTCTCGGGATATGGATATCCCTTGCCATCATGAGTCTTTTGGAGTTGTCTTCTAAACTTGCATTTCTGAGAGAAGCCCAGTCTCAAGACTTCATTTCTTGTAGTGTTTGAGGATGAGAGAGCATTGCTCATCCAAAGAGACTCTCCAATCTATGTTTCCAAGAGGGCTGTGTATGAGCCCAGGTATGGTATATTCACCAGGTGAGGGCTCTGACCACTGGACAGTATGATACGAGGTGGTAGATTTACAAAGTAGGCAGTGGCCAGGAGCAAGTAAACATGAGGGAGCAAGTGTGAGGGCACAGTATGGGGCAGGATCACCTATTTCCGGACACAGGGGTCACAACTGAACCATGATCCTTCAGAGCTGAGGTGATAAGGGACCTCAGAATCATCTAGTCCAAGTTTTTACTTTTATAGATCAGGAAGCTGAGATCTAAAGAGATTTAATGACTTGTCCAGGGTTATGTAGTTAGTGGAAAAGCTGGGGTTCAACCTCAGGTCTATTAGCACCAAGTTCAGTGCTCTTTCCATTGCCTCACACTAAGAAACAGTGAATATTGAACCTGTTGACATGTTCATTCTTGGGGCTGTGAGTCAAATAGACCCATCAATTGTATTTATTAAATGCTGAGCAATGTGCTGATTGCCAAAGATACAACCACAATGAATGAAGTAAATGCAAAGAATTTATGTCCAGAAGTGACTGTGTGTTTCACCTACATGGAGGAATCAGAGAGGTTACAGGATAATTATGTTTTCTGGAAATGTAGGCAATTTTCCCCTTTTGGGTATGTGCACATATAATGTTTTACTTTGTGATTCACTTTTTTTTGGAGGGGGTAAAGTGGGGCAATTGGGGTTAAGTGACTTGCCCAAGGTCACACAACTAGTAAGTGTTAAGTGTCTGAGGTTGGATTTGAGCTGAGGTTCTCTTGACTTCAGGGCCAGTGCTGTATTCACCGCATCACCTAGCTCCCCCTTGATTCACTTTTTCTTTTCAGTTATGTTGCTTCAGGTCTTAATAGAATGCCTTTCATGTCAAATCTGTGTCTCTTCTATGGTTTAGCAAGAAAGTTTACCCTGTATGGGGCTTCAGATATTCAATGATTAGATTAATAGTGATAGTAATCATCCTGAATCCATAAGTAGAGAGGGGCACTATTATCAAAAGGAAAGGGGAAACTGAGGCAATAATTCAGCCAATTCACCAAGTGCTAGGGTTAGTTGTTTGTATAAATGAAGCAGTCAGTATATGCTTGTTGAATGAATGAACCAAAGAATGAAGAACAAATCCCACAAAGTACTTTTGCTTCAGCTAGAGATTGTGCCCAAATTATAGCTGTGTTTTATTCTCCCCTAAATGCCTGTAAATTGATTGTTTGAAATTTGGAACACATTTCCCCAAGGGATACAAAATAGCAAACTATGGTTGGGTTTGAAGACCAAACCTGACAATAGGAGTGTGTGTGTGTGTGTGTGTGTGTGTGTGTGTGTGTGTGTGTGTAGGCTACACCTGCAGGTGGCAAGTCACAGTCAGTCTAAATTTCAGTTTCTCTATCTGTACAATAGAGATAACCCTCCTTTCACCACCCATCTCCCAGGGTTGTAGTGTGGAGGGCAACTTTGTAAACCGTCAAGTGCTATGTTAATTTTAGCTAGACCTTAATAGAGCTAAAACATCATGCAATTGCAGTTGGAAACAAAACTGTATTTTTCTACTACCTTACAGGTCACACAGGCCTCTGGGCTCCCCTAGGATACCAATTATCATTTAGAAGTTCACTTTTTTGGTAAAGTGGGACACATCGTATAGGCAGAAGAAGTTGTTTTACTTTCACCTCTGCTAACTCTAATCCTTGATTGGAAATATGAAAACTACAGAAACTAAGCTGGCTGAGGGGGCTGAAGGGGATAGGGAAGAACAAAGAAGGGCAAAATAGCTGAAGGAGTTGGGATGGAAGAGGAACTGATAGGACTGAGGTATGGGGCTTGAGGTAATGAGAGAAGGAAGTGAAAAAAAGCAAAAGGTTAGAGAGAAGATGGAGGAGAAGGCGAGTCAAGTCAACACGCATGTATTAATTACTGTATTACATGTATTACTATGGTCCAGACACAGCCAAATGCTGGGAAGGCAAATATAGACAAAACAAAAGTAAATCCCTGTCCTCGAGGAGCTTACCTTCTAATGGTGGGAGACAGAAAAGGGAGTTAAAAAGTAGAGGCTGTGGAGAGAAGAAAGAACCTGCACCCCGGCCAGAAGTTTTAAGAATCAGAAGCAGGCTTGGAAAAGGGATAGAGAATGACTGGCCAGATCACTTCCTCAAAATTGAGGCTATGGGAGGAACTCCTCAAAGAGGTTCCTCCCAAGTGGGGATTGCTGGGGTTGAGAAATCTTCCAGGGTGAGAAGGATGTGGGAAAAGAAGGAAGTGATTATTCCAGAGGGAGAAGGCATACTCGGAGGCATGGCGGTGAAGTCTGGAGAGTCAGAAGTAGGGCCAGCAAAGGAGAACTGAGATTATGTTGACCTCCTGAGGCCCAGACACCTGCCCTTAGACACAACTTTTGGATGTATATCCTGTGAGAAAGCACCTACAACCTCCTGCTACCTCATGCTAGAAGGGAATTCTCTAGTATTCAGAACACTCTCTTATACTACCTCCCCACCCCTTCCTTGCTCTGCCCAACTGGAAATATAGCAATACAGATGAACTCCCTCTTTGCTTTCCACCTTTGATATGTGGGCTCTGGGGAAACCTGCCCAGTCTAGCAGAATAACAGTGAATTGGAATTTAGAAGACCTATGTTCAAATCCTATCTCAAATGATAATCAGTTTTCTGATCCTGGCAAAGTCATTGATCCAATTGGGCATCAGTTTCCTCATCAATAAAATAGAGATAACAATAGGGTTCACCTCACAGGGTGGTTTTGGAAGCATCCAATGAGATAATGTATGTCAAGTACACTTCAGACCATAAAAATCTATCTAGATGTCAGTTAGGAGCAGTAATAACAGTAAAAGCTGGCTATTCGTGTATACACATTTTTTTTTTTTTTTGTAAATTGGATGTTCTTAAACTGTGACCTTGAATCATGTAGATTCTTTGACTTGTTCTTTCTGTACAGAAACTCACCTCTGATCTCTACTGAATCTGGAGGTTCCTCTGCAAGAGGACAGATAGAATCTTACTCATTTCTACTTGTGGAACATATGCTAATTCTATCTCCATTGGATGCCAAGGAAAACCCTGAGTTCCCAGCACCTCTCAGGATGTTTCATGCCCCAATGCAGCTCAACAAGCTTCTGTGCTGCCTGCTACTGCCCTGTGGAAGCAGCTTCATTAAAGGTAAAAGCAGACGATCATTCATCTGGTTTTTAAATAGGAGACACGAAGGCCGTCTTGAGGTTTGAGCTGCTCAGTATGCTCTGAAAATAGCTGGGTTCTGTGGCGCCAGCCACTGCTCTCAAAGAATCAAAGAAACTCCATGTGACACAGCGATATCTCCTCGTTAAGTGGAAGAGAGGAGCTGTTGCAAAATCCCCCAACCTTTAGGAAACCTTTAGCTAATTAGGCACAGATTAGTTGGATGTTGGCCTGCCAAGTGGATGTCTTTCCCCATTTCAGAAATACCCATCCTAGGAACTCAAAACTTTGGCTAGCTTTACCAGTAAACACCAGTATAAGCCTGTCTGTTCTATTTCAGTTTTGAGTAGGACACCTGGATGAAAAAAGATAACTCATAATTTTGATACCCAGAAAGTACCATAATCCATGCCTGGGGCACCCCCTTCCATATCATTTGGTAGCTTCCTATTTTAACTAATTAATATTTTTCATGGAGGTGCTAAACTCAGTTGTTTCTATGCTGCTGCAGGACTACAAGAGCTTTTAGAGTTCTCTAAACTCAGCACCATCTAAATTCAGTATCCTGTGGCAAGGCTCTGGTTGCCTTGCCTTGGTTCTAGCTCTGGCCCAAATGAGATGGCAAATCAGACTTCTCTGTTAGTATTCTGTGATCAACCATGCAATGATAAATTTTGGACTGCTCTACAAAGTTGTGATATTCCCCAAGTTGGAGGGAAGAAAGCACTCCAAAGAAGATAATATGTAAGTTCCACAAGGGAGGGTTTATTATTTTTATCTTTGCAGCCCCAACTAAAAGAAGAGGCTAAAGTGACCCAGTAACATTGGAGGCAAAGACTTTGGGGGAAGCATTGGTTCTTTTGAGCATTCGAGAAACATTATTTTAGCTTCTCTTCACAACTATCTCTAAGGGTGAGTGGAAAAAAGTTTTTATTTTGCAAAAGGAGGATGATTGGGGGGCAGCTAGGTGGTGCAGTGAATAAGAGCGCTGGCCCCAGAGTCGAGAGGACCTGGATGGGTTCTGGCCTCAGATACTTAACACCCACACAAAATAACTGGCTGTGTAACCTTGGGCAAGTTACTTAACTCCAATTGCTTTAAAAAAAAAGGGGGGGGATGATTGGAAATGTCTTGGACCTAGACCTTAAAATAATAATCTAAAATTTGGCAAAACTGGGAAATAACCAAACTTTGAAGCAATTTGGTTTATTAATTTTTAAATTATCACTTGGTATTCATGTAGAATGAAAATGTTGGTTTAGGAAACTCATATAACACTGATGCAGAATGTTTAATTCTGTTTTTAAAATGAAGTATAGAATAGAACATGATTTGCTGAAGGTCACACAGAGATCAAAATGCAAAGCTAAGATGTGAGTTCAAGCAGGGTTATATCTAGGAGTAACTAGGCATAAAGGAAGGAATTAGAGGTGAGATCTTGAATCCAGAAGTGGGAAAGAATTGAGCCATAGGTCAGGGCCAGCATGGGAGAGAATTCCCCATGGTTACAGAAATATCTCAGAATCTTACTTTTGAGGAAATCCAGTCACCACCTTGATTACACTAAAGTTAGCTTTCCTGTGAGCCATTTGTGGTTAGGTACAATCATGCCAGAGGAAGGGAAGCCCATTTCTCAAGTATTTTGGTCTATATTCTGCCTCCCCCCACCCAGTTCCTTTATTACATTGAGATTGGGGGAAGAGAAGAAGGGTATCAACGATATCTCTTGACTCTGGGATGAGATATTGTAAGAATATGTAACATGCAAGATAGCAGGTAGAACTTGGCCCTTGGCATATTCTTTGAGCCCTGTCAATGGAGTGAGGGCAGTTGCTGTGGATAAGTAGTATAGGGGAGGTATGGGGTTGGTGGGTCCTGAGAAGATGGGCCCCTCGGTTTATGTCTCGTATACTTAGTTCTTTTAACTTCCCCTTCATATAGTCCAGCCTTCTTTGAAATCTCTTCCATCCCTCCCATCATAATCTTCCTTCTGTTCCTGAGGTGTAGGGCCAATTTGCTGATAGCATTTGAAGCTATTCTGGAAACACTCCCCTCTCCTAGATTTAGCTTTTAGGAGTTGTGAGCTTGAAAGAAAGGTTTTTTTTGTAGCTAAAACTTGTTCCTCCAAAGGGCTTGCTAGGAACTAAGGCAAAGAATGCTATAATGATAATAGACTTCATACATTAGATAGCTTTCTTTACTAGGTAGTTCACTTTCAAAGGCCATTCCAATAAGATAAACAAGAGTAGAAATTCTGGAGAAGATGCCTTTGAAGAAATTACTTATGATGCAGATGTGATTGGCTATTATAATTTAAATTTGCACAGGTTTTGCCTCCTAAAAGATTTGCTATGAGGTTTGTGTGTAATTGGGAATGTTTTTAGAAATGTGTTGCTAAAAAGGATAACTGGAGAAAATAGACTTAAGAGCATTTGGAGAAGAATCGTTAAGGCCAAACAGTAGAAAGTCCCGCCTGCTTTGGACAAGTGTTTGGAGAAACAGAAAGGCAATAGCTGAATTGTGAGCTGCTGAGGGAGAAAGTGATAAGCCTGCTAAACTTCAGCACCTGGGACAAGGCATTGTTTCAGTTCTGAGTTCAAATCAGACCTCAATCATTACAGCACACTGGAAGCCTCAGAAGTGGGTCTTTTTCTTTTCTTCCTCTCTACCATCTCTTTGGTCACATGTATCTATCACTTTTTCATTAATTTTATTCTATTAAATGAGGAAAGGGAACTACAGAGAGGGAAAAGAATAGATCTGAAACACTGGTAAACCAGTGGTTCCCCAGGTTCTATGAAGGATCCTCTAACATGCAGTTCTTAGCCTTTTTGGCTTCAGGGTCACCTCCTTTATACTCTTCAAAAATTGTGGAGGATCCCAAAGAGCTTGTGCTTATGTGGGTTATATCAATGGAAATTTACCATATTAGAAATTAAAATGTCTTAATATTATTAGTAAAGTAGTTTTAGCCTCTCATACTACCTGCAATTATCTTGTGGATTCCTTACAGGTGCCTGGCTCATGTTTCAAGAACTGCTGCTTCTCAGAGCATTCCATTTCTCATAGAATTTGAGTGATATAACATCATCACTTATTGAATGCCATCAATGGGGAGGATACTGTGTTATTTGCTAGGAATACAAATGTATTTAACAATAGATCTCATCTTTAATGGACAGTAGGTGGTACAGTGGATAGAACACTAGTCAGGAAGACTTAAGTTCAAATGTGAACTTAACACACTTACTAGCTATGTGACCCTGGGCAACTCACTTAACCCTGTTTTCCTCAGTTTAGTCATCTACAAAATGGGTTGGAGAAGGAAATGGCAAACCACTCTAGTATCTTTGGCAAGACAAGTCCAAATGGGGTCAGGAAGAGTTGAACTTGCCTGAAAAACAACAATAACAACACACCTATAGAACAGCTTCACAATTTATAAAATGTTTTACATAGAACTCTGAGGGTAATAGTACAAGAATTATCATTCCTATTTTTATAATTGAAGAAACTGAGACTCCAGCAACCCTAAATTACTCATTCTTGGTTACAGAGATAGCAAGAGACAGAGCTGACTCCAACTGTAGAACCATTTATAGTAGACTACTATGTTGTGGGTCCCTGATCTAAAGGAGTTCATTACCCACTTGGGGAGATAGGATGATTACATAAAGAAATTAATAATAGCATAATGTGGTATATGCTAAGTGGAATGAATATAATATGAGCTAAATGATTTATCCACAATATATGTAACTTAAAAAAAGGAGAAGAATTCTCTTTTGTTCAAAGTGGATTAAATAGGCCCATCGTATTAATTCATCAGTTGGTCCCAGCGCCAGCCCAATTTTAGCACTTGTTTGGTTCCATTGTTGTGCTCATCAGACACCACATCCTGCACTGTGTCTATTGACTATTTTTAGAGGGGCCTCCCAAGGAGTCCTTTCTCCACTGCTATTTTGGGGAAAGTGAAAAGTCAATCAGGGTTGCAAATCTTTAAAGATGTGGTCAACTGAGGTTGCGCTCAGGAATGAGGACATCCATTAACTTCATTTCAGCTCAGAGTTCTTTCCTGAGAAACCCATTCCCCCCCCCGAAAAGTGAATGTACTCCTATTTCTGATGCCAATCTTCTGCTCAGATTTTCCTCCAATTAATTCACTATTTCTCAGAGAACACTTAAATCTCAGTAAGCCTCCTAAAAATCATTTCCCTGCCAAGAATTCTCTAGAGAGAGAGTAAAGGTAAATTCAGGAGAAAGCTTCTGGGGGAAGAAATCTAGAATGTGACAGTGCCTGAATTGACTCTCTGCTGTCCCAGTTTTGAACACACAGAAACAATACCACAGGATCGCACCTGTACTTCCACCTTAAGAAGGATGGAGGTGTGCCTTGAGCACATGTTATATATGTGATCCAGGGCAAGTCATTTAAACTCAAGATAGAACATTGACAAAGATACAGAGGCATCCATGTGCTCATTGCCACATGACTGAGACCACCTAGGTCTTAAAGGCAGTTCAAATTAGTCATGCTTCCTCTGAGCTGCAAAGGAAAAAGTGATTGACAGAGGAGTGGTCTGCTCCTTTTGTTTACTTATTAAATTCTAGCTCAGGAGCCCCTGAAATGTGAGTTCTAATTCTGAAACCAAATAAAAAACATTTCATTACCACAAAGTATGAATGCTTCAATAATAATAAATGACTAGAATCTGACTCTCCTTAGTTTTCCTCTTGGCCAAATGAACTAGAACCAGGCTGGAAAATCTATATATGCTCCAAAAACTATCCCCTATAGGCCAGTTCACCTTCATTACATAAGTAAGAAGATATTTGTAGGCTATGTGATTTTAGAATCCAATTCTATTTTAAAAGACTTTTTATAGATTTTTTTTCAGTTAACCAACAAATATTTAAGTGCTTACTATGTGCTAGGTACACAAAGACAAATATTAAAGTCATTGTCCCCAAGGAGCTTATATACTCTATTGGAGGAAATGACACAGGCATATAAATGTATGAATATGTTTGCAGGGTATGTGCTTTGGGGGATTACATTTGATCAGAACTTAAAGGGAGCTAAGAGATCATTTAGTCCAAATCCACTGTTTAGTACAGATCAGTAAACTAAGGCTCAGGGAATTTAAGTCACTTGCCCATGGTTGTGAAGCTAGTAAATGTCAGAATGAAAAAATGGCTCAGTCTGTGACCTCCTCCTCAATATCTTCCAATCTCCCTCTTTAGAGGTAGCTACCACTAGTTTGTCTTGAGTCCATCAGGGCAGATTCTCCAAGATGAATGGGGCTGGGGGGAAAAGAAAGTATACATCTTTATTTTCATTGACCTCTAAATGAAATTTAACATTTCCTTCAATTATTGAAAACACATGATTCTGAGAAGGGGTCTATTCACTTCATCAGACTGCCAAAGAAGTCTGTGACACAGAGTAAGTAGATCCCATTTAAAAGTCGGAGCTGCAATGATTTAATTTGCATGTCGTGGGCATGTCTCAATGTAATAATATACTTTTTTTTAAACACCTATCCATGGAGCAAGCTTCTTTTTGAGGAATATCTGGGTCAGAGAGTCTAGCATATTCATTTTTAAAAATTCCATTCTTGACTAGTTTGACTAGATACTTCACCACAAACTCCTTGGGAACAATGTAATACATACTCAGGAGTGATCCTAGGTCAGACAAGTCACTTATTGATGATACAGAAGAATATGGGACTTTTGTCTCTCTTTTTTGCTGGCTACTTCCAAAATCAGAGATGCAGTTATTTTAAATTTTACAGTGAAATCAGCAGGCTCATGTTATTTTTCTGATTGTGCCTTTTCTGAAATTACATATAAAACAGTAAATGTCTAAATAGAAAGTTGATTCCTTTAACTTGTCCTGGAAATTGAGTTTGCCTGCTCTTCAATTTGCAAATTTTGCCCTGACTTTGGAAGCAAAATCAATAAAAACTGACTTGATGGGTAAGATTTTAGTGTAGAAAAAATATAGACAATTTATTTTCTTTTGTAGCCTTTTTTTGGCTAATCAGGAAATATGGAATAAATTAAACACATGAAGATGTGTGTGGCTATACTCCCCCCAAACTCAGCAGATGGACCAGTGGTGCAGTGGTGATGTGAGGTCATAGATTCTGCATAGAAGGTCTTTTCTTGGTGAAGGGTAGAAGAACAGCAGAAATGGGAAAACTTTCTGTGATTTGTGGCCTATCACTATTCATGGCAAAGAAACTTCCCTTTCTACCATCAGAGAAAAACTGAGTGACACCCACTCAGGGGTAGAGCTAAGGGATCATCAATAACCAACTACCCTTAGATCTGAGCATCATAAGTGGATTTTGAATTGGAAGTGATCCCAGAGAACATTTCTAGAGCTTCTTAACCAGAAGTTTGTGAGCTTTAAAAAATTGTTTTGATAACTTTATTTCAACATAATTGATTTCCTTTATAATACTACATAGTATTTTATATTATTTTATTATTTAGTATTTTTTTATTTTATGCATATCAGAACATTATTCTAAGAGGGAGTCTGTATACCTCACCACATTGCCAAAAGGACTGATTTAGCCCAGTTTCCTTTTTTTTACGGACAAGAAAATTGAGGCCTTCTAATAGAGAAGAAGGAATTGGTATAGTGACCTCTAGAAGTGGATAATATCCATTATGAGAATTTTTGACATGATTTATGTCCTTATTTAAGTTAGATTCATTCCGAGTTTTTCTAATTTCTCTTTTGTTAATGGGGGAAAATTGAGCCCCAAGTATGGTAAGGCAAGGTTTGTCCAAGATCATGGTTTTAGTGTTACAAGTAGTCCATTCTGAAACCTTGCTTTATCCAGGTTTTAAGAAAAGATGAACCATACCTGATCAAAGCCTTTTGGTTATTTAAAAAAAGGTGGGGGATGGGTGGTGGGTGGAGGGAAGCTGGATTTGGATACTGATTCTTCAGGCATTTGCTTCCTATTTTGTAATGCAAAAGTTTTGGGAATGTGCATATGAAGGGCATTGAAGCAATGCATTCAGATTTCCCAACTATCCTTAAACAGATGTTTCACATACAAAGAAACTGTGGAACTCAGGGTTCAGAATGTAGCCTGACACTTACTAGTATATGACTCTGGGCAGGTCAATTAACCCTGTTTGGTTCAGTTCCTCATCTGTAAAATGACCTGGAGAAGGAAATGGAACTCCATTCCAGCATTTTTTGCCAAGAAAACCCCAAATGAGGTCACAAAGAGAGGGTAGTGACTGAAAAATGACTGAAAAACAACAACGCCCTAACAATTGCTGTGGGATGCACTTCTCTAGGGCTTCACATAGACACCCTTCTCATGCAGATGGCACCACTCTTGGTCATGGATGGTTTGGGTCAGGTTCTGTTTGTTAGCAAACACATGGTGAAGACTCCAGGTTCATTAGTCTGTGCTTTTAGGCAAAGGTGGGCTGGTTATATTTGCTTGTTGACTCTTCTGTTGTTACCCATCTTGTAACACCAATCTGCATTTTAAAATTGCAATGTTTTCTAAAGCTTTAGGGTCTCAAATTGGGGCAGGCAAGGGAAAGATTTTGATATCAAAGCAGTAGGAAAATTAAGAGAAAAATGGCATATTGAAACCTCTTTTCAGCAAAGGACTCTGAAACAGGAACGATAAAGAGCAGGAAGAGGAGGACAGTGAAAGGCATTTCCTAACTTAGTTTTCTGGAGTATCAGAAAGGAAGTGTGGTGACTCAGTGGAGGGACGTGGTTTCCTCTGTTAGCAAGGAGCAGACCTGTTTTATGTGTGTGGCTCTGCTACAGTGCTAAGATGAGGAATCTCTCACAGTTGTCCAATTAACTCAGCCTCAGAGAGATGACAGTTCTAAGAAGGAATTGACAAATAGTAGCTGAACAGCTGGAGATTCTTTAGCATATTTTTGATTTGTTCCAGATGCCCAATGCCCCCTAAATGCAACTTCTTATAGCAAGGGGCTGAAGACTGTTTTGCCCATGAAAAAATGTCAAAAGATCTCCTAAGACCACATTCTGGCTCTAACTTCATAAAAAGTTTCCCAACTCCCCTTGGTTGTGGACAAGCCCTCTAGTACTTTTAGTTAATTTCCATTAATAATAATAATGAAAATAATAATGTATTATTCATATATACTCATATATGAACTCACAACCCATTATCAGTAGAATATGCTTTGAGTAGTTTAATCTAATAGTAGAGTTTTTTTTTTCAGAGAGCAGTCTATAGTCTCTTATGTTTAAGATCACACATGGCCAATGTCAGGGTCCTGTAATCTCTGACTAGAAGTATGTTTTGACAGATGACCCTAACATATCCTAAGGAGAGAGAATAGCTCTCTTCTTCTGCCAAGGCCACATCTTTTATTGACCTTATGATATCTACTCATTATGTTGAATCTCTTTTTTTTTCTGCTCAATATATCAGACAACTTGGCACTACCACCAGGCATATAAGGCAGGGAAACACAGACTCAGATACAATGGTAATGAGAATTAAGGAAAATTCACATCCCTCAACCATTCTGCTTCTCCATACTGAAGTCCCACATGACAACCACTCTTGCCCTTCGTCAGAGTATCAAACTCTACATGGACAGTATGCTCCTGACCATGATCACAAATAGCAGCAGTAGATACTCTACATTCCCTTGTTTTGAAGTGTTAGATTCAGGAAGCTTAAGCATGGGAGGGAAAATGGTGCCATTCTGAGAACTGCTTGCCCCCATAGCTTAGTTGCACTACTTTGCTAGCTATGATGGCAGAAAGCTGAGATGAGCGGTGGGAGATGAAGGTAGGATTATGAATGAGATCCAGATTAACCAACCTGCACAGGCAACAACTGTAGGACTTTGATTTCACCATAGGATCATAGATTTCAAGTTGGAAAGGACTTTAGAGTTCATGGATTCTAATCTCTTTGAATGACTCCGAAGTCACTCAAGTAATAAGCAGTCTAAACTGGCTTTGAACCCATATTTGACTCTGAATCTAGCACTTTACTACATTAGTCTGTCTATCTGTTTGTTCATTGTAGTAACTAGCATTTTTCTCTCAAAATTCTGCTTGCTTGTATTCTAATGAGAAAAAGTAGAAATCAATGTGTAGTTTTGACATTGTTGAAATGGTAAGAATTAAATTTGTTGGTGATGGATAGAAAAATGGGGTTACTTTAATGCTTATAATAGTTAACTACACAATGCTAGGCAAAAGGCAACTCTGAGGGCCAGCTAGGTGGTGCAGTGAATAGAGCACTGGCCCTGGAGTCAGGAGGACCTGAGTTCAAATCCAGCCTCAGACACTTAACACTAACTAGCTGTGTGACCTTGGGCAAGTCACTTAACCTCAATTGCCCTGCCTTTCCCCCTCCAAAAAAAAAAACCCAACAGAAAAACAAAAACAGAAAAGCAACTTCAAACTGATGTCCAATGTCCATAATGTCCAATGCATAATCATGATATGAAACTTGTACTGACTACTGATTGATTCCTGTTCATCATTGAAAGAAGCAGCTGGTGGTTGTGAGGGAATTTTCAAAAAAAAGGGCAAGGGCAGGAGGTTTTACAACACTATTACTTTTCAATTGGAGCTGCAAGTGTATCTGCCATGATGCTACCTTGAATGATTCTTAATATGGAGCATTGTTACCCAAAAAACTGTCCTCTTTTCTCTGTTACTTAGCTGACCCACTGTATAGAACTCTTTCTCCCCCATTCTTCCCTCTAACCGATTTATGCCCAGACACATGATTTAGTTTTGAATTAATTGCTTCTGAACTCAAGGTGTTTTTGCAGCCTATTCTCTGGATGTGGTATCTCATGGATTTCTGACATTGATTTTTGTACTGACTGACCAGTTATGTGTTGGGTCCTTAGGATAGAGCATTGTGCATGAACAATGCCAGTTCTGCACCTTTGGGGTTGTTGATTCTCACCTGTTAATCTCTGGATAACATTTAGCATTAGTTGGCTTCTTTCCCACCTTTGTAGGGACTTTGGGTCTGAGGGACAGGGGAATTTGTTCAATTACCATTTGTTAAACTTCTACTATGTTCCGAAGCATTATGCTGGGTGCTGGGGGACATACAAATATTAAATAGGACATGTTTCCTGCCTTCAGGGTACTTGCAATCTAGTAAATTTGGCTTGTTGAGTCATGGTCACTTCACACTAGATTTTTGTGGGTTTTGCTTTAAGGTTAAGAAATGAAGTGTACTTATAGATGGGCAAACTTTGGTAAGTTTGCCTGTATACATCACATAGCTCTACGGCTGACCTCTTGGGTTAATCAGCTACCAAAAGTAAGGAGGATGGCCATGGAATTGTGAAGAGAGCACTGAACTTGAAGTCAGGAAGACCTCCCTATCCTGCCTCTGTCAGTGGTCAGCTGTCTGACCTTGGACAAATTACTTAACTTCTCTGTGCCTCAACTTCCTCATCTGTAAAATAGGAATAATCTCCACTGTAACTATCTCACAGGGTTATCGTGCAGTGCAAATGAAGTACTATATGTAAAACGCCTTGCAACCTTTAAAGAGACATGTAAATTCTAAGGATTATTATTAACCTGTGAGTTACTAAGGGTTAGTCAACAGATCTTAAGGGTCAAGGTTTTGCCTCTAAGTTTTTGTGGGACCGAAATTAAATTTCAGATAGGTTTCATTAATCTAATACCACCACCACTCACTCTCCCTTCCCTTCCCTTCCCTTCCCTTCCCTTCCCTTCCCTTCCCTTCCCTTCCCTTCCTCCACTCTTTACATAACTCACATCTTTACATGAAGTCTTTAAACTGAAGATCAGACTGGGATTCTCAGACATGGGATCCTATCATAATGCCACTTGATTGTAGTACCCAAACCTAATGGTTCATCTCTTCTTTCCTACTGGAACTAAGTCTATGAATCAGGTCTCTAACAACAGAGGATATGAGTTCATTCTCCAAGAGAGTCATTCCCTTCCTTAGGTTTTCTTTAATTGATGAGTAATTGTGGGATTAATGTTCAATAAAAAACATATGATAACACTAGACCCAGAAACACATAAGGAGTCATTATGCAGATAATCAGTGCTGAAAGAAAACACATTTGGTGCCCCTCAGAAGCATTCAGTGCTTAGGACAGGACGCTGTTAAGAACATGATATTCCATTTGAAACTACAAGAAGAATGGAGATAAACAGCAGATAAGTGTCCCAGTTGGGACTTAAGGCAGAAGTTTGACACTAATGATGCTTAAATGACTTACATAAAATTATATTGAACAAAATCTCAAATGAAAGTGAGCAAACTCATGAAACCACATTAGATAAAATTTCTAACTTTTGTGTACATCTTAAGCAAGTTGCATTACAATTCTTTAATGGATCTGAGATCTCATGATTAATGGTGAAGGCCTCCAGATCCTCCTGTTTTCAGATGATGTTGTGTCAAGTACATATGAGATCCATATAAAAGAAATATGCCCAAATGGATCGAAAATGCCTATTTTCTAGAGGATGAAACGTAGTTGGATGTTAATACATATTTACATGTATATTAGATTTTTGTAATTGAAAATATAAGAGAAATCATAAAACAAAAGAAAAAAACCTAGAGATAGAAGGACCAAAGAGTCATCTGGTCCCAATCTCTCTTTTTTATGGTTAAGGAAAATAATATTCTGAAGGAAGATGTAAATTGTCCACATGCAGCTAGTTAGTAGAAGAGCTAAAGTCCCAGACCTATAGACTGTTAGAACTGGAAAGAATTCAAAAACTATTGAATGGAAAATTTTGTGGATAAGAGATCTGAGAGACAAATGAGTAGTGAAATATATATTCTGGAGGATTTTTTTTAATTTTAAGAATCTATTTGAAATTGTTATCTATCATTCAGGGTCAATCCATCATAAGGTGGAACAGGGACAAGGTGGCGGACAGAGAAACAATTAGACATTTGCTAAGGCCCTGCATAAGGCAATCTGAATAACTGGTATTTTATCAGGATAGGAGAATGGTGGTTCACTTTCTTTGGAAATTCTGCCTATTGTCATAACACTGGGGGATTATGCTTGGCCTTCCTTGAAGTTGTCACCTAACCCTTCTGCCTCCTAAGCCTTTGGTGGACTTTCATTGGATTTTTCTTCTTCTGTTGCCAGAGAGCCAGGAAGACTAATGAGAAGGTGGTGAAGGAGTTCAGTTGCTCACTAGCACATCTTTTAAGGAATATTTACATAAGTAATACAATGTAAGTCTGGATCCCTTAGCATTATTTGGTTGTCTGGTCAGCCTATACCTTTTCTTTCTTCTTTCCCATCCCTCCTTCCATTAAGATTATTCATAGCAAGTATGGTACTTTCTTTGGTCTGTGTTGGTCTATGGTGTCATAGTGAATGATTCATTATACTATGAGAATGGATAGCTAAATGCTGAGCAGCCAGGAGGCACTATGGTGCATAGAGTTCTGGACCTGGAGTCAGGAAGACTTATCTTCATGAGTTCAAATCTGACCTCAGACACTTACCATCTGTGTGACTTTGGACAAATCACTTAACCCTATTTATCCCAGCTTCCCCATCTGTAAAATGATCTGGAGAAGGAAATGGCAAACCACTCCAGTATCTTTGCCAAGAAAACTCCAAATGAGGTCATGAAGACTCAAAAAAGACTGAAGAGACTGAACAACAACATTTATACAGCACTTTAAAATTTGTAAAGCACTTTATCTCCTTTGATTTTAACAACAACCCTGTGAGGTAGGTGCTATTTTAATGACCATTTTACAGGTGAAGAAACTGGGTCTAAGAAAAGTCAAGTGACAAGTGTTTAAAGTCATATATGTGTGTGTGTGTGTGTGTGTGTGTTTGTGTGTATAGCTGTTAAGAGTCTGAGGCAGGATTTGAATTTAGATCTTCCTGACTTCTAGTCCAACACTACCTACTACAACATCTGCCTTTATGAACTTAATGGTGCTAAGAACATGACAGATCCAAGTTTAAGTCAAATTGGGGAGAAGCATGAGTAATTACTTTTACTTTTCCAAGTTCTTCCATCTCAGTGATCTGGGATTTGGCTGCACAGAATTATAATGTCTTATACTTGTTTGTACAGTACATAGAACTCAATGAATTCTGGATCATTGATTTAAATATGACCAGAAGTCTAGGGTGCTGATAAATTTGCTTTGGAATTAGGCTAGAATAACTATCTAAACTCAAACCAAGAGGTGCAAACTACTGTGTGGATAGGAATATAAGCCCATTAATAGAATGTTCAATAGCCTTTTGGATTGAATGCAATTCCGTGGAATCTATCAACATCCATATTAAATGATTTGTTTTTAGTTTTTACCTCCCTACTCACCCTTGTGCCCCCAAGTTTTGATGGATTTCTCCAGAAGCAGTCTCCAGTGTGTTCAGTGACTCTTTCATGGAGGGTTTACAATCAGAGGTTAGTTGCAGAAGATGGGAAGGCATGGGAGAGTTGTGACCTGTAGGCAACAGAAAAGGGATTATTTTCTTCTTTCCTACCTTCATTGTTTTATACTTTTCTCCTTACCTTGAATTCTGTGACCTACCTACACTGGTCTTCTATTGGTTGGAGTCCCTGCTTCAAGGCTGGTATCTGAATGCAATCAATGAAAATGGCAAAGATTTAAGTACCAACTCGATGGTCTTTGGGAAAAGACCTAGGGAATGGTCCTTTGGAGAATTGCATGAGCATAGACATTAGATGGAGAAAAAATATTACTTCCTTGCAGGTTCATTAGCTACAAGCTGTTGGCTTGAAAAGTATCAATGTTCAAGTCATTCTCTTTCAGTCATTCCACTTTTAAGGAAAGAATGGTTGACTCAATTTTATTATTTTTGGGGGGAGTGGGTGGATTTATGTATGGGGGTTAAACTTTTGCAAAGAAGCAAAGTTTACAAGAAGGATGTATTTTCTTCCCAATCCCAAAGGGTAGGAACAGTGGCACTTGAGCTCACCTCTAATTACAACCACTATGACAGTTTGTATGTTGTAGCAATAAAAATAACCATCAACCTTACATAATCATTAAAGTTAAGCAAACAGCTCCTCACTGTATCATAATGTACAGGTAGTTGCTAATAAACCAGGAACAGCATTGGGGCATTCAAGGAACATCTTTCCTATCAAGCACAGTTTCTTAAGCAACTTTAGAGACATATTTTTATTAAGTGTATGCAAGGCAGATGATCTTAAACCTCAAGAAGAATACGCATAATAATTGTGTGCTCCTCTAATGCTCTCCAAAGACCTATTGAGAGTCCATTCTGAAAGACGATAATATATCAAAAAGTTCGGCAAACTTCCTCCTAATGAACACATGCCAATTTGAGACCAAGAATTCTGGCCTCCAAGGACAAAATAACCACTGCTCTTAGTCTCTGGGTGTTTTGCTACTTTATTTCAGAGTGATTCAAAATCTAATTAAATTTCTAAACTCTAATGAAATTACGGAAGAAAAAATCATTTAGGATTATATTATACACAATTACTCATGGCTGAAAATTACAGTTACCCTCTTTCACCAGGATTGCATCTCCTGGGAAATCCTTGTTATTTATCCACCATATAAATAGGACACTATTCCCACTATTTACAGGTTGGAGGTAAAAACTAAATTAATTAAACATATATATCGTGAGCAACAGCAACTAGATGGTGGGGCATTGGGTAGAGAGAAAAGGAATGTGGATGGAGACCCCATTTCCAAGAGAGCTTGAGAATGGGAAAAGCCTGGGGAAATGCAGACAATGGCTTCTTGCCATTGACCATTTTGTTTGATTAGAGTTCTGACTATCGGAAGTGTGGGTTCTGAAGGAGGTGGGAGTCAGTGGCAAAAGAGCTTTAGTGAGATAAGACTAGAGACAAGGATGAACATTGGTTGGATTTTTCTTTTTGGCTCCATTTTCTCACCTCCATTTACTCTACAATTCAACAACACTGGTTTTCCTGCTGTTCTTCACACATGACCCTCCATCTCTTGATTCTGTCTTTTCACCATCCATCCACCATGCTGGGAATGTGATCCCTCTTTGTCTCCACCTTCTGGCTTCCCCTCCTTCAAGTCTCAGTTCAAATCTTACTTTGTACAAGAAACCTTTCCTGAACTCCATCACTACTAGTGTCTTCCCTTTGAGATTGCCTCCATTTTACCCCATATGTATCACGTTTGTAGACAGTTGTTTACATGTTGTCTCCTCCCATCAATAACACAGTGACTTTGTATGTGCTATGTTTGCATAGCAGTATAGTAATCAGTGACATCTGGACCACTGATTTAAATATGACCAGAAGTCTATAGATCTGGTAAATTTGCCTTGGAAGTAGGCTAGAATAACTATCTAAACCCAAACCAGGAGGTACAAACTACCGTGTGGATAATTGATAGAATGTTCAATCGCTTTTTGGATTAAAGGGAATTCCTTGGAATCTACCAACATCCAAATGGAATGATTCTGGGTTTTTTATCCATTATCTCTCTATTCACCCTTGTGCTCCCAAGTTTTTATGGATTTCTCCAGAAGCAGGTCTCCAGCAGGTTCAGTGGCTCTTCCATGGAGGGTTTATAGTCAGAGGTGAGTTGCTATGAATAATTTTATTGGAAGGAGGGGTGAGAAAGAGGAAAGAAAGTGTGCCAGCTGACCAGACAACTAAGTAATGCTAAGGGACCCAGACTTACATGATAGTGCCCCTGTAAACTTTGCTTAAAAGATCTGCTAGTGAGCAAAGTGCTTCACCACCTTCCCATTATTCATCTTGGTTCTCCTGAAAGTCCACCAAAAGGTTAAGAGTCAGAAGGGTTAGATGATAACTTCAAAGAAGGTCAAGCATAATCCTGTGGTGTTAGGCCAATAGGGAGAATTTTTAAAGAAAGCAGGTCACCATTGACCTATCCCTATTCTTGAGATCAGGGATTGTGCTATTGACTTTCTTTGTCTGCCCACTATTTAGCATAGTGACTGGCACTAGTAGGTACTTAATAAAGACTTGTTCTTAAAGACACCCCTTGCTTAATGGTGCCATTATATTCCTTATACCTGAGGAATGGACAAGTCACCTGAGGTTTGGGTTAGGATTGGTGATCTAAAGGAAACAAGTCTTTCAAGTTTGTCCCCCTGGGCAAGGAATTTCATCAAAATGGTATCTTATTATTTTTCCCTCAAGTTCATTATTAAAGATGAAATGGGCAATTACTACCTGGAACAAAAGACCTCATGTTTAGGAAAATGATCTGACCATAAGTGGGAGAGAAGTAAAAAGGACATACTTGTGGAAATTCTGGGAACCTATACTAAGAACTGAGATTTGGGGAAAATGGATTATGGAGGCCTAAGACACTGGACGTCTCTATAAACTGAATTTACAAGTTAGAGGGTTGGGCTTGAGCTAACACCATTTCATTCATTTTATGTGAAGAGAAAGGGAAGGTAACATGTATTTATTAACTGCTTACTGTAAGTCAGACACTGTGCCAAATAATGTGCAAATATTATCTTTTTGGTTATGGAGAGATGTGACTAGTCATCAGTTTGCATGAAAAAATATCTGGGGGGTGGCCAGGTGGCGCAGTAAGAGTGCCGGCCCCGTGTAGGGAGACCCAGAATCGATTCTGGCTTCAGATACTTGGCACCCACACAAAATAACTGACCTTGTAACCTTGAGCAAGTTCCTTAACCCCAATTGCTTAAAAAAAAAAGAAAAATATCTGGGTCCCAGTGGCTTACATGGTCCTTATGGCTCTCCAGTATGACATAAAAGTCAAATAGATGTTGAGATCTCAGGCTACTTTAACACCATTATAGTATATAGAGTGAAGGAAGTGATAATCTTTTTAGATTATGCAGTTCATGCTAAGAAACAAAGTTGTGTATCTAGAGGCTGTATGACCTAGGTTTATATCTTGTCTCTGACACAAACCAGCTTAACCTTTTTGAGCTTCTGTTTCCTCAACTGGAAGATGAGGAAAATAATACCCAATAGTATCTACTTCACAGGATTGTTGTGAGGATATGCATAAAATACCTTGTAAATTGTAAGACTTCTATTAATACCAATAATGTCATTATTGTGTTGTCTTCTGGATGTGACATTTTGTAAGGGATATTGACAAGGTAGAGTTAAGGTAATTGAATGAGGGTAACCAGAATGGTGAAGAGACTTGAAATGATGTCATGAGGAAAATGGTTGAATGAGAAAAAAATATTGTTTAAAAGACTTAAAGAAGGACTGGACTTTAAAAATACCCTGAAGGAACAAACACTTTTTTTTATCAGTTGGAGTACCTGGCACTTTTAGTATTTAGGGAGTCATGATAATATTCTTTGAATATGTGAAAAGTTGACTATGGAAGAAGAATGAAACTTGTTTGGCATTACCCTGTAGGGGCAATTAAGACTAGTATATAGGGAAGCAGAGTTTAACTCAAGGCTAGGAAAAATACTGCAAATTTACTAATAATAGGCTGCCTTGGGTAGAGGAAGTTTGTAATGAGTTTACTCTTTCCTAGAGGGATTCAAGCAGAACTAGATGACTGCTTGTCTGGCATGTTATAGATAGGATTCATGATTTGGGTCAAGGATGATCCACTGAATGACCAATGAAGTCTCTTCCAATTCTAAGAGCATGCAATTCTATGGTCAATCTAGCAAAATGAATCAGAAAGGAAGGGAGAGAAAGCTAAAGGGACAGTGAAGCTGGCTTCCCTGGAGGTGGTATGAAGGACCACAGTGCTGAAGGAGATCTCTGAAATTTGTCAATCCTCAGTCTTGGTATAGAAGCCCAGGACTTTTCCTGATCCTCTTAACTGCCAGTGACCTCCCAAATTATATTTAATTACTAATATATGTGTGTATATACACACATAATATACATATGTGTGTATATACACATACATACGCTTATGTTTATATTCGTTTTATAGTTATATGTGTTTGTTTCTGTCATTAGAATGCAAGCCTTTTATGAGAAAGAACTGTTTCCTTCTTTATTTTTGTACCCTCAGTGCCTAGCACAGTGCCTGCTACATAGTAGGTACTTAAATACTTGGTGACTGATTGACACTAGTTATATGACCTTGGATAGATTCTTTAGCCTCTCCGAGACTGTTTTCTCATCTGCAAAAGATGAAGTAAGCCTAAATTTGGGGAGGAACATTGACAAATTGAATCAACCAGAGTGGGGTGACTAGGATGAGGGGCATTAAAGGGTTAGATGAGGACCAATTGAAAGGATATTTAGTCTGAAGAAGAAAGGATTTTTTTGGGGTGGAGGTAGTGGTGGGGAAGATTTGCTTATTATCTGGGGCCAGGTATAGACTGGCCTCAAATTCAAGTTCACCATCTGGAAAGAATGAATCAACATGGCAAATAACTTAAAACCAAAACAAGCAAAAACCTTTGGACCGAATAAAAGCAAACTGAGCTTCTGGTCTTTGCTGAACAGGACACATCTACATCAAAGCAAGCAACAGTCTCATGGGAATAAACAGCCCTCAAATCTGAAGAGATACCCTCTCTTCTGGATACTGGTTTATATAAGCAGAAGGCCTCATGTATCTGGCTTTTCCCCTTTCCAAAGGTCCATGACTAAGGGCTATAAATATCTTTTAAATCATTAACACTATGCAGCTTAATCAGTTACTTAGGGCACAATGTCTGGGCCAGACAAATAGGGCTTAAGACTATTATGATAACTCTCTTCAAAAATTTGTAGAGCTAACATTTGGGAGGGAGCTTAGACTTCTTCTGCCTGGCCTCTGGTCAGTGGTACCGGCAGAATGAACATCAAATCTAAGCAGCATGAGGGGCAATAGGTGAATGATGCCAAGAAGCTGCATATAAGACAACAACTTTCTGTTCACTGAGGCAACCAAAAATGGGAATGTGTTGGCTTATTACCAGTGAGTGAGCTCCCTTTCACTGGAGTACCTCAAGTGGAGGCTGGATGACACCTTGGTGGGGGTCTCATAGAGAGGATTCCATTTTAGGTGTGGGTTGGAATGGGTGGCCTCTGGAATCTGGAGTCACTTCTATACCTGAGATTTTTTTAAATGGGCTGAGGACTGGCATACTGTAAGAAGTGTTTGGTGCCAGAAGCTAGAATCTGGTGAGAGCAATAAAAAAAAAGGCCATAAAAGCTGAGAGGGCTGGCTCTCTGTCAAGGGAAAAGGATATCAAGAATGTCAAGGCATGTTACAGTCTGGGAATGGTCCAGGAAAAGGCATGGCCCTATCCCAGACTTTTCTTTATTGTATGCCTTCTCTATATGACTGTCCTATGAAAGGGGTGTTTTTTTCCTTCCTTCCTTCTTTCCTCCCTCCCTTTCTGTTTCCCTCTCTCCCTCCCTCCCTCCCTCCCTCCTTCTGTCCCTCTCTTCCTTCTTTCCTCCCTCTGTCTCTTCCTTCCTTCCTTCCTTCCTTCCTTCCTTCCTTCCTTCCTTCCTTCCTT
>NW_027187330.1:6330896-6358499 GCF_028583685.1 Petaurus breviceps papuanus
CTTCCTTCCTTCCTTCCTTCCTTCCTTCCTTCCTTCCTTCCTTCCTTTCTTCCCTTCCTTCCTTCCCCTAATTTCTTGATTTACCCCTAGCCTTTTCTTTTTCCCATGCACATACTATCTTTCTCTACTAGAATATAAGTTCTTTGAGGGCAGGAGATCTCTTTTTCTGCTTGCATCTGTATCCCTAGCACTCAGCATCATAGTGTCTGGCACACAAGTAAGTATTTAATAGATGCTTGTTGACTTGACTTGTCATATGGATTCTGGGGACTGGGGAGGAAGGTGGGGCTGGAGAAAGGGGACAAACTGCCAAGATAGACCACTGTCAAGGTCAGAAGTGTCCAAGTTCATAAGATAATTGAATTAGAACATGTATAAATGAAATGTGTCTGTGAGATAAGGTCCATGCATAATAACAATAGCCAATCATTATATAATTCTTTAATTTTTACAAAATACTTCACATAGGGGTAGAAACAGTAGGTTATTATGAGGAGAGTGGGGTTTCACTTGTGATTTCATGTGCATCGCTTTTCTGCAAATTTATAGTCTGCCCCTAGAACACAAACTTCTGAAGAGACTAGGTCTTTGTATCTCTTGTGACTAACACAGTGCTGGGCACATAGTAGGTTGTTTGTTGTTTGTCCTTCATTTTTGAAGAGCATCAGTAACTTCAGGGAGTGATGTCTTGATTTGCATGTGAATTGAATTTAAGTAAGGCAGAGTTGTACAAAGTCATCAGCCTCTAATTAATAAATGAATGCATACTTATATATACATATATCCACACATACATATTGTATATGTGTGTTTATCATATATGTGCACATATTTTATCATATATGTGCACATTTTACAAACACACACACATACAAATTGATAGGAGAGTTGAACTAGTTTGCCCATGGTTCCATAGTCAGTATGTGTCAGAGGTGGAAAAATAGATATGTAGATATTAACAAATGTTGATATTTATATAGTATTTTAAAGTTTGCAAAGCATAACCCATCAGTCTAGCAATTTTGCTTCTGGAAAGAGAGAGAGAGAGACTGTGTTATCTTAGGCTATAACATTAGCGGTTTATGTTCCAGCCAGTACTTCATTTCCCAAGGGCTGATTATCCAATATACAGATTCTTACAAAACCACTGCATTTCTCCCCTTATACTGCCTCCCTTCCTGGCACTTCCTTGCTGAAAGCTCCCTTTTCACTGGAAGGTGAGGAAGAAAGACAGAAAACAATCCCTTCTGTTTCTCATTCACAGTACCGGGTCTGGGTTTTGTGGGGAGGAATGCTAGAGCTTTTGGGGATGTTTGTGTTTGTAGTTAGTCCCTATTATCTTTCTTCGTCTCTGTGGGTACACAGACTATATTTAGTAATTTTTAAAATGTGAAGATAGCTTAAGAGTTACTTATTATATTAGGCTGACTATTATAGATAAAATTGCAGTTAGGGCAGTTTGATACACTAATCACAAATAGTTGAAATACTAATTCTTTTTCTTCTTTTTTTTTAACTTTAGGTATAAGGGTAATAGAGAAAAAGGAGGAACTTTGAGGCCTTGAAATTTCATACTGGTCACCAGCCCTATGGCCAGAATTTCCTCTGTAAGTACCAACCTTCCAATTAATTTTGAGTTGCATAAAAATGGCCTGTAGGCACTTTACTTTTGGGGTTAAAAACAAGTTTTTTGAAATGACTAAACTTTATCTTTCTTAACCATTGGGAGATAAGTGTATTAAAGAGGAACTTCTCTTAAAAAAAATAGATAAGGATAGCACAGACTGGCCAGTAACTTCCTGAAGATCAGGCAGCTACTGAATGAGGGAGTGTTGATTTGTACCCAGGATACTGGACGGCTCAGCTTAGGATTTACTTCTGAACTACACCTAAGATTTTTCAGAATATTCTAAAAATTCTGTTTTCTGAGCCTACTCTGGTCCTACTTACTATACTTACTCTGGCCTTGTTTTTAGACTACCCTTGTTTTCAGAACTCCTTGGCCAATTTCATCTGTGTTAAGTCTTCTGTTCTGGATGGTTGTGGATTGGGTTGACTGCTTCCCCCTAAATAATGACAATGGGTAGAAAACTACTCATTCTTCCCTCCATGTGCCACTTGGAAAAAAAACAAGGGTTGAAGTTATTTTGGGCTTTCAGTGGTTTTGTTATGGTACAAATTAATTGCCTTCATAATGAAATTTGTGTTAGTATCTTAATGACTTACATAAATTAGAATTATGTATATACATATGTATATAGGCATGCTTATATATGTGCATATACACATACATGGTCATATTTAAGCCAGTTTAGTAATGTGATGTTACCCCTGGGTCATATATAAATCTCAAACATTTGTCTATATATGTATATATGTGCATATAAAAATCTATACTATTATGTATGCACATACATTATATATGTGCACATATGTATATGTGCATATATGTGAGTGTGTACAGATTTTATTTATATGCACATACACATATGTGTATGCACGATGTGTATACACATAGACATACATATATAGAAATCACACACATAGTCAGAGACCTTTGTGATCATCCAATGCAGACTATTAATTTGACAGATAAGGACAGTGAGTCCTAGAGTGATTAAGCAGCTTGCCCAAGGTTCTCTAGTTAGCTAGCATAACTAGAAAAGTTTCCTAGTTCAGTGTTGTTTCCTATACCACACAGGCTCTTAGTAACTACTGAGGTTCAAGGTTAAATGGTAAAACTTTCTATGTACACTTTGAAGTGTATATACAAATCTGTTTTCTGTAGTCCACCTTATTTCTAAGGTCAGAAATGTTTACCAACTACAATATTGCCTTCTGGGCAATGACTCTTTTGACTACAGCATATCTTGAGGACCATCTACCATATTGCGGAGGGGTTGTGGTCATCATTGACGAAAGGGGTATCAACACAGATGAAACAACTCGATTTCCCTATTATAGCACTCTCCCTTCCATCTTAAAACTCATATCTTTCCAATTTTAACAATCTTTTAATATACCTTACTGCCCCTTCTACCCTCTGTCCAACATCTTTTCTCTTTCACTCTCAAACTCCTTGAACAAGTAGTCCACAACTGTTGTGTCAGTAATAGACAATCGCCTTGGTATTCATGTTGGTCTGTTGGCATTCATCAAATAAATAAAATGTCTATAGATAAAGGAAAACTGTGCCTTGCATGTAAGGCTACTCTTTCAGAATATTCTATCAGCTTGTGTGGTTGTCATCTACACTGGAACTAAGAAAACACAACCACAAAAGCAAAATAACAACGGAGACAACACAACTGAAGTGTTTTTCTCATCTGCTGGTCTCCAGTGTGTCCCTTCTCCCCATACACAATTAAAGACTCCTAAGTTGACTGCATTAGGTACATACATCATTGTTGTTGTTTTGTCCTTGGTTCTCAAAGAGGACCATGACATCAGGGAGGTGATGCCAAGACATGCAAGAGAATTGGGTTTAAGTGAGGGAGGCTATGCAAAGTCACCAGCCTCACTTTCTGCCCCAGAGCCATCTAGAGGACGGCCCTCTGAGTCTGGTGGCAAGATATCCATCAGGGTGACTTGAGATGACCCAGGATTCAGTGGGAGACCTTGACCTTTTTAAGCTAACATCTTTAACAAGTCTCAGTTTGACTGAGGCAACACCCATTCAGGGATTAAGGCTAGCTGTCAGAGACGCCTCTAACATGAATGACCTGGGTTTGACCCCTTTTCTCATTTGCAAAGGCAAAATCTTACAGTAGAAGCTTTGAATAGTTTCACAGGTATAAAGCATGAAGAGGAGTTAGTCAGTCAATAAACTACTTACTCTGTGCTAAGTCTTGGGGATACAAAGACAAAAGAATCCCTGCACAACCCTTAGTAACTCACCGTGCAATGGAGGAGACAGCATGCAGACTACTTAAATACAAACAAATTACATACAGAATAAACAGGAAATAATCAACAGGAGAAGGCTCTAGATTTAACGGTAGCAGTTTCCTGCAGGTGGTGGGATTTGGGTTGGGATTTCAAGGAACATGTGAGCTGTAGAGCTTTTCCACCTCCAGTGTTTCAGGTTCCTGACTCCTCTCAACTCGTGGGTGAATTTGGTTACCCTGTCTTGTGATTTACTGAAATGTTCTGAAATTGTGCTGAGGAGGAGATTGTGTGTCCTGAGGAGATCAGAGGCCCTCAACTATGTGAGAGTGTGGCTCTGAGGTTCCCCCAGTCAAGTAACAGCACCCCAAGGAATAAGGTAATAGCTTTACAACAGTTTTATTTGCTGTATTTAACACTCTCACATTGCTAGATGGATACATAGCATCATTTCTTCCAGGTCCACTGCTGTTCAGTCATTTAAGTCGCGTCTGACTCTTTGTGACCCCATTTGAGATTTTCTTGGTGTAGATACTGGACTGATTTGCCATTTCCTTACTCTGTCTCAGATGACCCAGAGATAGGCTAGGGTGGGGCTAACTACACTTTCCTGTGTAGTCTCTATTCACGGGCCCTAGCGATAACCTGGGGAAACAGAACAAAAATGAGAAAGGAGGAGGAGGATGAAGAAGGATCAGGATACATATTCTCCCCCTCAGATCACCCACACCTCAGGGTTACAACATAGTTATGCCTTTTCCCTCTCATCTTCCCATAATCCTCCAGAGAGAGTTATTTCCCCATCTGCAGTGAAGCCCTTGACTCGTAAAATGCTTATAGACTATAAAAGGCCTCTTTCCACGACCACAGGGACATACTAGGTAACCGTTTCTCTCTGTAATAAATATTTCTATACTGATTGACTGATTTACAAGACGGCCATCATCAAGGGAGGTGAGATTTCTGGGTGAATTTCATTGAGGTTAAGATGACAAATTTGGGGAGTTTGGTCCAGTGGTAAAGGAAGACCCTGGCTTTCAGGACTCCTGCCCACATTTAGCTTTTTCCTTTCTACTCATTCATTGTGTGTTGGGCACAGATTTACTCCCTCCCAACGTGTCAGGAGACCTCATTAATATTGGTAAAGTGCTTGGAGTCTTATAGGCCAGAACCATCCTCTATGTGCAAGACATCCAGATAAATTACTTTTGGTTTGGATATAGAATGAAAGTTCTTTGGGGAGGATATTTGTTTTCTTCAGATGAGTTTTCTTCAACCCTAAATTTACCTCATTTGTGTTCCCCTATGTTATGGTACTTTTGATGAAATATGAGATTCCAGGGTTCGCTGAGGGTCAGATTTTTTTCGTCACACATGACATCATAAAAATCAATCTTTAAGAATAAGCTTCTAGAATCAGTGATTAAAAAAAAAGATGAACTGTTTTTCTTTATATCTGTTTACAAAATATATTTGTTCATGGGCTACATTTCGCAGTCCTGGGCAATATTATCTAAGACTTCATTGACCCCAGTCTTTCACCTCCTTGACCTCTGTGTACTTCCTAGACTGTAGAAATTCACCAATGCTTGTTGACACCAAAGAATTTTAAATTCACCCACCTCTTGATCTATCTTCCTGGTGTCTGAATATATCCTTCTCATTCAACACTCTATGGAGTAGAATTCCTTTGATTTTATTCACCATTGACATTTTTTTTCAATGTTCAAAGTTGTTTAAATGTGTACTTTCCAGGGTCGAATACTTGATCCTTTTCTCTTTCAATATTCTTCCCCTTGCTAGTCTCATTCAGCCCCCTGACTTCAGTAACTTCTTTTCCAATGATGCCAAAAATCTCTGTATCTAGCTCTGACCTCATTTCTGAACTTCAGAGTGCCTGGATTCCTATATTCCTAGCTTCTAGGAGAATGGGAATCTAATACTCCTTCATCAAGGATCAATACCAAGGTAATAAGGGGAGATACTCTTAGAACTGTTTCCTTTGTAGGATTTAACATCCCAAGACTGTTAAAAGGATGAATGATTTCATTCTTTGTATTTATATTCTTAGCACTTGGTACAGTCTACAAGCTTCTAAAGAATAGAGGCTATGCTTTTTAAACTTTATTTTAATATTATTTATCACAAAACCACATCCTTAATCAATTTTTGATGATGCTGATGATTGATGATGATGCTCACCTTTTTTTCTCTTGTTTTTCACAAGTGAAGACTTTGATCTTACAACTTATTTCAACAACAAGACATTCTGAGGCACCACACACTAATTTAAGGTCAAGTACTAAGAGGAAAAAAATTGTCTTCTTGAGATGTATATTTATGAGCTTATATGGAGATTTGTCACAGGAATAGTCTACCTTCAGTGGTTTCCCCTGAAAAGTCCCATCCTGAATTGCTGCATATACTGTCTTTTGCTTAGATCAAACTAGAGAGGACATTTTAATGAACAAAAGGAAGTGAATGGTTAGTGATACAAGTATCTAGGCAATTTAGAGAGTCAGTCTATAAAACCTAGTACCAAATAATTCTTCTTCTCTATTTGCTTAAGAACCTATGGCAAAAAGATTATATTGCATAAAAAATTTCTGTGTTGAGTTGGACATTTCTAGATGGTACCGCTAGAGAGATTTGCTAAGACAGTCCACTAATAGTAGGTGGCACAGTGGATAGAGTTCTAGGCATGGAATCACAAAGACCTGAATTCAAATCTGGCCTCAGACACTTGATAGCTGTGTGATCCTGGGCAAGTTGCTTAACCCTGTTGTTTCAGTTTCCTCATCTGTCAAATGAGCTGTCGAGGGAAATGACAAACCACTCCAGGATCTTTGCCAACAAAACCCCAAATGGGGTCACCAAGAGTCAGACACAACTGAAATGACTAAACAACAACAAAGAGTAAAGAATTGATAGAGTAGAATAGGAAGGAGCAGGGTATGTAGTAGATAGAATAGTGGTCTAGAAGCCAGAAAGACTAGGGTTCGAATTCAGCCTCTGATACTAGCTGTGGACAATGGCAAGTTAATGAACCATTCTGAACCTTAGTTTCTTCATCTGTAAAATGGCAATAATGACACATGAAGGCTCTACTTGACAAGGTTGTAAGGATTGAAAAAGATGATGTACATTTAAAAAGCTTAATTTTGGTCTCTAGGCTTCTCTATTGGGAATCTAGATGGTGCAGTAGCTCTCAGTACTGGGTGAGGAATTAGGAAGACTCATCTTCCTGAGTTCAAATCTAGCCTCAGACACATCCTAGCTGTGTGACCCTGGGCAAGTCAGTTACTCATCAGTAAAAGGAATTGGAGGAGGAAATGGCAAAGAGAAAATGTGTTGTAAGAGAAGGTAGGAGCATATGATACAGGGAAACCATTTTGACCAATGGTTTCCCCCACTCTGACTATCTTAGGTCAGAAGAACCACAGAATTATAAAGTATGGAACATGATAGCTGAAAGAGACTAAATTTAAAGTTCATCTTATGGGTTTTGCCTTGTACTCAGGATAGGTACTTGACAAAGTGCACTCTGCTAGATGAAAAGTGGCAAGTGGGTTTCCTCCCTATGACCCATTTTCAGAGCTTCTTAAAGACTGGAAGCATTTTGCTTGAGAAAGCAACCCCTTTTCCCATGTGATACTGTGATCAACAATAGCATTTTGGTCCTATATCAGCACTGAAGGCATTGATATAGATGGACATTTCATGGATGGATGGTTAACTTGATGGAAGACACTGAACTCTAAGAACAAAATGGAGACTAGAACTGAGTCATACAATTCTTTGCATGTATAGAATGTCATTCCTTCTAATATGATAATGTTATTTAAAAAAAATCCATGTTATCTAATGAGGCAGTGAATTGTAGTGGAGCCCGTAACAGACTTGGAATCAGGACATCTAGATTGCAATCCTCTGATACCTATTACCTATGTGACCTGCAAACAAGTCATTTGCCTTTCTAAGCTTCAGAGAGGAAAACGTTTAAATAAACACAAGCTATTAGTATCTCATTTACCTTAACAACAATTCCTCCCACAGACTTGGTTGGAGCAGTTACTACTACACCCATTTTCAATATATTGACTGTATTTACATTTTCTACTATTTTCTGCATGTTTGATATACTATGTAATAATAATAGTCAGCTTTTAGATAGCACTGGAAAGTTTACAAAGGTCTTCTATCTTATCTGATCCTTACAGCAACCCTGAAAGGTAGGTGTTATTATTGTCCCCATTTTACAGATGAGGAAACTGAGGCTGAGAGAAGTTAAGTGACTTATGCAGGGTTATGACCACTTTGACCACACTTATGATCCAGCTAGCAAGTGTCTGGGAAGGGGGGGTGGGGCAGGGTTCCAACTAGAGTATTTCTGACTCCAAGTCCAGTGGTCTAATTACCATGTCACCTCATTGGCTCTGTGTTTTATCTACTAATGTCAAAGCTGGAAGTCATTAAAAAAATTAGTGTCTATCATCTGAGATTCTAGGAAAGCAAGGTTGTGATGTTTCTAATCCCTTTCTTGGAAAGGGCTACAAGTTACAAATAGGGCATCCTAAAGAAACCAAACATCTCCCTCCCAGAATGAGGCTGCTGCTTGTTTCCGTCCCTAATCACGTGATGTGGTTTGGCCCCAGCTCCTTTCGATGACAGTTAGTGCAATCGTGCATTAGCTAAGTTGCTGTGGGTGAGCCGTCCAGCACAGCTGGGTAGCCAGGATGGCCTTGGGTTCTGGGGTCCTGAAGATTCTTCTTCTTTTCTTAAGTAAGTATCAGCAGCAGCATTTCTTGCCCCTCCTGCAGAAAGTTGAGTTTGCAAGAAATCAGCTTGGTTTTGCTATTTCTCTCTGAATTCTCCATCAGTCCCATTTCCTCCTGTTTACAGAGAAGAGTTCTTGGTGTAACTTGACTGAGCTATAACTTGCTGAAGAGGAGGCAGGTGAGCGTGGGGGTGTGTGTGTGTGAGACTCTTCACAGGGGTGAAGGGAAGGTTGGATGCCTGCTCTCATCTGTGACTCCTACAGCTCTTGCTTGATGCATAAATGCATCACATCCCGGTTTTCCTTCTTCAGATTCAAGCTTGAGCTGCCAAATACAGAACCCAGGGCTGTTATGAGGTTCAGTTTCACTCTTATGAGCTTTGGGGAACTGTGTGATGGCCTTAGTTGCCCAGAGGTCTCTTTCTTATTAGCTATTTTCTCCTTTCTGATGAAGTATTTACCAAGTAATGTGAAAGCTAATCTTATTGAAATAGAATGGCTTTTTAAAAAATAGATTTATAGATTAGGTCTGAAAAGGACCCAGCAGAAGAGTTTTAACAAGGAAGGGCAACTGGGGCTTTGTCCCAGGAGGGGATGTATAGAGGGCGCAAATATTTAACCCACGCACTCCTACAAAGTAGAAGCTCCTTCTTTCTCTCTTCCTTCCTTCCTCCCTCCCTCTCTCCCTTCCCCTACATCTTTGTTTCTTTCTCTATCTTTCTGTTTGTTTCTTCCTTTGCTAGGTCTCCCTGTCTCACCCAGGCTCAAAAACTATAGTGACCAATCACAGGTTTAATTGCAATACTGATTAGCATTGAAGCTTTTAACCTTCTGTTCTTCCAACCTGGATAAGTTCACTCCTCCTTAGGCAGTATGGTGGTCTTCCATTCCCAAGGGCTCACCATGTTGGTTTTGGATTCAGTGTAGACACCTGATTGATGTAGCCCATTGAAACTCTTGAACAAGAGGGATCCTCCAGTCTCAGTTTCCCAAATATTGGGGACAACAGACATGCACCAGCAAACTAAAACTCTGCTTCTTTCCATTTCACCAAGCTGCCTCAGGCACTGCGGAAAAAGGGCGCTATCTCATTACAGGGTGAGAAAATAGGGGGAGGAAATATCTTCTTACCCAATGCCAGCACCCTAGGACCAAGTCCCGATCACTGTATCTTAGGCATAGCTCTGGTCTAAGATCCTGTTAATGCTTGCCTGGTTCAAATCCTTACACTTCCTCTTCCTAGCTGTGTGATCTTAGATAAGTCACATTACTTCTCTAGGCCTCAGGACTAGAGAAGAGAAGATACAGGTTCCTGTTGGGTATGGGGAAAGCAGATGGCAGCCTGTTTGTTCCCCTCCTCTGTTCCATAAAGAAATCCTTAAGTGATCCTGCCCCTTATTATCCCTTCACTAAGGCTTTTCTTTCCCCCTCTTCTTTCCAGAAAACAAAACAAAATAAAATGAGACAACATAAACTCTCTCTTGCAACTCCTTTGTAAACATGAAAACTGTCTATACAATATGAGTAATAATCTCATTACTGCTTTCCCTCCTGGACACTGTGTGGGAGGGAAACTTTCTGAAACTGATCTGCTGGTTTAGAGAGCAAACAGGAACTGAAATCCCATGGGCTGGACTAAATGACCTCTGAGATGCCTTCCTATTCTGAGAATCTATTGACTAAACCACTATAATAACCATCCCCCCCCCCATTCAGTTGAATTTTTCTTAATTACTTTTGATATTATTTTCATGTCATAAATTATATGGTTGATTTCTGGGGCACAAGCTTACCCCAGTTAGTGATGCTGCTTTGTTCCAAAAGTACTGGTTGCAGTTCTGCTTTGGAGAGCATCTGGTCAAACCCCACAAACTTTTAGGAAACTAAGGTCTAGAGTGGTCAAGGATCTCACAAGCTGCTAGTGATGGAGTGGGGATTCAAACCTTGATGTTCCACTATGCAGCCCAGTCCTTTTCCCATTTTTCCACTCAGCTGTTTTTCATAACTTGTCGACTAGGAACATAAGACTGAGGATTTAAAGCTGGCGGAGTCCTTCTTGGCCTAGTCTAGTTTTCTCCTCTTACAGATTAGAGACTCCAGAAAAGTTAAGTGACTGACCTAAGGTCACATAGTTTGTTCAGTTGTGTCTAACTCTTGTAACCCCATTTTGGGTTACAAAACATTTCATGGCAATGATACTGGAGTGGTTTGTCATTTCCTTCTCCACTCATCTTACAGATGAGAAAACTGAGACAAACAGGGTTAAGTGACTTGCTCAGGGTCACACAGCTAGTACATGTCTGAAGTTGAATTTTAACTCAAGTCTTCCTGATTCCACAACTTATACTTTAACCACTGTGCCACCTAGCTGCCCCCTGGAGTTCTCTATATCAATAGAAGTCATAGGACCTATCCCAATACTATATGTACAAAATAATTTAAGCAAAAACAAAGAAACAAAAAAATGAATGAATTCCGTTAAAAACAGAACTTAGAACCCACATCTCCTTCCATAATATGTCAAATTCAGAGGTTTTTTTAAGTGAGGATATTCTTTTAATATAATTACTCATATATTTATATTTTATATATTACATGCATATAATATATATTTTAATATAATGACAATATAATGACTCTTTTAATTTTAGGGAAATAAGCTAAAACTTGATTTTTAAACAGGTTTAAATGTGATGAAATAGCCTTGAAAGGCCTGGAGGGGAAGTATAAGGATAGAAGTTAGCAAGTGTAGGCAGTTGGTACAGAGTCCTAGGTTCAAGAAATAATATCAGTAAAAATAACAGCAATGGCAGCAAACATTTATATAGAACATTAAGGCTTGTGAATCATTTACATATATGATCTTATTTGACCTTCAACTGGGGATTTATGTGCTGTTACTGCTCCCGTTTTACAAATAAGGAAACTGAGGCTCAGAGAAGTGTGAAGGAACTTCATATGAAGTCGTAAGATAATAGAGAAATCAAGAGAAGCCTGAGGAAATTGGTATGGCCCTGAAAGTTAGGCAAAAGACAAGGGTTGCCCTTGGTGGTTGTCATTTGGACGTCTTGGGGCTTTTGTTGGGTAGTGAGGGCTACCGGTTTATTTACTTGGTGTCAGGGTAAGCTTCCACACTCTGCCTTAGTTTTTCCATCTGTAGAATGGGTAGGCATGCCTAGATTTAGTAAAGTGGTAGAGTGCACAGAACACTGGACCCAGAATCAGAAAGATCTGACTTCAAATCTAACCACAGACACTTACTAGCTGTGTGTCCCTGGGTGAGTCATTTAACCTCATCTGCTTTAGTTTCCTTACCTATAAAAGGGGGATAAGAATAGCACTTACCTTCTAGAGTTGTTGTGAGGTTAAAATGAGATTAGTATTCCTAAAGCATTTTGCAGACCTCAAAGTATTATATAAGTGTTAGTGATTATTACAATATGGTGATGCCTGACAGTTATCATTAGAAGAAACATTTCAAGATCTTTGCCTTGAAATAAACTTCTGATATTTTCTTTTTTTTTTTTTTTTGCCTTTTGGAGGGCAATTGGGGTTAAGTAACTTGCCCAAGGTTACACGGCTAGTTTGTGTGTGTGTGTGTGTGTGTGTGTTAAGTATCTAAGGCCGGAATGGAACTCAGGTCCTCCTGACTCCAGGGCCGGTGCTCTATTCACTGTGCCACCTAGCCGCCCCTAACTTCTGATATTTTCAATAGAGATCTGCTTTACTTTTTGCTCTTTGAAAATATAAATGAGAGAAGCAAAGATTTTGATTTGTTTTCCTAGGTAAAAAAAAAAATGTGATTATTAATGATCGTTAAGTGGTAATTGGGGCAGTTAGATGAAGAAGTGGGCTGGGAACCAGGAAGACATTATCTTTCTGAACTCAAATTCAACCTCAATCACTTACTAACTGTGTCTTACCTTGGGCAAGTCACTTAACCCTATTTGTAATCTGTTTCCTCATCTGTAAAACGAGCTGGAGAAAAAAGAAAACCCTAAATGGGTCACAGAGAGTTGAACATGACTGAAACAACCCAACAACAGCAACCAACCAGTAGTGATTAAAAATTTTTTTAATCAAAAACATTTGAGCCAATCCTGAGCATTTTCTTAAGGCTCCTTCTTAAGAAAAAAAAAAAAAAGCTAATGATACAATCTAAAAACACTACAGTGACCTACACAAAATATTCTTGTAAAACTTAACTCCAACCACAAAACCAATCAGTCTCCATTTTAATTCTTATGGAAAGCACATCCTGAAATCAATGTATTATTGTAATCATGGTAATAAATGTAATACAATATCACTTTTATTATGTTCCAGTGCTTAAAACATTCCTCATGTGCAGAGCCAGAATAATTAAAGATGGGAAAAGATCTGTTAGGAAGTTGGGTTTTTTTTTTTTTAATTTATAATGAAAAGATGGCAGAAGCAGGGGAAAGGAGAATTAAATTGGTTTTTATGTTAGAAGCCAAAGTCATCACTTTAATTTTTAGACTCTTAGTCCTGAAGATCTTTAAATAAAGACCTTTTCTGACAGTTCCTTCCCCTTATCCAGGCACAGAAGAAACGCTTATTTAAGCTTTTTGTCATCTTATGAACACAGGAGGCCTTACTGTCCCAAAGTTTCCTCTTGCCTTGGCAAATGTTCTCCTCACCCTTCTTACCCTTTCCTGACTTTCCCTCTCAATTCCGCATCTCAAGATTGTAAACATTTTCAGAAAATAACAACAACAGAAAAGAACCCAAAGAAATAAATAAAAGCAGTATTCAATCCTGGGAACAATATGGTTTAAGTTGTACCAGTTACAGGGGAGTCTGAAAGCTGAATTCAGTTCTTTGCTCTAGGCCAGGAAGGAAGTCCCTGAGTGGCCACGATCTCAGCTACTTGTTTCCTCTCTGAAGTCACCAGTTACTGAATAGAAGATAGGCAGGTAGATCATAGATTTCAGGCTCTGTAGCACTGAGTACCAATCTTGTTCAAGGGTTTGATTTTTCATTGGGGGAAACTGCTGGAGTCAGGTATTGAGGAATGGGGGTGATTTGCTAAGCTGCAATGAAGGCGAGGTCAGCTTAGCTCTGTGCCAAATTTAAAGGGCACTGGCAGCATTTGTGGGCCTTCAACGTTATAAAAACAATCGACACATTTTTTTAAAGCTCCTACTATGTTCCAGTGCTGGGGTTACAAACACAAAGAAGGATACAGTCCCCACTCACAATGACCTTGCATTGTAATAGGGAAGACAACAAATATTTAGAAAAAAAAAATAATGTCTAGAATAAATATAGTCCCCAAAGTCTTAGTGCAGATTTTTTCAAGACTGACTGTAAAGTTGATAAAGAGTTTTGTACCTAATTAGCAAGAATAATTAGGCAAAATGAGAAACTACTAGATGGCCGCCTGACGTGAGCTCCTTCTCTGTTCCCTCCTACCCTTTCAACTCAGAATATACTTTATACCCTTTGCCCTGGGCACAAAAATTTCTAGATATGACTGGTGACTGGGACCAATGAGTACCTTTGAGAAGCTCTACTATTTTAAATATTTGCAATATTTCACCTGACAATTTCAGTGCTCAGTTTATAGTCTCTGACATACCAATCTGATCCGGAAAGCTGAGGCAAATGATGACACAAAGCCTTTATAACCTGAAAGCTCTGCCTACATAGCTCCTGAGGAATATCACATTCTTTGAAAGGCACACACACATATGCACAATATGTATATGTGCATGTATATATACAACACATATACATGTGTACAAACATATGTATACACACGTGCACATATTTACATTTACATATGCATGCATATACATATGTGGAAATATTTCTGTCTTGCTTAACCTCCCAGAGGCTAAAGGAGGGTATGAATATTGTATGAATAACAATAACCATTCTACTTAGCATTTACATAACACTTTCTCTTTCCAGGGTGCTTTACAATCATTAATTAGTTATTCCACAAAACTCCTTCTCTCTCCCTCTCTGTTCCAACACATTCTCGTTCAAAGAGGATACTAGTATTATTTCCATAAGGAAATATATGTGGTGAGGAATAAAGCATGCTTGGGGCAGCCAGTATTATCGGTGAGACTTTGACCAAGCTACTTAATACCTCTGAGCTTAAGTTTCTTTATTTGGAAAATGAGAGAATTGGACTAGGTGACATAATCCCATGTCACCACACTTTGTAACTTTTGTTTCTGCAAGAAGTAAATTCTACCATGTTAAAGAAACTAGGATAACTGTATCATTTGGACCCCCTATCGAGAATTCTCTTGTACCTAAACATATGTTCTAGCAGATTTTTCTTTAATAATTCCCAAAGTCATTCACAATAGCTTTGTTTATTAAAGCCACTAAGATCATCATCTCTTTTATCCAGGCTCCCAGAACCTACACTCAGCACAAGTGCTATGCCTTTTATTAAATTTGGTCCATTCAAATAGCCTGTTAATGGTTTCCAGAAAGACAAGCTCGATTTCCCCTTTCTAGTATGTCTAAATAAAACATATGAACAACTGGGGGAAAGCCTAGACACTTAAAAGGCCATGGCTAGAAGAGAGAGGGAGACACACACACACACACACACACACACACAGAGCGACAGAGACAGAGAGACAGAGGGAGAGAGAAAGAGAGAAAGTGATTTGTTTACCGGAATCTGATTTGATAAATTTCTTTGACAAGTTCCAGTATTTAGTCTACACCTCTCATCAGAGGGTCAAATCTTCATAGGAAGAAACTACACTAGATGATTTTTTTTGGGTAGCAAATGGCATAGGTATAACTTAGGTTAGCCTAGGGACCATAGGAGAAACCTTGAATCTCTTAGTCCTTTTCCCCATTGACTTATCAATAAAAAAATATTTATTAGATTCTATTACATGGAAGGCACTGGGAATGGGAAGTGAACCAGCATTTCTTTAACATCTGCTATTTGCCAGGCACTGTGCTAAATGCTTTACAAGTATTATTTCACTTGATTCTCACAACCACCTTGGGAAATAGATGCTATTCTTATCCTCATTTTACAATAGAGGAAACCGAGGCAGGCGGCACTTAAGGGACTTGCCCAGTGCCATCTGCCCAGTAAATATCTGCTCTATCCACTACATTGCTTAGCTGCCCTGGCTGTGACTATAAGTACAAAGAATGAAACAATCTCTACTTGCAAAAAGTTTATTTTCTAATGGTCTTACACCAACGTCTTTATTAACTGCTTGCATCTTATATTTTGTCTACACCAGGGGTGGGGAACCTGCGGCCTCTAGGCATGTGTGGCACATGGCCTTCTAGTGTGGTGCACTTGAGGACCTAGAAGGTCACATGTACCTCAAGGCCACAGGTTCCCCACCCCTGGTATAGACAAAGACGTGTTTTCCAACTAGTTTTTATCCTTCGGGCGCCATTTTTGTCCTTCTGCTATATTACACTTGTCTCCCCAGCAAGCTATAAGAAGGAACAAATAGGCGAGTCTGCTGGTGCCCAGGGAGGGACGGAGGGAATGGACTGAGCAAGAGCGACAGCTGAGGGGCACTGTAGGAGCCATGGCAGGGCAGGTTTTTAGAAAGTTTCTTCCCCTCCTTGACCGAGTTTTGGATGAAAGGAGTGCAGCTGAAACTGTTACCAAAGGAGGTATTATGCTTCCAGAAAAATCTCAAGGAAAAGTATTGCAGGCAACGGTAGTAGCTGTTGGATCAGGATCTAAAGGAAAGAGTGGAGAAATTCAACCAGTTAGTGTGAAAGTTGGAGATAAAGTTCTTCTTCCAGAATATGGTGGAACCAAAGTAGTTATAGAAGACAAGGACTATTTCTTATTTAGAGATAGTGACATTCTGGGGAAATATGTGGACTGAAATCACTAATGGAAGTGGAGTCATGAAAATTGCCCATTCCACAGAAGTTCTGAAATCTTTTGTTTCATCATGTAAATAATTTCCAGGTCTCTTGTTTTATAATAAATGGATATCATGTGTCTCTAAAAGAAGAAGAAGAAGAAGAAGAAGAAGAAGAAGAAGAAGAAGAAGAAAAAGGAACAAATAACATTGGTGGGGCAATCACTCACTTCTGTGATGAGGAATTATATAAAAACCTTTGAATGTCTAAGATGATTCTGAGAAACTCATAAGAATTTCTTGAGGCTTGGGGGCAAGATGGTCAAGGTAGGGTCTGACTATTTTAATGCTTGAGGTGATAGGGTAAGAGTTGAACAGGTTTTTAAAATGCTCTCAGTGAGGTAGTGTGGCACAATGATCAGAGCTCTGGATCTGGAATTTAGGGACCAGAGTCCAAATCCTGTTTCTACAATTATTTAACCTCATTGGACCCTCCTTACCTCAACTGTAAAATGGGAGTTAATGACCGCCAAAGGGCTCTTGCTTAAAATCCTTGTTCTTAAGAGAATTGCACTTCAAAGGATTTGTTATAGAATGATTTCACTACTTAAAACTTTCCATCCTTCTTATCCCCCAGAGTTCTTCTAGCTTTTGTAAAGCCCTGGAGGGTTGTTTAGTGTATTCCTCTAAGGCTTTGCAGAACTCCCCCCACTCCTACTTCTTAAAAAAAGGAAGAAAGTTGAGATCTAATGTTTTCTTTTCACTCTAGCTTCAGGGAAATAGCTTCTGATTCCCACCTTTAGTTGCCCTGGCATCCAGTATCCTATTCTCCAGCCTTTTAGGGGTCATGTGATTGCCCTCTGGGAAGTCTCCAAAGACTTCCATGCAAAACCTCCCAGAAGCTAAAGAAGGGTATGAATATTGCATGAATAACAATAACCATTCTACTTAGCATTTATGTAACACTTTCTCTTTCCAGGGTGCTTTACAATCATTAATTAGTTATTCTACAAAACTCCCTCTGTCTCTGTATCTCTCTGTCTCTCTCTGTTCCTTTCTCTCTGCCTCTCTCTGTCTCTCTGTCTCTGTCTGTCTGTCTGTCTCTCTGTCTCTGTCTCTCTTTCTCTCTCCCCCCTCCCCCATCATAATACAAAGAAGATACTAGTATTATTTCCATAAGAACCTTCTCTTTGGGATTTCACTTAAAGGTTGAAATGCATTGGAATCCAATGATGTACACTGTAGGGTTTAAATTGGGTAGAATGTGGAAGTTAGACCTGTAACTAGAGTGGGGTGATGGTGCTTGGTCTTAGGGTGCTTTCTGCCCCTCACTTTCTCACCTGACTTTGGGCTGCTATCCCCTGTCTCTTCTCTGAGGGTTCACCTTTCCCATCTTTACCTCCCCTCCTTCACCACAGTCTGGGACTGTTTGCTGTACTACGGGATTTGATGCTAGACAATTTGAAAAACAGGCTGCTCCCTTTCCCAGCATGGTCAGACCCAGAGTTGACTGGCCTTTGCATCATACCTTCCCTTTGGCCTGATGGGTGCAGGGAATCCTCTGCTTTGCTAAGATCTGGCTCTTCTTGTGTGAGAAGTAGGGAAAAGATGGCAAACTCTACAAGGACTAAGACCATATGCTTCCCTTTTGGCTTCCTGCCTGGTGCTCTGAACCTGATTGCATCTTGATGAGGGCTTCAGCCCCATGGCACTTAGCTCAACATACATGTGGCAAAGCTTCAGCTTTCAAACAGAAGGGTTACCCATTCTTAACAAATTAGGTCCTTCCAAACTGGAGCTGTTGCATGCTTACTCCTGGTAAAGAGGCTTGGGACCTTCTTTGTTAATGCTGCTTGAGTTGTGAGTCAGGGTTCTTTTTACAAATCCACATGGAAATTACCATAGGCATAACCAACTCATCCCTAATTTGTGGAAGGCAATGTCCTGCAGTGGATAGAGCACTGAATTTTGAGTCAGAGGACACTGCTTCAAATCCCAAGCTACCTATTTTCTACTTGTGCAAACTTTGTCAAATCAATCACCTTCTGTAGGCTTCATCTTTTGTTATCTGTAAAATGAGGAGTTTGGGCTAGAATTTAGCCAAAAATCCTTCTAGGTCCTTGGGTACGACCTTTTGACTGAATCCAAGTTTTACAGAACAAATTCTTTTATTAATGGGATTTGTTCTGTGAAGTTTGGAGTCAAAGGGCCACACTTGAGGACCAAGAGGGCCACACATGGCCTTAAGGCCACAGGTTCCCCACTCCTGGATAGTCTCTGAAATTCCTTCCAATTCTGAATCTATAAACTCAAGATCATCATAAATGAGGGTGGTCAAACTGCACGGGTCTCCAATGTAGATGGAGCCACCTAAATCCCTTTGGAAAGAAAACCTGCAATTGTCTGAACAGTCTACCCATAATCCCATCTGGATTGGCCCTTCCTCTCTTGGATCATTCATTCAGTGTGATGGTGACCAGGCTTAGAGCTCATTCCATGGTGAACAGTCTCAGAGTCCCCACTCAGAGTTATGGAAACACCATAGAGCTCTCATCAATCATTAGGCTGAAAAATGTATCGATCCAGTTATATTATGTGAGATTTTGAGTGTCTTAATCCTGGTGTGTGACTCTCTAAGAATTAATTGTAAAGACTTCTCAGGAAAAAAGTGAAAAAAAAGTTTTGATACAATTTGATTGCCAACCACTATTGTACTTTTCTAAGTATTAAATTCTTTACTGAATGAAGAGCTTTCCCCCTACATTTTGAAATGATGTGATGATAACTAACAAATAATGACTAATAATGATTAATAAAGGACTTTGCAATTTTAAGCTTCAATAACTTAAGTACTAACACTATTAGTACTTAAATAGTACCAATTACCTTCAATTATAATACTTCTTATTTAAGTGCTTATTCCTTAAATAGAAATACTATTAAGGTTTTAAGTTCCAATAACTTCAATATGTATTACATAGGGGTGGCTAGGTGGCGCAGTGAGTAAAGTGCCAGCCCCGGAGTCGGAAGAACCCGAGTTTGGTTCCAGCTTCAGACACTTAACACCCACACACACACACAAAAACTAGCCATGTAACCGTGGGCAAGTTACTTAACCCCAATTGCCCTCCAAAAGGCAAAAACTATATATATAACATAAATAATAATACTATTAAAGTTTTAATCTTCAACAGTCTTAATACCATTGGTAGTTAAATTGTATTAAAGTATTGCTTTAATTTAATAACAGTATTTATTAAAGTACTTAAGTACTTGATACATACTATTATTAAAGTATCAAGTTTTTGTTGCTTAAAATTGCACTAAGACATGTGACACCCTGTCCAGTGCTTAGAATTTCACAAAGTATTTTATATACATTATCTTGTTTAATCCTCACAACAACCCAAAGAAATAGGAATTAGAGGCATGGTTGTTGTTGGCATATCCATTTTATATGTAAGGAACCTGAGATTCTGAGAATTGAAGGTAACTTGTAGATTCAGATCTCACCCAGTCCCAGCTGGATTTTTGAGGATCTTCTTCAACTTTAGAGCCCTTTCAGAGCATTTCTAGATGGCCACTACTCACTGAAGGAGCCATGGTTATTTGCTTCACTCTTTTGAAAAGCTTAAGGGATTTTTCACTCCTTTATGTTCAGGGCGACATGTCAATGTAAGAGTGACTGAATGTTGCTACTATTTGAGAGAATTGGATGAGGAACCCAAAGAAGTCAAGTAAGATCATAGGATCACAAGTTGATTAAAAAGAGAAATAGTTATCATTGAATTCAGTCTACTTATTTTACAGATGGGGCAACTGAGTCCCAGAGATGTGGGTCTTGTAGGTAGCAAATAACAGAGCCAGAATTTGGACTGAAAACCTTTGATTCCAAGTTTAGTGCTCTCTCCCCCTGTATTATGCTCTTATTGCAACTGGGAACATAAACACAAGTAAAACCTTAATTTTTTCCTTCTTCCTATTTCCTCTTTATGTGAAGTCATGCTCGCTTCTTAGGGTCCAAGTAAAAATGATCGCATTTCAGTTGTCCTAAAACACCCTGCCTAGCTGTCTCATGGATTTCATTCTGCCGTGTCCTCCTTGGTTTGCAAACCCTGTGCATTTTCCAATCTGGCTCTCGGACTTTCTCCTCCTATTTTTAAACTCTCTTTTTCCTTGTTTAGTACTGGCCTCCATTCTTCCTTGTCACTTTGGGTCTTGCTTCCCTAATCAATTCAAGAGCCTCATCCTTGACAGCTTCTGCCACCTAAAGTAAACTGCTTGCTTTGGCAGCTGTTTGTAAATTTTACCCAAAGCCTTACTTATCCCAAGGCACCTGCCATGACATTAGAACTGAGGTACCTGCTATGCCCTCTTATCTCTTCTCTTTGGAACTATGACTTATGAAGGAGGAGGGTACAAGAAAACTTGTAATAATGGGTGTCAGGAAGGAGAAAGAGGGGGAACTTTACATTAAAAGCGAGAGATTTATTTTAAGATCTCCCTGGTGTGTCCCATGTGAATTAACAAAATGGAATTCCTAGAAATTCATGGATGACTCCAAGGATAAACTTTCAAAGTTCAACCAAACCAATGGAGACTCCAGGTGTATCAAAAGCCTCACCCCTGTCATGGCATACATGGCATACCCTCTACCACTAGCCAACGGGTAGAGAAAATGAAACTTGGCTTGGCCTCTATGTAGCTTCCAAAGAGGGATCTTTGAATGAGCAAATCTGGACTGGCAAATGGCTCGTTTTGATCAAGACCTTTTCCAGGAGGCTCATTTGGAACCCAGATTCCTACCACTGAAGGCCACTGAGGGAGAAAGACCAAGATATAGTAGTTGGTTTTTATACAAATTTTGAATTATCTGTATACGTTATATCTCCTCAATTAGAATATAAGTTGCTTGAAGGCAAGATCTGTTTAATGCTTGTCATTGTATCTCCAGTGCCTACTGCAATGGTTGACACACAATAGGTGCTTAATAAATGCTTTCCATGCTTACTACCAGAGTGACCTTAGTCAAATTACTTAATATTGCCCTCTGAAATCTCATTTCCCTCATTAGTAAATTTAGGGAATTGGACCAGATAACCTCTAAAGTCCCTTCTAGTTGTGGGTCTATTATTCCTATGGATTAAGGTGACACCCAGGAGTTTTGAGTTAGGGTGCAGTATTGGGGTAAGAATAACAAACAAATGAGGTCCAGAACCCTAGGAATGCTTATCCCTCAGTCTGGACTGACATCTCAGGCAGTCACTCCAAGGGCTCCAGAATTAGTGGAGTGTGAGTTGCTTGATGATGCCTTGAATAATCCCCTCTGCCATGTTAGCTCCTTGGCCAATGTTGATGGGTTATGTGTCAACACATTTTCAAAGTACCCTTGATGATATAATAGAATTGTCTGCAGTTGGCCTAGATAGACAGACTGGGAGAGAATATTGGGAAGGGTGAGATTTCTAACACTTTACCCTCTGTAGTGACTAACAACTCTAGAAGACACTTCCACATAACTGGAAACCCATGCAATTGACTAGGTTGGCCTCTCCAGCACTGCCAATAGAAGGCACCTCTTCACTCTTCCCAGACTTAGGTTTCTAGATACTTTTGGCAGGATGACCAGGATATTGTTAGTCACTGAATTTGGGCTAAGACTTTCCTGTCCAATATTTCAGGCCAATAAAGTAGGCTATGGGGTTAATTCTTTGCCTACCTGAAGATGGTCACATGTTTAATATGATAGAATGTAATTTCTTTTTTTAATTAAATTTTATGCTTATTTTTAGTTTATATCATTAATTTCCACAAGATTTTGAGTTACAAATTTTCTCCCCATTATTCCCCTACCCACCCATCACTTCAAAACAGTGATCCCACTGAATATCCCCTCCACCAATCTGCTCTCTCCCATGTCTTCCCCCATCCCCCCTCCAACTTTCCAGTAGGGCATGGTAGATCTCTATGCCTCAGTGCCTGTATATCTTATTTCCCAGTTACATGTAAAATAATAATAATATGTATATATATATATATATATATATATATTTAAGCATTTGATTTTAAAACTTTGAATTCCAGATTCTTTCCCTTCCTCCCTTGTCACCCACCCTTACTGGGAAGATAAGCAATTCAATATAGGTTGTACATGTGTAGCTATGCAAAATATTTCCATGGGATATATTGTGAAAGACTGACTATATTTCCCTCCCTCCTATCCCACCTCCCACTTGTTCTATTCTCTACTTTGAGCCCATCCCTTTTCAAAAGTGGGTGCTTCTAACTTCCCCCCCCCAGCTTCCCCTCCCTTCCATCATCCCTTCTCTCATCCCCTTCCCCCCTACTCTCCTATTTAGTGTGTATGTCATTCCCTCTCTAAGCCAAATTCAATGAGAATAAGGTTGACTCATTCCCTTTTGCCTTCCTGTTCTTCCCCTCCATTGTAACAATTTTCCCTTGGCTCTTCCATATAAGATAATTTACCCCATTCTGTCTCTCTCCATCTCCTCTCATTATTTTCCTCTCTCACCTCTTAATTTCACCTTTTAAATATCATCCCTTCTTATTCAATTGGGCCTGGGCCCTCTGTCTATGTATACCTGTACACATATATACACACACTCACATATGTATTCATGCACTCATATACCCTCCTATATAGACACAAACATATATATACATACATGTGTATGTGTATATATATAATATATGTATATATATATGTGTGTGTGTACACACACATTTCTATTCCCTTCAACTATTCTCATACTGAGAAAAGTTTCATAAATTACAATTATTGTTTTTCCATGTAGGAATGTAAATACTTCAACTTTGATAAGTTCCTTATGATTTATTTTCCCTGTTTACCTTCTCATGCTTCTCTTGCTTCTTGTATCTGAATGTCAAATTTTCTATTCAACTCTGGTTTTTTCATCATGAATGCTTGAAAGTCCTCTATTCCATTGAATGACCATATTTTCCCTTGGAACATGATACTCAGTTTTGCTGGGTAGGTGATTCTTAGTTTTAATCCCAGCTCCTTTGACCTCCAGAATATGATATTCCAAGCCCTTAGATCCCTCAGTGTAGAAGCTACCAGATCCTGTGTTATCCTGATTGTGTTTCCACAATACTCAAATTGTTTCTTCTTGGCTGCTTGTAATATTTTCTCCTTGATCTGGGAACTCTGGAACCTGGCTATAATATACCGAGGAGTTTTCTTTTTGGGATCTTTTTCAGGAGGTGATCTGTGGATTCTTTCAACCTCTATTTTGCTCTCTGCTTCTAAAAATGAGGGCATTTTTCCTTGAGAATTTCTTGAAGGATGATTTCTAGGTTCTTTTTTCGATCATGGCTTTCAGGTAGTCCAATAATTTTTAAATTATGTCTCCTGGATCTATTTTCCAGGTAAGTGGTTTTTCCAATGAGATATTTCACATTGCCTTCTATTTTTTTCTTTCCTTTGGACCTGTTTAATTGTATCTTGATTTCTCATAAAGTCACTAGCTTCCATTTGCTCCAATCTAATTCTGCGGGAATGATTCTCTTCAGTGAGTTTTTGAGATTCTTTTTCCATCTGACAAATTCGGCTTTTTAAGGCATTTTTCTCCTCATTGCCTTTTTGAGCCTCTTTTGCCATTTGAATTAGTCTATTTTTTAAGGTGTTATTTTCTTCAGTCAGGTTGTTGACTCTCATTTCGTAATTTTCTTGCGTCATTCTCATTTCTATTCCCAGTTTTTCCTCCACTTCTCTTATTTGGTTTTCAAAATCCCTTTTAAGCTCCTCTATGAACTGCAACCAGCTCATATTTTTCTTGGAAGATTTTGGTGCAGGAATTCTAACTTTGCTGTCTTCCTCCTGTTCCATGCTTTGATCCTTTTTGTCCCCAAAATAGGAGTGTAAAGCTGGATTGCTGTGCTTGCTTTGCTTCCTTTGCTTGCTCATGTTGCCACTCAATTACTTGACTTTTGAGCTTTTTGCCACAGTAGAACTCTGCTACCAAAGAGGGGAACTTTGTCCCAATAGCTGGGGTTTTTTCAGATGCTGGAGCTATTAGTTGGCTGCCCTCTCTGAAGCCTCCACATGCTCTGGCAAACTGGTCATGTACCCCAGGACCTCCACCCTAGACAGTGAACCAGATCCAAGCAGGTTAAAGAAGAGCAATTACCCTTCAGACTGGTTGCTTGGTCCCCCTGCAATCTGCAGGACAGGAGCTCTGACACAGCCAAGTGGTGGCAGCTGCACACCTGTCATGCTTCAACAGCTTGTCCTTCCAGAGGACAAAGGCTGGACCTCACTCCCGAACTCCCTGTTCCCAAAGTCCACACTGCACTGACCTCTCACTTTGTCCTTAGTATCTATGGGTTGATAATTCTGGAAACTGCTACAGCTGATGGGGATCTGAAGTCCCTCCAGCCTGCAGCTGGTTGTGGCACCCCTGAGGCTAAAACCTTTGGCTCAGGTGGGGCTGGGTACAGCTCCCAGAGCACCCTGCTTGCTGTTTCCTGCTGGCCTGTTGAGCTATCTTCAGCAGGAGGTTATCTTCTCTCTGTCATTTTGTGGGTTCTGTAGCTCCAAAGTTTGTTTAGAGTCATTTTTTACATGAATTGGAGGAGGAGCCATGTGGAAATCCTGTTTCTTCTCCGCCACATTGGTCGCACACCCCCTCCATAGAATGTAATTTCTTTGAAGAAAAAGACTCTTTGTTTTCGTATCTTATTCTCCTAATGCACAGTATAGGATAGGTACTTAAACAGTTTTAAAAATTAAATTTTAAATTAAATTTAAAATGTTTAACTTAAAAATTTTTTAAATTATTTTTAAAATTTAATTTTAAAAACCAAAAATTGAATTTAATCAAAAGTGGAACTAAATGGAAACTTTATAAAGAACTCAAAGGAGAAAAGATAACTTCATAAATTTCACAGAACTACCCCCTTCCTATCATAAATTTCATAGAACTACCCCCTTCCTATCATAAATTTCACAGAACTACCCCCTTTCTATTTTTCCAGTGTTCTTATGTATTATTGCCCTCCACATACTCTGTGGTCCATTCCTACTAACCTTTTTGCTGTTCCTCACACAATTCTCTACTTTCCTTCTACATGCTTTTGCACAGGCTGTACCCCATGCTTAGAATGACCTCTATCTCTTCTATCCTCTAGAATTCCTGGCTTCCTTCAAGACTCATCTCAAGTACTACCTTCTACAGGAGACCTTTCCCTGTCCCTTCCAATTGCTAGTGCCTTCTATTCTAAGTCTTGTATATGATGTGTGTACATCCACAATATCTTGTATAATTCTATATATGTATCTATAGCATTTCTCATTAGAATATAAACTCCTTGAGGGCAGGAGTTTTTGCTTTCACAATTTTCACTTTTTCTTTGTGTCTCCAGTGCTTATCACTGTGCCAGAACATAGTACATATCTAAAAACTTCTTGCTAATGGATTTATTGATTCATTGACCTGCTGGACATGACCACTTTTGTCAACCTCTAGTAAAGTGACTTTTCTAGACTTTGGATAGGAACAGTTAATAAAATTTGTCCTAATCATTTCCTTTTCTCAGATCTATATAGCTATAGTGAGTTTGGTCTTAGCAAGAAGATTCAGGTTTTCATCTTGCCTGTAATACCTATTAGTCCTGTGGCCCTGAACAATCACTTAAGCTTTTTCAATCTATTCTATAAGGATACCTACAGCTTAAGATCACATTAGCATTTGGGACTAACTTATAACTCTGTTTTATACACACACACACACACACCCACACACACACAAGGAAAAGTGACCAATTTAGGCTTGATTTGAGGAAGAATTTTTTTTTTGGGTGGGGGAAGCAATTTTGTTAAGTGTATGAAACTGAATTTGAACTCAAGTCCTCCTGATTCCAGGTCCACTGTGTACTATTTAGCTGCCCCAAGGAGGAAATTCTTTTTTTTTTTTTTTTTGCTTTTAGGAGCTGGAGAAGGCAGGGCAATTGGGGTTAGGTGACTTGCCCAAGGTCACACGGCTAGTAAGTGTTAAATGTCTGTGGCCAGATTTGAACTCAGGTCCTCCTGATTTCAGGACTGGTTCTCTATTCACTGCGCCACCTAACCGCCCCCCTCCCCAAGGAAGAAATTCTTAGCAATTAGAGCCCTCCTGAAAGGGAATGGGCTGCCACAAGAGACCTCCTTAGTGGAGAGTTTCAAGCAAAACCAGGATGACCATTTGCTGGACATATCATACAGGAGATTTTTGTTCATAAATAGATTGGGCTAGGCATCCTTTGAGGACCTTTCCAACACTGAGATTCTATTATTCTCTACTCTAGAGAACTAGGTAGCTCAGTAGATAGAATATGGAGCCTGGATTCAGGAAGTCCCAAGTTCAAATCTGTCCTCAAATACTTAGTAACTGTGTGACTCTGAATAAATCATCATAGTCCTTATTTGCCTCAGTTTCTTCCTCTGGAAAATGGGACTAATAATAGCGCCTACTACCCAGGTTTATTGTGAAGATAAAATAAAATAATATTTGTAAAATTCTTTGCAAACCATAAGATTTTATATAAATACTAGCTATCATTATTCTTAATTTTTGTTATGTCTGAGGCATATGGCAATATGGTGAAGCCAATGGATCTTTTCTCAGAAAAGTGACTTTTAAATGCATTACACACTTGGGAGTATGAAGGAAACCAATTATATTGAAATACAATTAGATTAAAATTATAATACAATTATACAAAAATACAAACAGTTATCAAAATAGTTTAAAAACAAGCTTATTGTCCCCAGGTAAAGAATCCCTGTTCTAATATTTACCCATAGGGCTGTTATGAGGATCAAATGAGATAATGTGCGTAATAATAAAAGCTATCATTTATAAGGCACTTCAAAGTTTACAAACAACTTTACATGTTACCTCATTTGATCCCCATAATGACTTTGTGAAGGAAGTACTCTTATTATTCTCGATTATGTCTTCTTGCCTTAAAGTCTTTCATTCTCTGCAGTATGTGACCTAGTTTTCTCTAACGTGCTAAATATAGATGTATGCTCATGGATATTATTACTTATTAATTATATTTACTTGTGACCTC